>NC_133557.1:29822343-30137812 GCF_048773025.1 Camelus bactrianus
CCATTCAGACCCAAATACTGAACACTTACTTTATTTTTGAAGGTTCTCTCACTTATTTTCATAATGGTTGGTTTCATTGCTTTTCAAGATAAATCCTCCAAGTCCTTCATTTCCCAATATTTCCTGTGAAATTTTGGTCCCTGTTGTGAAGGATTTCATTTTGGGTGGCCGTGACCTCAGTTCCTAAGGACTGTGCTTGCCACGCTGGTAGGTCATCTCTTCCTTTGTACCTAGTGCCCAGAAGGTCCTTAGTGTTTGTTGAATGAACAATCAAATAAGCAGTGGTAAGTCTCCTTTACCTTAAGCTTCCTTGAAGCTCACCTTCAATTGAAAGGACCTTGAAAACCAGCCCCCAGGTCTTTGCGAACAAAGGAAGGGACATGCAACCTGGAGGTTTCATGTCCAATTTTATTTTGGAGATGTGTCCAGTGGGGACCTGGTTCGGATGGCTGGGGGTGAACCAGCATAAAAGAAACTTCATTGTTCTTTTTCTCATAAAAAGAATTTTTTAATCTAAAAAGAAAGTTCCATCTTGCTGGATTTAATTTTGTGGAATCGCCATCTTCAACTGCCAGGCTCGTTTATCTAACGCCACCTCGGCTTTACAGATGAAAGCTCTGCTGAGACCGAGATGGTGACCTTGAACCTAACAGGTGTTCACCCTGATGGCTCCTAGCCTGGGGTCCTCACTTACAGGACAAGGGGACCGAATCTTAAGTGGGGGATGTGTTTCCAAAGCCAGCACTTTAGTCAAAAATCACAAAAATTATCTTTGCACGTTCTACAAATCAATCATAAGCATATGCTTGGTGTCTACGACTCTGAGCAGAAGCTCTCACGCATGATGTATCTGAGGACCACTGAGGGCAAGGGCAGGAAAGAAGAAAGGCCATCCATCCATCTGGGCAGCTTTGACGATAAACAGCAAGTTTTAGTCAGGACTTCTCAAATGTCCCTTCTTGGCCATGTGGTCGGAATCATTTGGTTTCAGCCTTAAGTCTCTGAAACTGTTGTTGTCTTCTTTTTTTTTTTAATTTTAAAATTTTACATTGAAGTATAGTTGATTTACAATGTGGTGTCCATTTCAGGTGTACAACAAAGTGATTCAGATATACAGATTTGTTTTCATATTCTTTTCCAGTATGGTTTATTACAGAGTATTGAATATAGTTCCCTGTGCTATACAGTAGGACCTTGGTGTCTATCTATTTTATGTGTAGTAGTTTGTATCTACAAATCTGAAACTCCTAATTTATCCCTCTCCCACCCCCTTTACCCTTTGGTAACCATGTTTGTTTTCTATGTCTGTGAGTCTGTTTCTGTTTTGTAAATAAGTTCATTTGTATCATATTTTAGTTTCCACATATAAGTGATATCATATGGTGTTTGTCTTTCTTTGTCTGACTGACTTGATATGATGATCTCTAGGTCCATCTATGTTGCTGCAAATGGCATGAGTCCATTCTTTTTCACAGCTGAGTAGTATTCCATCATATAAATATACCACAGCTTCTTTATCCAGTCAACTGTCATTGGACATTAAGGTTGCTCCCATGTCTTGGCTATTGTAAGTAGTGCTGCTATGAACATTGGGGTGCATGAATCTTTTCAAATTAGAGTTTTCTCCAGGTGTGTGCCCAGGAGTGGGATTGCTGGGTCGTAGGGTAAGTCTGTGTTCAGTGTTTTAAGGAATCTCCAGACTGTTTTCCATAATGGCTGCACCAAACAATGTTCCCATCAACAGTGTAGGGGGGTTTCTTTTCTCCACAGCCTCTCCAGCATTTATTATTTGTGGACTTTTAAATGATGGCCTTTTTGACAGGTGTGAAGTGATACCTCATTGTAGTTTTGATTTGCATTTCTCCGATAATTAGTGATGTTGAACACTTTTTCATGTGCCTTTTGGTCATTTGTGTGTCTTCCTTGGAGAAACAGCTCCTTCACATGTCTATTTAGGAACTCCTTCACCACAGGGACCATTTTTTTTTTCTCAGGTTTTTGATTCAGTTGTTTGGTTTTTTTGTTATTGAGCTGTGTGTTATGACATCTTAATGGACTGGTTTGTTGTGGGGATTGACTAAGTTATTGGAGTTGTGTTTTCTGGATGGTGCGGGAGGTAGCCAGTTTCAGAAGTCAAGGTTTAGGTTAAATGTGTGATGGGACCCTGCTGGGGAGGTCACATCTTACCTGAGCACCTGTCTTCCTGGTGCCGGCTTAAGAGCTGGGGGGCCCTTCTCCGTTTGACAAGGATTACTCCATGTAATTGATGGTCAGCGGAAGACTCTCTCTTTTAGCTGAAAGGGGAAGTTCACCACCAAGCTGTGTCATGAACACGATGTCTCCACTGTTCACTTCCCGAATTAGGGTCTTAGGGACTTAGGAAGGGAAGCTTTGCAGGTGCGTGTGTGTGCGCATTTGTGTCCTCACACTTGAGTGTTGTTTTTCCATTAGAAAAAGCAATTGAAAAACCCACACGTCCATATGAAGTGGATGACACCACCTGCGTGAAAGGCACTCCTGTTTTTCTTTTGTTGTGGCTGCACAATTGCCGGTGCATCTCCCCTGATGGGGTCACTGCTCTGAAATGAATACTTTTCTTTTCCGAATGTGGGGCACCGTGAGGATGAGCACACAGCGTTCAATTCTGTTTGCGTTTCGAGTGGGACGTTCTAGTCTCTGGGAGCTTAAGACCCATCAGCATACAGCCCTCTCACCCTCTTCCTAATATCACAGTTATTGACCCTGGGCTGCGGAAAAGAATCTCATAATTAGATCTGCCCTGGTTTTGTGTTTCTGCGCGCGTTTCTTGCTCTCTAGCCGATGACATCTCAGCTTTTATTTTTTTTTTTTATTTTTGAAGTCCTTTGTGCTAAGAGGACCTGTTCCATTAACTGAGACCTGTTCTATTTGCTCCGATGCTGGGAAACATTAAAACATTCCGTGGTGTGAAGAGAGCTCTTACATATTTCCTTAGAAACGCATTTTGTGGAGCCGAATGGAGAACGCCGATGTGGTTAAGGTTAATTATGCGGGCTTGCGCTGGGCACGTGGGAAGTCGTGCTGGTGCACGGACAAAAACTGGAGCGCTGACCAGGAGCCCAGCCCGGCCCCGAGCCCGGATGGCACATCTGAAGTCGTGCTGATGGAGGCAGATGTTTGACTGAATGAGGAGATCTCCCCTGAGTTTACGGGTTTGCAATTCCCTGCCGCTGGCACAGCTTTCGCAGTGAACACGGCGGTGTTTGGGGGCCACGTTTCAGAGGGAGATTTATGAAAATTCTCCCAGTGACTGAACTCAGAAGGCACTTTCAAGTCAGAAGCCTCACGCACATCGAATCCCTCCTCAACAAACGCGTGACGGGCGACACGTTCTCGTTTTGTGGAGGGAGAAGCAGAGACTCAGGGCGGCATCTGGGGACTTGCCAGGCGCCACCCAGGCGATGAAGCTGGGTTATCCACAGTGTTTCCTAAATCCAAATCATTCATGTGCCACCTTCAGAAATGTCACATCTGCCTGCCCCCTATGCGATTAGTGGCTCATGTGTTCCACTAAGCTCACTTATAAAACATAAATACATTTATTTTAAGGAGGGACTGGTTGTCGATGCTGAAAATGGAAAGCCAGTATCACAGGCCATTAAGAGGACGTTACAGAATGAAAACGCTGGGAAGAATGTTTCCTTGGTCAGTAAATTCTGGTCAGACTCTGCTAGACTTCCAAGCAGTCTAGTTAAACTCTATTTAGACTGCTGGCAGAGGACCACTGAGCCCTGGGCATGCTCCCTTTGCTTAAAAAGAGATTCGGAGCTTCACTAGGTCCCATTTGTTTATTCCTGCTTTTATTTCTATTGCTGGAGTAGTTAGGGGGACGTCAGAGATACGCTGGGGCCCAGCTGAGACTCCCCCCACCCCCCAACCAGAGGGGTTCAGGGAGAATCGCTTTCTCACTCTGTGATTCCGTCGTGTTTAACTCTAAGCTTGCGGCTCACCCCAGCCGGGGGGGTCTGAGCCCGGCCCCCCCCCCCGGGACCCTGTCGCAGCTCACACCCACCTTTCTCAGGCGGTCAGAGCCCTCGGCTCCTGTCGGTCACTCAGTCCCCCCACCGCGGCTGCACGCCCTCCGCCTGCGCCGACTTAAACTCCACGTCCGAAGAGGTGGCCGTGGAGGCCGTGGCACTTTCTGCAGGGCCTCTCCGTCAAGACCGCGCCTCCTCTGCCACCCCGGGCCGGGGCCGGGGGCTGGCGGGGGCCTTCTAGGCAGTTGGAAGCCGGCATTTGTGAGAGTCCGGGACGCTGAGCCGGAGCCCGCCGCGGGCACGGTGGCAAGCGCCCGGGGTGCAGAGAGGAGGCGGGGGTCGGGGGGGCCCTCTGAGCCCCTGGTGGGGGCTCACCGTTCTCCTGAGCGCCGTGGGGAGCCGCTGAAGGACCTGAGTGCCGGGGCGGAGAGGGCAGCAGGGACACCGTGCCATGTGGGCTTCAACAAGTTCCCGCCAGGTGCAGAGGGGCGGGGAGCACGGGGACCAGGAGACCGATTAGAAAGCTCCTGAAACAGGTCGGGCGCGTTTGTGTCCAAAAAGAGCTTGGAAAAAGGGCTCTCCACGTAGAGGAATGAAAAAGTTAATTATTCATTTTTAATTACTCGTGGAATTACGGATCACACCTCTTTCAGCACGTTAGTATGTGATGATAGGCTGGCCTTCCCTTTGACCGCCACCTCCGTTCTCACCGCCCCCCCCCCCGCCCCGCCCCGCCCCGCCAGATAAAACTGCAGTTTGGAATTTGGGGTGCGTCTGCCAGGTGCTTATTTCTGCACGCACCTACACGTGTGTGCGCCTGGCTGTGTTTAACATGAGCAGCTCCACACTGCGCATCTCATGGTGCAGCTCGCCTTTTTTCACTCGCCAGCACTTCATGGGCTTCCCACACTGTTGGTACATGTAGACCTGTCCCCACCTTGTAAACAGGGATCGCGTCTCCCTGGGCGGGGCTGCTGGAAGTGAGGCGTCATCCTCCTAAGAATGGGTAGCTCATCACTGCCAGGGCCTCACGATCGCTTCGCACTCTTTGGACCCACCGTCCATGCCTGCTTGGCCCAGGCAGAGGGTTCCTCTTGGGAAGACCCGAGAGGAGGAATTGTTGGGCCTTTGAATGCTGTGGCGCACATCTTTAACCGTATTTCCAAGTTGCTTTCCATTTTACATTCCATCGAGAGACTAGTAGAATGCCTCTTCTTTCCTTGATCTTGTCAAATTTAAAAGAAAAAAGTCCCCAACATGGGTAAAAGATGCTCCCCTTTCTGTGGGGGGTGGGGAGTAAATAAAGTTTATTCTAAGCAGAGCAACTCATTGAGAGAGAAAACCGTTTGAAAATTTACATATATGTCCTGTGCATTGCTTCTAAGAGCAGTTTAGAGCTTTAGCTCTTTAAACTGACAGTTATCAAAGGAATAAAGCCAATTACAAAATAAGAATCAACAGAATGCAGTAATCCGATCATAAAGGACAGTCAAATGTGCTTACGCATAGTCAAGAAATCAATAAAAAAAAATATCCTCCCTTGAGCTTGAACGCCCGTCTAAACAGGGGGGCCTTTCCATCCCACACTTGCATCCCACTGGGGGGTCTGTTACCCAGACAGACTGTGAGGAAGGATGGCATTTTCCAGTGGAAAAAAACATGGAGGGAAGAATAGATTATTTTTTTTAAATGACACAGAAGTGAGTTTCTCTTGACCAAACTTTCAGTCCACTGGGTACAATTTAATGTTCTCTGCAAATATTAATAGATTTGTTCCTGGGCCGAGGCACGATGTCTCGGTCTGCTCCGCGCCATCACTGCAGAGGACACCACGCCACTCAGGACTTCCTCTGTGCCCAACCAATTCATTAGACCCAGTTAGCAATTCGCAGAAGAGATTAATTGATTTCCAGGCTGCCGAGCCCTAAGTGCTCCTCAGTCACCTCCCAGAAAGCTCGGCGCCCAGGAGCCGAGAGAGAGAAACGGTGCGGCAGGTGCAAGGCTTTCTGCAAAGGCTGAGCAGCGTCTTTCATTCCTCATTATAAACAGAAGCCAGAGGGATGAATTTCTCAGCCCTTTCTGGTTTAGTGTGGGATTTGGGGCCACAGTCCAGACTCCCAGAATGAAATGAGAAGGCTCACAGAGCTGCGACTGCCAATACAATAGCAATGTTTCTGTTCACAAGCTTTTATTATCCCCAAACAGACACCCTGCTTCTCTGATTCTGAAATGTTGCTACATTTCAGAGGTGGAAATTTAAACTCTGCATGCCTCTATCAGAAAGGACTCTTTGGGTTGGGAGGAAGAGAGACTTAATTTAAATTGGTCTAGACAAAACAGTTCATTGCCTCATGGAACAGAGACAAGGGATTCAGGCTTGGCTGGATCCAGAGGTTCCAGTGATGTCAGTGGGACTCAGTTTCTCTCCATCTCGTGGCTCCTCTTCTGGGTCATCATCCTGGCCCCTCTGGTACCTGCCCTGTCTGTCCAAGCCCTGCGTGCCTCCTCTATGTAGCCAGAGTCCCCAGACTGAATCTAGTTGGCCTGGTCGGGGGTAGAGGGGGGGCATACATCTCTCCTGGACCAGTCACTGGGGATTTGAGTGGCCCTGTCTGGGCCATGCACCTGTCCTCGTATGGACAGCTGGCCCAGGGCCACCTCTGCTGTAGCCATTTAGGGTAGAGGAGAGGCTGTTCCCTAAAAGAAGAAGGTTGGACAGGTGACCGCCACGGATGTCCAAAGGGCCTCTCACTCAGGGTTTCACAGAATTCAGCATCTGGGTGTGAGCAGTCATGCCCCCGAGACGGAGAAGCAGGAGGCAGCCTGAGCCCTCCCCTCAAGGAGCCTGGGGACCGGCTGGTGGACTAAGATACCTTTGTGAGCTCGATGAGGACTCACACGCAGTCACCGGGGCCCGCGCGGTGCCAGGCAGTGTGTGGGAGCAGGAAGAGAGGCAAACAAGAACACGACGCGGCCCCTGTCCTTAGGGAGAGCCCAGTCTGGCAGAGGGAGCCGGCAGAGACTGGTAAACAAGTCATTACACATGCAATGCAGTGAGCTCGCTGATATGATTAAGCTTCCAAACGAGGGATCCTGACAAGGCCGGCTGGAGCGGGGAAGGGAGAGCGGGCTGGCATAAACAGGGACATCTTGGGGGGAGGGCCACGCTGCCGACGCCCCTCCCCCAGACCCCTCCCTCCCCCGCCCCCAGCAGAGGGCGCCCCACCTGTGTGTGGAGCTCCCAAGCCTGTCACTCTTTCTCATCCCTTTTCTCCTCCTTGGGGCATAAAGAATTTTTGCCACACGAAACTGCTGGAAATGGAGGCACACAGCACTTAACTACTATTTACTTATTTATCTAGAACGCTAAGTGTTTCCCTTGGCAATCGCTAATAGATTCCTGTAGAAACGGAGTGACATGTTCTGAATTCTGATTTCTGCGCCCAGAGGTGGGGGGGCAGAAATGGCCGGGGCACTCAGCGCTGGTTCCACTGGGCGGGTGGGAGGCCGGGACCACAGCGCCATTTAAGGAGAGGTGGACATCCGAGTATTTGAAAGATCAATGTGTGTTATGTTAAAAAGGTAAAAAAAAAAAAAAAAAAAAAAAAGGAGTCACCTTTTTTCAACCCCAAACCTGAAATGGAGGCTGTTCTGCTTTTGAAGGACTTTCTGGAAACTGTTTTCGTCTCAGAGTTGGAAGAGCCCCTTCTCTGCAGAACCCACAAAAGGGCCCTGAGTCTTGTTCTAGAACTTTCTATGTTGAAGGACTCAGAGGATGAGGCGAGATGAGAAGGGATGATTTTAACAGACCGACAGATGGGGACAAAATAATGAAGGGCTCAGGGTTCACCTGCTGGATCTTTCCTCTCTCACCCCACCCTGTGACCTGGTCTTCAGGAGGGGTAAGACCTCTTTGGTTTTGGAGACAGGTGGGACGTTTGGGTTAATTTTAACTAAGGTGTTAGTGGCCAGGTGACGCAGAGTGTTGTCACCAATGGTGAGCCTAGAGGGGAAGTAACTTTCAGTGATATTTGGACTGACGTTCAAGTACAGTGAGTCATAATGAGAAGGTAATTCTTCTCAATTCTCTTTTAAACCTCTTGATTACATCATGGAAGAAGTCTCATTTCGATGCTAATATGTCTTTAACACCTGCCTAACCAGGTCTTTACTGATGCCCCTGTTCCAAACAGACAGAGGCTAGGTTTTGGCATCTGGCTAGAACTGGAGAACACAGTTCTGTTATTCCTGCAGGTACCTTCTTAAGCCAGCGACGTCATCTTACCCAGCTGCCTCCTCCAGTAGACCCTGGAAAGCCAAATGCCCCCTCCCCCTCCCCCTCCGCCCCCCCCCCCCCTTAGGCCAAGAGTGGTCCTGGGAAGAAGCTTTGTTTTTGGGATCAGAAGAATTCACTTCCTTGGGCAAGGTCCTCCCTTCTCTTTCCCTTGGATCCTCATCTGTAAAATGGGGCAGTTTCTGAGTCTAGGTGTCAGAGGCATTCCCCTACGCTCACTCGCTTAACCTGGTCCTTGAAAGCCCCAAGAAGCCAGTCTAGGAATGTCCTGCTCATCTGCCCAGGGGTCTTTTGAGACACTCCAGTGACATGAGACGGTGCACTGGAAAGATGCCGGCTTACCCAGAGAGGACTCTGTAGGTGTGGTGGTGATTGTGGCTGACAGTGGGGGACCGTGGTCTCAGTTTCCACCCAGGTCTGGGGGAGACATCTACAAGCCAAAGGAGTGAGTCGGGAAACAGTGAATTTCAGATGGGGAGCTAGGTGGTACAGGGCGGGTACTTGGGGGCACATTAATTTAAGCACATGGAGACAGATGGTGCTCTCCCTGCAGAGGTGAGGCTGGCCCCAAAGGTCAAGGGGACAGAGGGATCTGAATAATCCTCCATGCTCCAGCCCCATCCCATCTCAGGCCTCCCTGGCAACCATGAGCTCTGCTGAGGGACGCTCCCTTCCTCTAAATAAATGCATTCAGCAGTGGCCTTTACCCCAGTGTTGGATGCTGTCAGGGAGCACGCAGAATCTGCTCCGGCAACAAGCATTGCTTCCTGTCTGAGCATTTGGAGAGTTTCCTCCAAATGTTTTTCTTCATCTGATTTTCAATATGGCCCCGTGGGGTCAGGAGGGGGCTGCTGTGGCCATTCTCCATCCTCATTAGGCATCTTGTCCAAGTTCAGACATGGAGGAGAAGAAGTGCAAGTTAAATTCCAAGGCTTTTCTTTTGGTGAAACTCCTTAAATTTTGGCTTGTTTATTTCCCTAACTTCCAGAGACAGGAAAAAAGTAATTTTCTTGCCCCCTCCACACAGACATTAGTGATCACTTCCAGTCATTTCCAGCTCTCCCTTTCTGCTGCGAGGCACCTGGCAGCCGGGAAGGGACAAGAGCTATTTCCCTAAGTACTCGAGTTTGAAATTATTAAGTGTTCATTAAGCACCCCCGGGTGCAAAGCACTCTCGGAGATGTTTGTTTCTCAATTTTCTATAATTTCCTTATTTTTTTTTTCCCTCAGCTAAAGGCAGATTGAAAAATGAACTCAGTGCATTTGAGTCTCTGAATCACAGTTAATGTGCGATGCCCCCTCCCTTAACCGCGCACTGTTTCTCTCCTTTCCCGTCAACACGATAAAGTTCTTCTTTCACCCCTACTCAGGGACGGGAACTTTGGGGCTTTATTCCTGACTACCTGCCAGGAGGAAAGGAGTGCAGAAGCCGTGACCAGCACTCACCCGGACTGCGGGTGGGAGCGATGGAAAAATCGAGAAGGCGGCGGAAGCAGCCTCTGATGGGGCCGTGGGGCTGCGGCCAGCTCTGCAGCCGCCGGAGCCCCGGGGCAGGAGGAGCTGGGGCTGATCTCCCGGTGGCGGCGGGGGAGGGGGGCCGGAGGGGGGTCCCACCCCCCCAATCGGCATTAGAGACCCTTGAGAACCGCATCTCTGCCTGGTCCCTTCTGGAAAAACACAGGAGCTCAAAGCCCCCCTCCCGTCCGCCCTCACGCCCCGTGATTCTGAGTCTTACGTGAGCAGAGAGAACGGCTGTTTTTCTCTTTCTCCTTTTTTTTTTTTTTTTGACAACAACCTCATATAACCTCAAAAGTTGCCCATGAATTTACCAAAACTTTTTTTATGAAACTCTTCTAACCTCTGGTGGGGGTTAAAAAACAAGCCCTGTGAATTCATTATCCAGAAAGAAGAAAAAAAAAAAAGTGAAGCACGACTTTTTATTTGATGTGAAATCGTCTTCCAAGCTTCAAGGGAGCCCCCTAGTGCCGGTCTGCGAGGAACCGGCAGGCGCGGCCCCGCCAGCCTGGCTGCTTCCCAGCTTTGCTGCTTCCTTGGAGGGGACCTGATCTCCCCCAGATGCGGTCCCGGGAGTGGACCGGACCTCCCTGCACGCGGTGGGGGGGGGACCTCTGCGCTCGCAGGGTCCTGCTCTCCATACCAGGGGACCCTTTGGCACCACTTTATCTTCTGTTCTTTGGAGTTCAGGTGGCTGAACTGACGTGCAAGGCTGCAGCCCAAGGGAGGGATGGGGCGGTTTGGATAAGAGGGCCCTGGTGCTTTTTGAACTAGGCTGGACCCCCCTGGCTGAGGAAGAGACTCTTGCCACTGGCTCAGCAGGCGGGCGACCCCGCTCTTTTAGGTCCGTTCACCGCTCCCAGGGAAATGTCCCAGAAGTGCGAGGATGCAGAACCAACCTGAATGAGGGGGCAGAAGCCCCTGCCGAGAACCGGAAGGGCGGAGAAGGGAAGAAAAGAGAAGGGGATAAGACCGGGGGTGGGGGTGGGGGGAATAAAGGACCAAATGGGGGCGGGGTGGGGGAGGGGCGGGAGGAACTTTCCGGGGCCCCCTGTCCGGAGGCGCGTGTGACGCAGGGCGCAGGGCTCTGCTGCAGACGCGGGCTCCCGGTCTTTGCACACAGGGCAGGACTCCTCAGTCTTACTGTGCCAAGTTCGGGAGATGTTGCTGTCCTCCCCAACTTGTAAACATACCGGTTCTCCCTCAGAACTGGCCACTTTTTAAAAGAAGAACACGTAAAGAAAATATTAAAAGCAACTGTTCCAGGCTAGGGGTGCGGGAGAGGAGCGCGCCCGCCGCAGCCCGCCCAGCAGGGGCCCCAGCCGGGGCGACCGCGGCGGGTCGCGCAGGGGAGGGGGGCGCCCCGCGGCCCGGCGCCTCAGCCTCCCCACCTGTAACGCGGGGATGGTGAGTAACAGTGGCTATCTGGTAGGGCCGTGGAGATATCCCTTCCGTATAAAATGTAAAATCGGGCTTAGCATCATTTTTTTTACGGTGAGCAGGCCAGCTTGTTAGTATTAATCTCTCTGTCTAGAGAAGCCAGGGAGAGACCCAGAATTTTCCATGAGGTTAAATCTCCCGATTTTTACACGGTAATGAATTCCCATTCAAAAAACAAACACGTCCATACACACTGGTCTGAGCCCCAGGATTGTCAGGGACTCTGAGCTCCCTACTTTGCAGGCTGCCCTGAGGAAGGCGAGAGGGAGGAGGAACCCGGCTGCCACCCCTCCCTGTCACCTACCACCCCCACATCCAGGCACTGGAGCCAAATGTGGAGACCCGTGTGGTCACAGTTCTTTGGGGGAGAATGGATTTTGGGGTAAACTATCCCCTTTCCCTCTACCCTGGGAGAATGTGTGTGGGGAGACCCACTCTGAGTCCGTGCATACCCGGAAGTCTTTGGAAGCCAAATGGAAATGAGATGCCACGTGGGCAACCACCGGGTCACGGGGGGCGGGGGGCTTCCTCTCCTTGTCCCTGGAGGCCCCACGGGCCCCTCCCGACCAGTGTGTGCTTTTCATCAGCCCTTGGTGCTCGGAGGCACATCTTGGCTTCCATCTTTGGTTTGGCGACATCCTCTGCTAGGCTGGCTTCTCATGAGTTCGTGCACCAGGAGAGGAGAATGGGGGACCACCCCTCTGCCCCGTACCATCCCGGGTTTCTTGTGTCCCCTCCTGGTTGGCATGCTCTTCTGCCCGGATGTCTGGGGACGTGACTCATTGCCCACCTACTCCTACTGCTCGGTCCAACTGCTCTTTGTGCCCTCAACCCACCCCCCGGACGAGGTGGCTTCCCTCTTTCGTCCTCCAGGCATACTGAGTATCTATTTTGCTTCCAAGGGCAAATCAAGCCATTTCACTGAGCTCCCATTGTCTCCTAAACTGTTGAGACTTTAAAGCTTCTCCAAGTGTCCTAGAGAAAGCAACAACAGAAATTACATGCCACAGTGATTCCGAAAGCATTAGCGAGAAGACCACTGAGAACCAAAGACACGAATTCCCATTTGTCTTTGTTCAGAAGGATTAAATATAATATGTTATTGATTTTTTAAAAATCCGCACATTAGTGGTTCAAAAGAAACTGGTTTTGTATGTTTTAATACGAAACCAATTATTTTCCTTTTAAAACTGCTTCCTGGGTCTGGAGGTTGTTTCGGTTTTTTTTTTTTTCTTTCTTTCTTTCCCTTTTCACTCTGCAGAGCAGAACACCGCACGTTGCTACGTGGGGAGGGCAGAGCTCTTCATTTTTCACTTACTAATCTCGATCTGCTCTACCCTTTAAATCCTGTCTTGTGTTCTATTGTGTTTAATTTCAATTACTTTGGATTCATTTAAGTAGCATTTCATTATAGAGCCAATGCATAAACATTTTTTAAATTAAGAAATGGGGGGAACGTTTTTTATTGAGTTTTAAGTAATTCTGTATCAAAGCTAAGAAAATCCCCTTAGCCTGCGTTAGTCTGGAAGTTTCCTTGAAGAGGAAGAGGTTCTTTGGGATTTTGTTTGCCTTTGTTTTCCTTCCCCCCACTCTCTCCTTGGATTTTCCACAGCTGGTTTAGGAAGACTTGCTTTGGTTCTGACAGCTTGAGGCTTTCAATGCTTCTGAGGACAGAGGACATATTTCTTCTTTGCTCCCAGTTTTGCCACTCAATAAATTTGAGGAGTCACAAAGCAGTCATCTGCGTAGTTAGATAAGGAAGAAAATGATGATTTCTCCATTATTTTGCTTAGAAGAATGGGGAACTAGATTAATCACTGTCTGATGGAAGTGCATCTTTGTAAAAGAGCCTTCTCACTGAATCCTGATTGTGTCTCACATGCAGACATGTTGGATGGTTTTCCAGGGGCTGGGAGAGACAGTCCGGGTTCGAATTTTATGTCTGTCACTACATGACCTTAGGTAAATCCTTAATCCCACTTTCAATATGGTTAGACAGGGGCCCGGGACCAGCAGGTGTCCATGGCACCCGCCCATGTCACTCTCTGGACCGAAGGCAAGTAAGCAGTCTGTAAGAGTCAGGAGAACATTCCGGCGAGGGTTTTAATTCTCAGTAGCCTGGGACCAAAATCCAACTCAAAAAGTTTTAAGCAAAAAAGTCCCTGGCTGGGTCTGGGTGGGGGAGGGTCCAGCTCAGTGGTAGAGCTTGTGCTTAGCGTGCACGAGGTCCCGGCTTCAATCCTCAGTGTCTCCCTTTAAGAATAAATAAATACATAAATAAATAAACAAACCCAATCACCCCCCAAAAGGAAAAAGCATAGCAAACAAAGAATTAAGCTCAAAAATCAGTAATTACATCAACTGAGAATTGACTAAATGCTTCTATTAAAATAAAACATAAACAGTTTTCAAAGTAGGGGAGGGTATAGCTCAGTGGTGGACTGCATGCTTAGGATGCACGAGGTCCTGGGTTCAGTCACTAGTACCTCCCTTTAAAAAAAGAAAGAAGGAAAAACAATGTCAACAGGGTTCTGTTTATCACTCTTCCTGTCTGGGTGGCCTTCATTCCTGGGCGTGTGGTGCCCCCGCCTCTGGCCTCAGCTTACATCCTGCCCACCCAGCGACTACAGCAGAGGGCCTTCTACTTGAAGTCCCAGCCCTGACTCTGAGGTAGCGAGGTTTGGGTCGGATACCAGCCCCAGACCTTCTGTTTGTCCAGATGAGCAGAATCTGCCCACTCCTCGAGACGGGAGGTGGTGATTGATTAGAATCCAGCTAACTCATATTGAGAAGAGATGTGCCCTGGAGGAGAATCCAGGTGGAGGGATGGCTGCTGAACTCAGAGGACTACAGAGGGTTATCACAGCCCACTCCTGCTCCCCAGGTAGAGGAGGCCAAGGAGCAGGGCGGCGGTACTCCGCACACTGTGCGCCACAGGCTCACAACTTCAGTAAGTGCTTCCGGCGCCGCGCCAAGCCCCCTTTTCAGGCCGGGCGCTCACCCATCCCCGAGTCCTAGTGCTGACCTCTCCTATCTGTGTCCTTCTCCAAAGGGTGGGCCCTTGGTGATGGGAATCACTTTGCCCCCAGTGTACACACAGACACTGAAGGGTGGACCATAGCCACTGACTCCTTTTTTTTTTAAATTTATTTTTAATTGTTTTTAGGGGAAAGGTAATTAGGTTTATTGAACTCAAGACCTCGTGCATGCTAAGCATGCACTCTACCACTGAGCTATACATCCCCCACCTTCCTGCCACTGACTCGCTGATGTGGGATCTGACCACTCAGCCCTTTTGCCTCCAAGTGGGACAACTTTTGTGATGCATTTCACACTCCAGAGATCCCTGTGGGCGTCTCCAAAAATCATTGTTGTCTGACTTCCGGCTTTTCTCATGCCTTTCAAGTTTCTCTGGGGAGCAGCCCCCTCAATCAGTCAGTTACACAAGAGCCCAAGATAACTTATCTACACATCCTGAATCACAGCTATCGACCACTTACGCCCCAGCAAAGGCTCTCCCCTCCTTTCTCCACACAAAGATCCACAGGACCAACCTGAAACAGAGCATCAGGAGGTAGATGAAGTAGGCAAACTTCTACTCACAGTATTTCATTTATTTCCAGTTGCATATACACCTTTAAATCAAACATTACATAAAATATTGGGGTAGCAACATTATGCTTCTGCTCACATTTCACGAAGCCATTCTAGCTGAACTTGGAGCATGCATCTTTGATATGGGCTTTTGTCATCGCTAGAGCCCCCGGTCTGAGTCACCTACTCGAGATATCAGAGCCCAGCACCTTCGCTTTCATCCCGGCTCTTTGAGACGTGGCGCTTGCAGGACCTGAGTACTATGCTATCATCGAACTGTACCCGCTGCCGGGCGCCAGAGCGTCATTTACATAACATGAGGACGGTCACTTTCGTTTCTCAGGTAGATGCCTGTTCGCAGTTTCCACCAAGTAAACACAGCTTACTTTGCTTTTTAAAGCAGTCTTCGAGAGACCTGTTTACAGCAACACCCAGTGCTTATAATTGTGTCCCAAGCGCCTGGGAAAAATGACTAAATTTTATGAAAGGTGCTCCCTTGCTGTCACCTTTTGGAAACAAATTTTTGTCGGGGTGTTATCTATGAATGACCCAAACCAGCACTGATTGGCTTCGGTTCAGGTTGATGTGTCTTCCTGAATAGTATGTGGTAATTCAGAATGAAGTGACTGAGAGCGCTTCCTGCAAAATGGGGGACTTTGTAAGGATCTGATTAATAAAGCAACCTCTCTTCCGAGGGGTAAATTTTGAGGTAAAAGCTTCTCAGACCCTTGGGCACATGTGGTGCTCAGCATACCACATCCTCTGAGTGGTCAGCAAAGGAGCGGAAGCGGGACCAGCTGGTCTCACTGCACTCAGATGTGATGTTCTGAAAAGAAAGTGAAATCTGGGAGGACGCGGAGAGGGATGTTTGCTTTGGTACAAATGGAGTTCTGAAAAGACCCGATACCTGTGGGGGAGGCTATGGCTCAGTGCTAGAGTGTGTGCTCAGCCTGCCCCAGGTCCTGGACTCAATTCCCAGTGCCTCCATTAAAATAAATGAGTAAATAAACCTAATTACCCCCCCCCAAAAAAATTTTTAAAAGACCTGATATCTAAATGATGATCCAATCATCCAGGGATAGTTGGAGCAGCTGTATTTCCCCATGTGTTATTTTAAAAAATCATTCATTTTAACCTTCTTTATTATAAACATCTTAATTCTCCAACTTCAGATCTATCCGTCGCTCAGCGGTGTCACAGTTTTTGGGTGACATCTTACATTATCTAGCAAGAAGAACAATAGGGCTAATCTCAGCCCGTATCAGTGGGACGCTTTCATGGACCAGTCATGATTCTGAGCCCTTTGGCTTCTCTCATAAAGACTGAAAATAACAATGGATTTTAAAAGGCAGGTAGAGTTTTATTTCTCTCACAAATAACCACAAGGCATAAGTAAATCTGTTTAGTATGGTGGCTCCATCGTGTGGTAGTACCCAGCTTCCTTCTGTCTGTTGCTCTGCTCTGCTCACCATAGGTTTCCCTTTCTCATGGTCTAGGATGGCTGCTCCAGCTCCTGCCGTCACATCTGCACTCCAGCTAATAGGGGGAAAGAGGAACAAGTGGGGACTAGCCTTCCCTTTAAGGGCACATCTTGGAAATTGCATTTAGCACATCCTCTCACATCTCTTTGGTCAGAACTTAGTTGCCTGCTCACGCTTGGCTGCAAGAACAACTGAGAAATGTAGTTTTCAGCAGAGTGGCGGCACACCCCATCTAGAAAGTGGGCTCTCATTAACAAGAAAAATAATTAGAAACAGGGAGGCCATTCTTATGCTCCACCACAGGGGCTAGAGATATAGACAGGGCGAAAGTCCAACATTTAATTTAGATTCACTTACTGTTCATGCCAGTAATGCCATTTTCCAAGTACTATTTCCATGCTAAGATTTCCCTCTGTGTCTTGACCATGAGACTTCCTTTTTTTTTTTTTTAACATTTTTTATTGATTTATAATCATTTTACAATGTTGTGTCAAATTCCAGTGTAGAGCACAATTTTTCAGTTCTACATGAGCATATACATATTCACTGTCACATTTTTTTCTCTGTGAGCTACCATAAGACCTTGTGTATATTTCCCTGTGCTGTACGGTATAATCTTGTTTATCTATTCTACAGTTTTGAAGTCCCGTCTATCCCTTCCCACCCTCCGCCCCCTTGGCAACCACACGTTTGTATTCTATGTCTATGAGTCTGTTTCTGTTTTGTATTTATGCTTTGTTTGTTTGTTTTTAGACAGTGAGACTTTCTGAGCAGTGATAACGTTTTATTCCTTGTCCTGTGCCCCATCACAGTAAAAAGCCAAATTAAAAAAAAAAATTACAAGCAGGACTTTGGAGTTCTAGTCAGAGAACAGCACGTTTTTGTTTGTTTCTCTGCGGAAAGCAAGCGCCACCACTCCAGGAGTCCTGACGCTAACACCCCGTGCGCGTCTACAGGCTCGGCACGCGCTTTTCCTCCCTAAGTTTCCACTTTCAGATGCTGCTGCTTTAACCCCTTTGGCTTGCTCCCCCCGCCCCTCAGTTGTGAAACAGGGAGCAAGGTTGCCTCCTTCGGCCTCACAGTTCCAGGTCCTGCACCTGGTGGTGGCTGGCTTCATCCTCGTCACTTCCGTTCAGCCCTTGCTGCTTTTCCTCGGTCGCCCACTGAGGAAATCTCAGATTACACGGTGAGCAATGGTAATAGCAGTCGTAAACACACCTTGTTGTTATTTACACAGAACAAGGCGTGAGGCTGTCATCGCTGCGCGAGGGTGTCCCGTTACTCGTACGTATGCTATTTCTTCCCAGTACCCCCCACTGATCCCCCAGGGAGAGCGCGTGGGGACACCTGTATATCCCCTGAAAGAAAAGTCCTGTCGTTGTAACGGAGGGGACTGAGGCTGAGGAAACAAGAGATGGTTTGTATCCTGGGACGCACCCTCTTCCCTTCACGGGAATCGGGGCTGAACATTGTGGACCCCTTGAATCTTCTTTCTCAGATTACCTTCAGACCTGTCACTTAAAGAGAACCACCCCTTTAAAGGAAAAAAAAAAAAAATCTTGATGAATGCAAATTGACATTAAATGGAGTTTAAAAAAACGATCGGGGTTTTTAAATATAATTATAATCAGTGGGAATAGTGGAGAGGAGTCAAATCATTATTGATCTCCCTCGTGGGGGTAGGAAGGAAGAAATGCTGGGAATTAATTAGGAAAAGAGCTTTTCTGTAAAGCCTGACCAACGGTGAATGCTCCCTGGGATCCGCCTCGGCCCTGGGACCCCCACCCTGGATGCTGAGATGCCAGGTGCTTAGTTAATCCTTGAAGCACCTCCCCCTGCAGACAAGTCTATAGTCACATCAAAGGGGGAAAATCTCTGGGCAGGGCTGTGTTTGCCATTTTGAGGAACGAGGGGTGAACAGCGTGGGGTCTGAGTTTTGGGGTTTCACACGGGAAGCTCACTCCACGGGTATGTATTGAGTACCTACTGTGTGCCATTCACTCACAGCACTTTAGGTGCCGGAAAAACGAGGGCAATCAAGGCAGGCCAGGCCCCCTCACTCACGGGGCTGACGTTCCAGGTGGAGGGAAACGGGGTGCCAAGCAAAACTTTATGACTAAGATAACGACACATGGAGATGAGGCTAAAGGCAGTGCTAGTAGGAGTAACAGCCCCACATTCTGGAGCCTTGATCCCAGGTCCTGAGCTGGTGCCTGTGGAATCAACCTACCTGAGTCTCTCAACCCTCCTGGCAGGAAGGGCTCAGTTCCTCCTATTGCACAGATGAGGACACTGAGGCACAGAGGGGACTGACCTGTGCATGGGACTGAAAGATTCTTAACAACTGTATAACAAGACTCGCTGCCTGTCGCACAGGACACTGGCTGGCTCAGTCAACTCCCCTCCAAGATTGGAATACTACTCAGCCATAAGAGAGAATGAAATAATGCCACTTGCGGCAACATAGATGGACGTAGAGATTGTCATACTAAGTGAAGTAAGTTGGACAGAGAAAGAGAAACATTATATGATGTTGCTTCTATATGGAATCTAAAACAATACAGATTTTATTTACAAACCAGAAATAGACACACAGACAGAAAACAAACTGTGGTTACCCTGAAAGGGAAGGGAAGAGATAGATTGGGAGTTCAGGATCAGTAGATTCACATTACTGTATATAAAAGACATAAACAACAAGGACCTACTGTAGAGCACAGGGAACTGATTCAGTTTCTTGTACTCAGCTGTAATGGAAAAGAAACTGAAAAAATACATATGTGTGTATATGCATAACTGAATCACTTTGCTGGACACCTGAAACTAACATTGTAAACTGACTACAGTTCAATAAAAAATAAGAATTAAAAAAATTTTAAGTAAAATTTTAAAAAATTATATGGAAAAAAAATTTAAATGATTGGCTTCAGCCTCACAGGGCTGTGATTTTGGCCAAAGGTCTCCTCCCAAATTTGCCTTTGAGCCCCTACTGCTGCAGTGGGGACAACTTGGGTAGCAGAGACACAGGTGGCCTCACCAGAATGAAGGGGAACTCAGCTATGTCTGTGTCCTGGAAAATGAACTGCAAACCACACAAATAAAAGACCCCAGTCTCATCAGGAAATAGCCAAGAATTTAAATTCTGCTGAAGCCGAAGGTTTGAAGACGATAACTTCAGAAGCAGAAGAGCACCCATGCCTCTTCCCCATCGGCAGTACCTCCAACCCCATCAGCACAGGCCAGGCGCTGGTGGTGGGATGGAGGTTTTACTTACCAGCCCTCAAGCCCACCTCAGCCTGATCCCAATCACGTGACAGGAATCAGGTGGAGACTTTGAAGAAGTCTCTGAAATTCTTTCCAATTTCCCTGAGGAGCAAAACGGACAGCTGCCCTCAACGTGTGTCCACCACTGATGAGTTAATCCTTCTCTCTGGAAGTGTGTGTGTGTGTGTGTGTGTGTGTGTATGTGTGTGTCCGACACTCTCCACCCCCTCCCCACCTTCTGATAAGGAATGAAGGAGAAAACAACCCAGACAAGCCCCTCACTCTCGCTGCTTTGCCTGCCTCTGGTTGCTCCATCCTTCACCTCTCTCTGTCCTCAAAGAATTGCTCTGTTGCTTCTTGTTGTTGAGATGGGCTTCGTCATAGGCAATAAACACCTTCTAATGGAAACCCTAGTGGGTGTGTGACCCGAGCAGCATGCAGGGCAAGCTCAGAAGACCCCACATGTGGTCTGATGATCGCTGGATGCCTTGAGATTCTTTTTCCCTTCCAGTTTTATTGAGATAGAATTGGCATACAGCACTGTATCTGTTTAAGGTATCGAGTATAATTTGACTGACATCCATCATGAAATGATTATCACTGTAGGTTTAGTGAACATCGATCCTCTCATATAGACACAAAATTAAACAGAGAAGAAAGAAGTATTATTTCCTTGTGATAAAAATTCTTAGAATTTACTTTCTTAACAACTTTCATATGTAACATACAGCAGTGTTAATTACATTTATCATGTACATTACATGCCTAATACTTATTTATCTGATAACTGGGCATTTGTACCTTTTGACCACCTTCGTCCAATTCCCTCTCTCTCCACCCTTGCCTCTGGTTATCATAAATCTGATTGATCTCTTTCTCTAAGAGCTTGTTTTTGAAGTCAAACTGACTTACAACCCTATGTTAGTTCCTGGTCTACAACATGGTGATTCAATATTTCTATACATTTCAAAATGATCCCCACAGGAAGTCTTGTTCCCATCTGTCACCATACAAAGATACCACGTAATTATTGACGACATTCTCCACCCTGTACATTTCATATCCATGACTTATTTCTTTTGTAACTTGAGTTTGTACCTCTTAATCTCCCTCACCTATTTCTTTCCTCCCCCAACTCCCCTGCCCTTTAGCAACCACCTGTTCTCTGTATCTATGACTCTGTTTCTGTTTGGTTATGTTTGTTCATTTGTTTTTTAGATTCCACATATAAGTAAACTCATATGGTATTTGTCTTTTTGTGTCTAACTTATTTCACTTAGCATAATGCCCTCTAGGTCCATCTATATTGCTGCAAATGGCAAGATATCAGTCTTTATTTATGGCTGAGTAATAGTCCATTGCATGTATATACCACATCCTTATCCATTCATCTACTGATACTTTGATATCTTGACTATTGTATGACTTGGAATCCTTAATCATTTTGAATAAGGGCCCTACCTTTTCATCTGCACTGAGCCCTGCCAATTGGGAAGCTTGTCCTGACAGCTCAATACCCTGGATACTGTTCAAGAAAGTGCTTTGAAATAGGAGTACTGAAAAAAAAAATATGTGTATGTTTACTTCAAGACCTACCAGGGAAGGAAAAATGCTCTCATGGTACATTTATCATGATCGTGATTCATACAATCCAGTCTCAGAAGAAGAGCTGCCTGGTGTACATAAGACCTAAAGAGTAAGGGAGAAAGTGTGGACTTCCAGGAGGTTTCCAGGCTCCTCTTACCTGTGACAGGGTCCAACTTTTCTTTGATGCCCTTGACAGTTGCGAGGAGTCCTGGTCAGATATTTTGTACGCTGTCCTGCTGGGCTTTGTCTGATGGTTTTCTCATGGTTAGACCAGGGCGATGGGTTTCTGGAGCAAGACCAGAGGCGAGGGGCCAATCTCATCACCTCACACCAAGGATGTGTGCCATCAACATGTCTCCTCACTGCTGATGTTCACCTTGACTACCTGGCTGGGGTCTCTCAGGTTCTCTGCTGTGAAGTTATCCCACACCTACTCCCACCATTAGACTTTTCACCCACTGGAATTCCGCTTCGTTCCACAAGAAGTGTCCAAGGCTGCCTCCATGTCTCTGTTCTACACCGATTTGCTTCAGTTGCAAACTCTGCCCTCTGCCCTGAAGATTCTCCCCACTCACCCCATTCTGTCTCCTGTGATGCATGGTGTAATTATTATTTCTGGAACAAAGATAAGTCAGAGCTGCTACCGGAGACCAAGTTCGCCATCGTCTTTACCTGAACCAAAACATTATTGGAAGAGTAAATTACTTATATTTTCCTTGAACATACTTGATATGAAGTGCATCAGAATCCTTGCTGAGAAGATGTACCCAGACCCTGTCATCAGAGGAGAGATGTTACCTGAAAAACAACAGCAACAACAACAAAGAACCATAGGGTACATTTCCGCACTAAAACCTATTTCGAATGTTATTATTTATGCTGTGCTATTTCATCAACTCCCGTCTCCTCTCCCTGAATTTATTAGCAGATGGGCAGAGCTGCCTTTCCCTCAGAGGACCTTCGTGATAATGGAGCCCACATCCTATTCTCTGCCAGCGAGGGCAGGGTAGCAGGTTGGGTGATATTCAGTGGAAAAAAATGGGGAGCCTTTGGTCCTCATCTACCGGGAAGAAATACTTCTGAGGTCGGCAGATGAATAATTTTTTCTAAATAGAGTTTTTGAAGGCTGTTTCTGCATAGTGAATTTAGAAATGTCTTCGACTGACAGGACGGATGCAGGATGCTGAGGTTTCAGCCCAACCATCCATCAGTGTGTTGTGTATGGTGGCTTCCTGGGTCCGTCTGAAGTCCTTTTAAATCCGTTCCTCATTCTGGGCCTGTTGGAGATCCCTCTGAACTCAGGGCTTCGCCATGAAGTGGCCGTACCTCTTCCACCCACGTGTGACCATATGATGAACGCAAAAGGGAGGGTATGTGTTTGCCCTGCCTGGTCAGCTGGCCACTTGGCCCGGATCTGCTGTTTGTCCTCGTGTTTTCTCCTCTCTGCTCGGCCAGGCGAAGGGGGGAGGTAGGGTAACACACAGCACCATCCTAGGTGGTTTGGTTTTTCCTTCAGGGAACTTTTTTTTTTAAGTCTTCAACCAACTTAAAAAAATCTTTTTAATTGAAGTATAGTCAGTTTACAATGTTGTGTTAATTTCTGATGTTCAGCAGAGTGATTCAGTTATGTTCCTTTTCATATTTTTTTCATTATAGGCTATTACAAGGTATTGAATACAGTTCCCTGTGCTCTACAGTAGGGCCTTATTGTTTATCTATTTGATATACAGTAGTGTGTATCTGCTAATCCCGAACTCCCAATTTATCCCTCCCCACCTCCCTTCCCCCTGTGACCACAAGTTTGTTTTCCATGTCTGTGCAGGGAGCCCTGCCTTGAGGGCTGAGACCTCTCCTTTGCGCGGGGTACCATTTCTTATGAGCCCTTTGCCCTCAGGTGAATGGGAAAGAAATGTTCCTGGTGGGTTGAAGCCAGCCCTTGCCCTTTCCTAAAGTACACACCATTGACAAGTTTACCCATAAGAGCCAAAATTTGCACTATTCCCCCTCTGGCTTAAAAAGAGAAGAAAAGGGGTTGGTTCTTTTTCTCTGCCCAGCCCTCACATTAACATTATAGGGGGAGAAGGGATGAGCATATAACAAAAGTCTCACCTAGACAATGTGTCCAGACCTGCAGTTACTGGAGTGTGGCCACTGGGTTTCAATTTCCAGAATGTGTTTCTAAGTGACACCCTTGTTGAATGTTATGAATGTTATTATCTCCATGTGCCGCTCCCGGTGGCTGCATCCTTCCCCTCCTGCGTTCACTGGAGGCTCGCCCAGGGTTCTCACCCAGAAACCCTTCTTCATGGTGAGCTCTCCTCAATGGCCTTTTCTAGTGGGAATGGGCTAGGGGACCAGTAGGGGACGCACATGGATGGCCTTGGGTCCTCGTATACATGGGAACGGGAGAAACAATTCTGAGACTGCAGACACCAATAATTTTTGAAGGTTATTTTTTCATGGTTGTGGTAAAAAAAAAAAAAAAAAGAAAGCTTAAAAATAGTAGAAGGGCTATAGGATGCTCTTCCTCTCTCTGCTCTGTCGCCGGTGAGCCTGTTGCTGTCGCCCGTGTTTTTCGGAGCCCCCACAAGTCACTTCTTCACCGAGGGCTGTTGGGGCCAACTCCCCTCTCAAAACTGTCGTGAGGCGCCACCTCACTGAGACATCTTCATTGATGGTAACTGCTCATCCTGAATCAATCCCTCCCTGGACTGACAGTGTGCAGTGCCTGGGGCTGGTGGGGGACAGGTGGCTGCTCAGTCCAGCATCTCCAGCCAGATGTTTCTGAGCTCAGCCAGCCCCCAGCCCACTCCCCTTCCTCCCCTGCGGCAGCGGGGCCAGAGTTACAAGGTGAAAATTCAAGGCACCCAGGTCACGCCAGATGTCAGATGAACAGTGAGTATGTATCTTTCTAGCATAAATATACCCCCTAAATGTGGCGATAAGACTTATTTATGCTGAAAATGATTCCTTGTTGACCTGAGATTCAGATTTAACTGGGCATGCACGTTTCATCCGGTAGCCTTTCCCTGGGGGACTCCGTGTGCTTGAAAATGAACCTGAAATTTCTTCCAAATCTAATTTCACGTCTGAATCCTGATCAGTTTGGGGGTTCCCTGTCACTCCTGCCCAGTCTGCCAGGGGCCCTTCTTGCTGCTTGTTGACTTCTGGGCTGTCTGGTGTTCAAACATTTAACCAGTTACCTCCTAAGAGGGGTGGGAGGCTGGTCCCCATCACCTGGGTACCTGGACCCCCCCAGGTTCCCCTGTGATCGGTCCATTTTGATCTCAGCCCCCACCCATCTCCTCTTCCCTTTGTGTCTCTGGTTCTGGGTTGCTTTGCTTGGTTAAGACATTTCCTTCTGGGGGCCCGAGGCCGCTTAGCTGGATACCCCCACCTCAAGCGAGGGGGCAGGCAACTTCCAGTGATGAAAGGCCACCTTCACTTTCTTTTCCAAGCCAAACCCTGGAAGGGAAGGCATTAATTTTCTCTTCTTTTTGAAATTCATCATGAGGGAGACAGCATCAAAGCTGCCCTATTCTGGCTCAGAAAATACACTCAGAAGCTGTAATCAGGGGCGAGCTGTGACCTTCTAGGCAGGGTACATTTCTGCACGAAAAACTATTTTAAATTTTATCATCTACCTCATGCTATTTCATCTCCTCTCGCCCTCCTCCCTGGTATTTATTAGAGGCTGGGTGTGGATTTCTTTCCCTGAGAGAACTTTCATAATAATGACGTGTACTTGGCTGTCGCTCAGGGTGAATATATAGGATTGGGGGATGTTCTGCAGGGGAAATGGACAGGCTTATTTTCCTCGGTCGGAGAGAAATATTTGAGATAAAATAGACTCACATATATCACTCATATGTGGAATCTAAAAAAAAAAAAAGGAAAAGGAAAGAAAAAAGAGGATACTAATGAACTTATCTACAAAAGAAACAGACTCCCAGACACAGTAAACAATCTTAGTTTACTGGGGGAAGGGGGTGGGAAGGGATACATCTGGAAGTTTGAGATTTGCAAAAGTTAACCTCTAGATATAATAGGTAAAGGACAAACGTCTTCTGTATAGCTCAGGGAACCATATTCAGTATCTTATAGTAACCTAGGATGAAAAAGAATACGAGAAGGAACACATATACATGCATGTATATGGGTGACTGAAGCGTGATGCCACACGCCAGAAATTGACACAACATTGTAAACTGACTGTACATCAATTAAAAAAATTTTTTTTAAATAGACTCATAATTTCTCAAAACAGAGGTTTTGAAGGTTGCTTTTGCACAGTGAAGTTGGAAATTCCTTGAAGTGGTAGGAAGCTTACGGGATGTGAGCGTCATTGTGCCATTGTCCTGTGTCTGCATGCCAGCATCCTTTGGGGTTCAAGCACGCTGCCTGTTTTTAGATGTTCACGAGGGGTCTGACTGAGAGAGTCTTCCAGAAGCCACTCTCCGGTGCTCGCAGCCCTCATCCTTTGATGGATGTTCGTGCAATTTTCTCATTATTTTTCTGTCACATTCACAGAAACAGTGTAAACTATTTTATTTCAAAACCATTATGTTAGTTTACTCCATAATTTAAGCTGCGTATTCTTTTTCTGATTTGAATCTAGTAATAGCATATTTTTAAAGATAAGTCAAGAAGTTTTCCTGAATAAATTTTCAATGACAACAGCTGAAGATTCTGTTGGTTTTCTTCCCCCCTTCTTTTATCGCCTTTTATTGGACTTTCATTCTACACACGTGATTGAGTTATCATTTCCTTCCCCAGGCATTTAACAGACCCTGTGACTTCTATTAGGAGAGAGTTTCAGAGGGGTCATCTTATCGACCCGGTTGTCTTTGATTCAAGAAAATAACCAATGGACAGCTGTGTGGTAAGGGGCATGCATCAGTGCCCCCGCCCCCACCCCCACCCCCACCCCCACCCTGCCCAAGACCACCCCCAGAGAGGATTCCAGGAATTGCTTGAAGGTAGGAGTTTGTAAAGACTGGCTTCTCTCCCTGTGGCAAGGTTCGCATATTTTAAATTCTGTTCTTTCCACAGCCCCCTTCGCTTCTGTGTATCATTTGTGCAGAATTGTGTATCTGCCTCAAGGCTCCTCTCCCGCTCCTTCCCCAGTGGAATTTGCTGGGTGCGCGACATTGTTTACACTCTTTGCCAGCCAAGAGTTAAGGGGCAACGCCTGTTTTCTGTCAGACCTGAATCTGCTTTCCTATAGTGCTTTAGACTTGAGGGGCAGCCCCCCTTTTGGGGGTGGTGGAGGAAGAATCCTCAAGAAAGGTGTAGCGATTTGTTTAAAATGCCGCGAAGTGTGGGCTTCCTAGATGGCTCTAATATGCCAATCGCTGTTCTTAAAAACAAACTAGAAATCAAATGTCTTCATTAGCTTGGTAGGATTCAAATTTATTTCTGGGACAATATTCTTCCTTTTCTTATTCTCTCTCTTTCCTAAAAGGTGCATTGGAAATACAGTGTTGCAATATTGTACCAAATGTTGCAACAAATGCAATGTTGTATTTCCAGGTAAGTTTGGTCATGTAACAGCTTTTAAATTTCTGGTGTGTTTTAAGCAGACTGATTAAACTTAAAGGAAGTTGAAGGGTGCTACTCTGAGTCAAGGAGAGAGTTTCTGAAGATTAAAAAAAATAATAATAAAGTCCTGTAATTCCAGTTTCCCATCATAAAAGGTAGAAATTCTAAAGCTGGTAAGAGGACAAAAGAGTGACTTCATAGCAATTCTGAAATAATTTGGTCCCTCTCTTCCTGTTAGCACTCTTCTCCCCTTTGTTACTCATGGCTCCGCTTCCCCAGTTAGACCTGACCTTGAGGTTGGAGCCTTTGTGGTCTCTTCCTCCCAGGGCAGAGCCAACCCTTGATATTTGATTTCCTGCTTCCTTCTGAAAGAACTCTAGAGGGTTCCTCCTTTATTTTCTGTCAGGATCCATAGAAACCACAGAGAGGCTTTTGCTCAAAACACACTACTTGAGCCCACATTGCTACAAAGTTGCAGTTACAGAAGTACACTTTCCTCTGCGGTGGAAATCTCGAGAAAGGATGAAGCCGAGATGAAAGTACTTCAGGTATGGCAGAGTCCACCCAGTCGAGTTCCTTTCATTATTAAGAAAACCCAACTTACAAAATCAGCCGGAAAGCACACATTCTTGAGTAAATTTTGGCCTGAAAAGTTTTTGAAAGAGTCTTTTGAGCTGCTTGAATTCTTTTCCCTTTATTCCGTCCTCTTCGAGAAATGCTATTGAATTCTGTGTATCTGCGTGAGTTCCTGGCTCCCCCACCAGTGTCATTTAGAAGAAATATCTGAGTGGGAAAAAGTTTTCAGCTTCCCAAACACTTGCCTTTCCTCAGAAGAGGTAAACAGAGTTTAATGGCAGTTGTTCTGAAGAAAGAAAGAAAGAAAGACCCAAGTACCACACGAGTAAGAATTTCTAAACACTTTGGAAAATAGAGAAGTGTTCTTTCGTTCTGTTTCCCGGTGTTCTTGCCTAATTAAGTTTCACTCGTCTGCGGCTTAGTGAGGGGAGAACTGGTTTCTTGGTGAACATTTATCTTTTCAGAGAGATCAGACTTAGTATTTTTTCCCCCTAAGGTGATTGGAAAACCAAAATGGATGAGGCCAATTCCAATGTTTTCTTTCTTGTCTTTGTTTCTGCTTTGAAATTAGTCCATTTTCCCATCAGGATTAATGAAAGACAAAAGAAAAGGAAAGATCATTTCCACCCACTGATTATCATTGAAGTTGATCCTTTTTTTTTTTCTTTTTAAGGATGCAATTCTGGAGGAAAAATGAATTCTCTCAAATACCTCAATTATTTTTTGAGAAATGGACCTTTACAGACTCATCTAATGATGAGAAACATTGAAAATCAAAATTCAAAGAGGAGATACTCTTGACTTCGATCTTGGCATTACAGACTCCACATGGCATCTTCAGTACTTGGATTTTTTCTCCTTTACCTCCTGTCCACGGTTGCTTCCTAAATTTTAGGTACATGCTTAGGGTCTGGGCACAAATTTTCAAGGATTGATTTTGAACATAATTTTCCACTCAACATCTTTCAGGGGGGAAGAGAAAATCTCTGGGAGGGAAATCTTAAATTGATTGTCTTTCATCAGGAGAAGTAAGCACCGCCTAAGATGAGTAGTTTCTGAAATAAAATGGGTGATTGCTTAGAAAATCGCATGAGGAGAGAGAAATACTCCAACACGCGGTGCGGTTTCGACAAATGTGTTTTTCTGTCCCTCTGGCGGGTCCTTCAGTTCCGTTCTCTCTGAAGAACCCAGTTGAGTTTCCACCTGTCCCTTGGATGGTCTTGTGAGGTGACACTTAAGACGCTTACCCCAAGCTAGATGGGGTGCCCTGCGGTATAGTGTAGAACCCATCTCCTTTGTAGGCTTTACTGCAATACCAATCATTATATACCATGCCCTAATTTTCTTCTCCTCAGCGACGTGTGCAGTCCCTCAACTGGACAGAGCTGAGCTCCTTAGATCATGAACGAGAAACCCATATTTAATTCTTGTGTGAAGGAGGCACTTCTAATCTTCCTCCTGGCCTCATGTATTTCTCACCGGAATCTCTTCTTTTGAATTTTCTGTACATAACTAAGCTTTTAAGTGACTGAAATATTTTAACTGATTTTTTTTTTTTTCGTGAACAGCATTTCGGAAAAATTCCCCTGAGACTCACATTATCAAAGCAGCTGTCTTTCATTGAAAAAAAAAAAAGAAAGAAAGAAAGGTAAAGAGAACTTCTCTGACAGGTACTTCCTGAGATAAAAGGTTTACCGAATCTTATTGAAAAGGTGGAATATTATGCGAGGGTAGTGATGTAATTCTCTGAAATTAAGTACATTAGAATTTTTTTTTTCTTTTTAGCCTTTCAACTTCTGTGAGTCCATCGTGAGTGAACGGGGAGAGGCGGGGCTGGGAGGTTTCCGTGGCGTGGCCCGCGCCCCGCTCCGCCACAAATCACCTCACACTGTTTTCCTAAGAGAAACAAAATGGCAGCCTGAACTCCAGGGTTCCCTCATCCACCGACTCTCTCCCCGCCTCTGAGAGAGCTAATGGTTCTGTACCATTATTTTTCCTGTCAGAATTAATGGGGAGATATTCTTTTCCCAAAGCCATTAGTAAAGTAATATTGCTTACAGAATTGCTGAAACAGGATAACACCTCCTTCTTAGGGTGTAAATCTTAAGAAATGACGAGGCAATTGCTTAAACACATCAATTATATTCCAAAGCCTGAACTTTGTTCCTCTGCAATTTTCACTTAGAGTTGAGAAAGTTTGAAAGTAATGATCCATGAAGTAAGTTCCCTTGATTCAATTTTGGCACTAAATAATTCAGATAATATTAGCCATTTTTTTGTTTGTTCTTTACTTTATTTTCCCCCTTTCCCACACTTTGTTCTCTCTTTATTTCAAGGCATTCTCTTATTGTCTGAGCGCGATTAAAGTCTCAACTTACCAAAAGATTTGAAGCATACTTTGCCACTAAATGTGTTTTTTGGGGAGAAAATGGTAAGTGAAGTGTTCTCAAACTGATTGCCTTTCATCAGAGAAAGAGAAGAGATATGTGAACTGTAGAGAAAAGTGGTTTCTGGAAAAAAAGATTGGAAAATGATTGCTCAGAACAGGCAAAATTTCATACACACAAAAAAAGAGGCTTGAACAGAATGACTTCAGGTTTGGTTAGAGATGGAAAAATGTATTTTTCTTTTTCTTTTTTTGAGTCTCAGCTTTTCTCTGCCTGAGAAACTAGACTCTTGGTATGAGGGTGAGAGGGTCCATCTCCCTGATGTCGGTTGGATATTCCGACTGGACTGACTTGGCCCGTCCACTCGGAGACTTTTCCTCATGACTTTCAGTCTGCATTTGAGAGCCACTGGCATTATTGGCCTCTGGTTTTTCTTTCAGACTAAGAAGGCAACACCATACTTGTTGCAACAGACAAAGCAACGGTAACCTATGCAAGGAAAGTTGACAGTTTCAGCTTCACGGACCCCCCAGGCTGCCAGAGTTAGGTGGATATGCCTTCACGCCTTTCTCCATGTACATCCAAATATAGACACTTTATTTTGTTTGCACAAATAGATCATACCACACATAGTAACCTACGACTCTTTTCTTCTTAATATATCATGTGTATAACTCTAGGAATATATTGCAGATTGACAGGTCATTTTAATCATGGCACAAAATCCCACAGTGTGGCTGTACAATGATTTATTTATTCAGTGCTCGCTGCTTCCATGTTGATTCCTGTTGATTGCTCTTGGATTTCCCACCACAGCTATTGCTGTAATAAACATTCTTGCTCAATTTCCCAAAGACCAATTGCTGGATCCACACATGCTTTATAATTACATATTTCATTCTGTAAAATGCTACTCAATTACTTGTCAAAAACAGTTACTTTCACATCAATATCTATTTTTTAAACAGTGTTTTTGAAAAGGCACTTGGTTTCTGCCAAAGAATAGAGCCTGGATGGAGACTGAAGTCTTGCCTTCACGGTCGGTGCTCTGAGCCTTTTAGCTGACCAGGGCTCACACACTGGCCTCTCTCGGCCACCTTCAGGCCACAGATATGTTTGTTGGCACGGTGCTGTTGTTTGAAAGTTAATTTGTCATCAGGGTTTAAAAACACAAGGAATCCAGATTTCTGCTTTCTCTTGGAAAATGGCTAGTTCTGGTGAACTGGATGCGTGGTCCTCGTGGGCTCAGTGGGAGGGGCTCAGGGGGAGCTGGACCCGCCTTCCATCACCGCAGCCCCCTGGCCAGGCAGCATCTGTCATTTACGTGATGTGAGGGGTCCTGTGACATTTGAGTTTATTATTCTCGCTTTGAACCGGGGCTTCCCAGCCATGACCCTGCTCACTTTGGGGGCCTGGGTCGCTCGGTGGGGTCCATCCTGTGCTCTGGAGGGTGAGATGCCAGGAGCACCCCCTCCTCAGGCAGGACCACCAAGTCCCTGGGCATCACCCCCGGCTGAAAAGCACCGATTTAAACATACCCACAAAACCCATTTTCCTCCGTCAATGTTGAGAAAACCTTTTCCAAGAGTGTTCCTGAACACTTTCATGGTCTCTCTCCATCCTGTTGGCCTCCTTTCACTCGATGAAGGGACATTGTTGAATTCTGCACAAGACCAAGTTTAAAGGCACTGAAGTGTTTCAAACCAGCCCCATTCACCGAGTTTGGAGACAGTATCTGAGGAGGAGCAGAAGTGCAGAGACAGCCATGATTACAGGTGGTTTCCAACAGTAAAAGCTTTACCTAAGTACACACACATAAAAGGTCCAATTTCTAAATGCTCGGCGAGGAGGCTTGAATCCGCTCCTGGAATAAAGGGAGACGTTGCCTTTGTCCCCTTGGTTTTCCGCCGTGGTTTCTTTTTGTTCGCCGGGGACTCAGGCAAGCTCACCTCTCTCCTCCTGTTCTCCTAAGAGTTCTCAGCATGTTCCCGCGTGTCGGGTGGAGTCCAGAAGCCTTGGGGTGGGTCTCTCCAGGGCTGTCCCTCTGTGACAGAACAAATGACTTGCCTGCATCTTCCCTCATTAGAGCTAATAGAGATATGTGCATGCCTGGGATGCGGTGCCGAGCACCAGGAACTGACACTTTGTAACTGACTATATATACTTCAATTAAAAAAAAAAGATTTAATAGAGGAGTATTCATTTTTTCCCTAAAGCTATTAGTGAAGTCCCAGTGTTCTGGAATTGCTGAAACAATCATTTCTCCTTTAACCCAGGATGTAAATCTTGAGGAGACAAAAGGAGCTGTTGTGAGCGTAGCAATTTTGTCCCAGGGGAGAGACCCTCAGAGCCAATTTTCACTGAGCGACAAGATGCTTTTAAAATGATATGCAGAGTAGCTGGGCTGCGATCTGTCTTGGCATTTAACATTTTGAATGGCCTTTCTCCGATCAGCTCTTCTTCTGACAGGATTTCATCATTGTATTTTTGCTCTGTGTTTTCAAGTCACTCTCTTGTTGTCTGGACATGATGCAACTTTTAACTTAAAGCAAGATTTTAAATCCCACTTTGTCCTGAACCTGGCTTAGACACAGCATCTCTGGTCCTGGTGGGCTTTCGTTAAAGAAGCGGAGAAGAGACAAGAACGACAAAGAAAAGTGGTGTCTGAAATAAAAGATTCGTTTGTGATTACTTAGAGGCAAACTTGCAAAAAACTGCATTAGGATAGTACAGAAATCCCCAAGGCTGTGCCTGATAAATGCATTTTCCCAGTCCTCTCTCTGTCTCTCTGTCTGTTGGTCTCTCTCTCTCTCTCTCTCATCCATCTCTTTCTGTGGGACTGAAGTCAGAGGCTACTTCTCACCACCCACAGCCCACCCACTCTGATCATTTTCTGTTTGGAATGAAGGTCCCCCAGCCTCTGCCCAAGAGGAACAAAGTCTCTTTCTTCCATCATTTTCAGCCATATATTTTTTTTCTTCTTTAGAGGCTTTCTAAACAAAAATTATACTAGGATTGTGGAAACAGATGAATTGACTCACAGAAAATTTTAGTACTGTGTCTGGTGTGCAGCAGAGCCTTAAAAAATATTGGTTGAATAATTACACGAATGAAAGACTCGGACTGAGTAGAGAGAAAACCAGCCCCAAACAGGTGCCATGGGGGAACAGTTTTACAGGCTGCGTGGTTTTACTGCTTTCATAGGTGGAAGCAGGGTCAGGGCCCCGTCAGACCATCTCATGGTACCTTCTGCTTTTTCCTTTGTAGCGTTTTCTACGTCTGCTTGGTGACTTTTCTGGTGCAATTATTTGCTGCCTGAATTTCTCCACCATTAGATTGTAACTTCCATGAGGATGTCTGTTTCGCTTGCCACTGAGTCCATTGCCTGTGTTCAGCACGGTTCCTGGTACCGAGTGTTGACTCTGCTCAGTCCTCAGTGTTTAGGCTTAATCATATGGGCTCATCAGTGGGCTCAAAAAATATTTCCCTTCCAAAAGAAAGGGCTTGACTAGTATTTGAAAAATGAGCACGTAACTGCCAGCATAGTGACTACTTCTAGAGTTCTGCCTGGCTTACCTTTAAGTAATCACCAATTTTTTTTTAATTGAAGTATAATCAGTTTGCAATGTTGTATTAATTTCTGGTGTACAGCAGAGTGATTCAGTTATGCATGCATATATATATTTATATATACATATAAATTTCTTTCCATACACTTTTTCATTATAGGTTATTACAAGGTATTGAATTAAGTTCCCTGTGCTGTACAGTGATTGCTAGCACATTGTGCCTCCTTCAGTGGCAGGGATGCCTGTAAACAATTTAATCTTGGATAAATCGTCAGTCTGGGAGATTACTCCTGGGGTCTTGTTGACGCTTACAGCTTACTTACATCGCCAACACGGTAGACTCATTTTTCACCCCTTTATAAATTCAGCATCTTTGGACTCCAAATTCACAGAGTTTTTTTCGGTGTATTGGGGCAACAGCAGGAAATGCATCGAATTACTTACATTTTTGGATAATGATATTTGAGTAATATGTCCATTAGCATTTTCATAAGGCCTAGGAGTGAGACAGCTGGCAGGAGGCTGGCATTAAAGATGTGGATGGCTAAGCTGTTTCATCGTGGCGCCTCTTCACTCCATTTCCCTTCTAATTATTTTACAGTTTTCTACAGCCTTTTCAAGGTGGCTACATTTAAATTTGCTACCACACTTGAAGCAGCAGTCTCTTCCTTGCTTAATGTGGTTTGGCAATTATTTCTGAGGGAAATTATGAAAAACGCAGCCTTTAATCAGGGGGAGAACAAAACGGTGCACAGAGCTGGTGGTGAGAGATGGTTTCCATTATAAGAGCCTCATAATTGTGTAAGGGCAGTCGGATCTCCAAAGGTTGCAGCAAGACAGTGGAATCTGTAATTTCTGAAGATGTGTGAAATGACTCACGCAGGGATGCCTGAGCGTACACGGAATCACATTCTGGGCTCTCGCGTTTGACCGGGGCCCTGCTTACTCTTTGGAAAGGGCCACTCATCTAAAAGCAAGGATGCTGTCGTCCTTCCAGAGCCCAGATCCACTTAACACACTCCAGCGACATTATTTGAGCATTTTTCACAATTATTAAAGATAATTCACTTTTCTCTGTAGACTGTGGTTCAAAAGGAAATTAAATCCATGAATTTCATTCCCTTGTTTTCTCGGATGAGTCAGAAGTTACTGGCCAAACGCACACATGGCCTTTCTGTTAAGCTTAAAAACCCAAATGGCCTACTGAAGAGACATTTGGCCAATCTGATTATTTTCTTCCTGCTAATTGGTTTTACATCTTCATTGAATTGAATGAATTGCCTGGTTGTTTCATCACTGTGGGGACACAGCTTAATCCACTTAGAGCCAGGCGCTTGTGCTTGGTAAACTGGGGGTTCTAGAAGTGTTTGTCATCATTATGATCTTTTGGTGATTTTTCATAAGTGAGGATGAAAGCGTGTCTCCAAGCCATTCACTTTCTCCATTTCTACTTCCACTGCCCCAGACACGCTGAGGCACCTGGCCCCCAGACCACCCTGGTGACCTTGTAAGTGGGCTTCCCACCCCTTCCTCCAACCTGCACCCACCCCAATTTAGTCTCCGTATAGTGGCAATGTGCATCTTTAAAAGGTGTAGACCTCTTGCTAGGAACACTGGCTTCTTCGCAAGGAATGAGGAGTAAAACCTAAATTCCTTCCCAGGGCTGCCTGCACCCTGCAAGATCCGAGCCCCTGTTGGCTCCCCTGCCTTCATTTTGCCCCCTGCTCACGCCCATCCTTCCAGCACAGCCTCCCACTGGTTCCTTAATCCCTCAAACTCCTTCCCACCCCATATCCCTGCATCTGGTCCTCCTTTCTCTGGAATGGCCTTTGAGGGCTGGTTCTTTCTCGTCCTGCAGGTCTCATTTCAAGTGTCACCCTTTGGGAAAAGCCTTCCCCTATTAGGTAGACCAGTTACCTGCGGCCCCACTGCACTCTGTAATACACCCCCCTCCTTGTGGGTTGTTACTCTCCAGAATACCCTGTTCATCATCCCTCTCAGGAATACTCTCCCCTCTCTGCTTATTGCCACTCTGCCGTAGCCTCCTGTTGCTCTCTGGAGTACCCCCACCCTGTGTGTATTTCCTTCATGACCTCGTCAGGCCTCAGTTGTCTTCCCTGTTGGAGCAGAAGCTCTTGAGGGTCCGAGCGCCTTGGCCTTGTTCTACGATTCCTTGGGGCTGAACATGGGGCCTGTTTCCTTGAAAGGGCCCAGGGCATGGTGCCCAAGCGAAGGTGGTGCTGAGTCTTTAGGCAGTCCCAGGGCATGGTGCTCAAGTGAAGGTGGTTGGTATTAAGGGAAAAGTTGTCGCCTCCTTTCCCAAACTGTTGCACCTTCTATGAATTCTAAAAGTGGATTTGCCCAAGATTCGTGCCCTTGATCATCTAGGAATTGACCCTTGGGGTGTGAGAAGTAGGTCTGTTCTTCTGATTCAAGATGGAGGACAGCAGATAAGAAACAAAATTTCTTCTGTAGAGCACAGGGAACTATAGTCAATATCTTGTAATAACACTTAATGGAAAAGAATATGAAAATGAATATATGTGTATACGCATGACTGGGACATCGTGCTATGCACCAGAAACTGACCCACTGTAACTGGCTATTCTTCAAGTAAGTAAATATGATGGAGGCCAGAACACCACATTCACTCCTGCCCACTTTCCTCTAAAACCCAGAAGTTAGTGAAGAAACACAGTGGTAATGCCCAGGCCCACGGGGACAAAGCGGCTGGGGAAGAAATGGGGCCAGAGTTGTGGGGCTGGAGTGTGGGGGCTGAGCAGTCCCTGATTAGCAGACCCAAGGAACTCAGTCCTGATTTAAAGAGCGGAAAAGCCCTAGAAATTCAGAAATTTGTGAAACCAGGTGGGGCTGGAAACAGGACGATGGACTGATAGACTCAGCAGCATTCAGACCCCCCCCTCAGTCTCCAACCCCCAAGTCTCCCCCACACCCCTGCTTCTCAGAGCCTGGTCATGTCCCCCACTCTCACCCCCACAGAACAACTGGGGCTTCGTCTCTGGAGACTCTAAGATGCTGGGGGACACCGGGCACTATACGTTCAGCAGGGAGCGAGGGAACCATATTAAGAACGTAGGGTTTAACCAGAGGTTGGCTCTGCATATTGACCCCTAACTCTCAATGCCAGCTCTGACTGCAGGATGCTGGCAGCCTGCCCTCCACTTTCCAGGCAGGAGATCAGAGGGCTCCTCGTGCAGAAACCAACCAACCCACGTGAAAGACCCAACAGAAATTGCTTCAGGGTTTCCCACATCAACGGGGCGACCAGATAATCCTGCAGGGAGGTCCGTGGTTGACACATTACACTTGTAAAGCTTTCCTAGCCAGCTTTCCAGTGCCTGTTTCTTAAAACACGGGCAGATGGTTAAGACTGCTGGATATCTCAGGGAAGCCTTTAAGATGAAAGACAGAGATAAAAGCAAACAGAAAGAGATACAATGTTAGGGGGAGGCAAACTTCAGCCATAACCACAATAACAGCAGATCATTATTAATATTGCTGAAGATGGAAGAGTCAATGCTGGAGCCATGGAGTAGTAAAAGGATTCTATAAAGAAAGAATGATAATAATTAATAACCATAAGAGTGAGCTCTTGGAAATTAAAAACACGATAGCAGAAATAGACCCTTACATGTTGGAACAGAAAGTTGAAGTTCCCTCAAAAGTAAAAGAAAAAGACAAACAAATAGAAAATAGGAGTTAAAATAAGAAAAATGGAAGATTAGACCAGTAAGATCTGATAACCTACTAACAGCTGTTCTAGAAAAAGAGAAAAGACAAAACCTGAGGAAACAAAAATATGTCAAAGAAATAACACATTTTTCTACAACAGAAGGACATGATTCAGATTAAAGGGGCCCTTTGAGCTCCCAAACAGTGAATGAAAACAGCCCCAGGACTGTGGTGACGCTGGCACAGACAGGAGCCTGGCAATTTCAGGAAAGTGAAAAACAAAAAGGTTTCCTCCAAAGGATCATGAGCCATAGATCATGTTGGCTCCAGACTTCTCAACAACTAGAACTCAGTGGACCCATGTCTTCAATTCTGAAGGAAATTGAATTTTAATTCACACATCATACCCAGACAAGTGGCCAATTAACATCTAAATCGTTTCTTACGAAGATACTGGAAGTTTTGCATTAAGAAAGGATGCAAAGAGAATATACCCAGGGAAAGTAAGCTTGGGGGCCCAAGGACCAGGGAGGTGAAGAGACTCGCCAGGAGGGGGTGGAGGGAGATGGATACAGGGGCCCAGCCCTGCACACAAGCAGTGGTCCACTGGGAGCAGGTCAGAAAGTTTCAAGAGAGGTATTTTTAAGGAAAAGAAATGAAACCTAATGCATGAAATAAAAGGCAATTGGGAAGGAGGTTGGAGGATGAGTTTTAGGAATAAGTCCATAAGAAAACAAAGCAAAAGAAAAAGACAGAGTAATTATTAACTCCAAGGAACAGCGTATGGACAAGAAAGGCAATGTAGTTATAGTACACCACCTGGCTCAGCAGCGACCAGCATGTTCCTGAACATGCTCATGGGAGCATCGAATCTCCTGAGCAAAAGCATGACATCAGAGTCGCATGACTGCTGAGAGGAGAGGCGGGTGGGCAGTGCGCGTGTGTGCGGGCTGTGATCACCCTCACCCCTCATGAAAGCCATAGGCTATCTTCCAAACCAAAAAAAAAAAAAAAAGAAAAAGAAAAGAAATCAAGATGGAGTGCTATAAGCATGTTATTAGGAGAAGAAGAGATAAACAGGAAAGGAATCCAAAACGGGAAGAGATGCGTGTGTGGGCAGATGTGGCTGTTTTTCTTAATAAGTAGAAAGATTTGACTTTTAAAAACTCTGTGCATGTGTATCGTTAATCAAAATGCAAGCAGATTTAGAAGTGGGTCTGAGGCTGTTCTCTGGTGACCCGGCCCTTCTAGAATGTTGTTCTGATCTCCTCCCGTGATGGGATGTGCTTGCTCTGAAGGTCTGTGGTCCTTTGGCCCTGCATCCCAGGCCAATCTGATAAAATGGAGGAGAGAGTAAGGATGAGGGACGGGGGAAGGCAGCTCTTCCCTGGAAAGGGAGATACTGTTTGGGGGGTGTTGTCAAGGCCGCATCTTTGTTGTCTCTCTCCCCCTACGGATCACAATAACCACCACAAAAACCAACCCCCGCTCCTGCTGTCAGGGCTCCGATGGAGACTAAGACATCCTAGGTGACAGAGGAGATAATTTCTGCTCTCGACCCCCAGTCATACGGCTAGAGAATTCAGACTAATCCAAAATTAACCCGTGTGACCAGGAAGATGACTTCGATGAAAAAAAAAAAGCCACATGAAATTTTTTTTTAATATGTAATTAAGGGATTTTGCTGCCTTGGAAATCGGTTTTGCCCCTTTTTGACCTTGTGAATTGGTTCGCAATAACTGAGTTCCCGTGCACTCCACAGGAGCTGCTGCTAATGAGCTCGGAGCTGGTCGTGGAGATGCAGATAAACTCCTATGAGATTACTGCTGGCCGATTGTATCATTTCAGCTGTATGTCCATGTGCCTCCCCCCTCTTTAGGTCTAAGTCTGTCAGGAGAGTCATCTTCGGTCGCCTCAGAAGCATCTCTCTGTGGTGGTCACGGAGAGAAAGAGGAGGAGGAAGACAGACACACTTCAGGAAGCTTCTCTCCAAACCCAAGTTCAGGAACTGTCGGGGAAACAGATAGACCAACCCTGAAGGTGGGAATGGTGGTTCTGAGCTGTCTCTACCTATGTCTTGTCTAGGTATTTGGCCCTTTGTCTCTTGCTGGTGTCCACTGTGGCAAAAGTCACCGGGGCCACCAATAGACGTTCCCCAGCAGAGAAGGCCCTTGAGGCAAACATGGTGCTGCCTGGACAGGCGGCTCTGGCCGTGAGGTGCTGAGGTGAGGCCTAACTGCCTGACGAATCCACACCTGAACAGAGCACAGACGCTCGCACATTGCAGAAGCCCCTGCAACGGGGCATCACTGTCGGCAAACAGGGGGGCTGCAGGGTTGAGAAACATAAGGATGCTAATCCAGACCACACTTTGGAAAAAAAAAAAAAAAGCTAATCTGGAAAAAAAAAAAAAAACCCATAGAAATACACAGTACTCTAAAGTTGCATGCCTGCCACCAGAGCAGTGGTGACTTAAAGTCCGATGCTCGGAGCTGGCTGCAGAGCTGAGAGGTTGGTTCTACCCATGGCTGAACAGAAACACATGGCAGCCTCAGCATTCTGTTGCATCAACAGGGAACCTTCCTGGAGTTAATACCTCAATCAGTTATTAATGGAAGCTGATTGAGAACATAATATTAAAGTTCATGCTCGGTAAGGAAGCATTGAGACCTTGTTTTCGCTGAGGACCACATTTCTGACCACAAGTTTCTGGGCACCAATTAACCTTTTGTCACCCCCCCCCCCATTCATTTTCCTTTGCACTTTGCTGCAGGAGATCGCTCCATCTGCCGGTGAGCATGGGAACAGTTGTCCTCAGAACACGGCCATCGGGTCAGGATCATCTCTGCCCTCGGACTCCTCTGTGGCAGTGGCTGGCGACAGCCTTCTATCCTGTAGCAAAGGTCTTGACATGGGATTGCTTGAGACTCACCTGTCACCCTTCCAGGAGCAAGTCTCAACAGATTCCACACTGTGCATTTTCTCAGATGCTCAAGAGCCTTCTTCCTTTGAGGCCAAGAGAACCTCTGTCTGCCATGATGTTGCTACCTCTGCAGTTGCTGTTTGTGCTTCTCTGGGGGCGAGCGTGGGTCACACTGCCTCGGGGAGTCACAGTGCGGGGCCACGAGACCACAGCCGGGCTGCAGGGGAGACTCTGCCACAAAGCTCCCCAGACAGGAAAACGATGACAGAGGGTGTGACTCCATCACTCTTGCCAGGGACCCCTTCATCTGGGCAAAGAATTCCGGGTTCAGTTCCACTGGGATCCATTGGAAAAACCCATCTTGAAACTCCAGCTTCAGGACCAGGGTCAGCTGGTCCACCTCAAGAGGAAGGAACATGCAGGACGTGTTTTCCTTCTGGGGGGCAGCAAGGGTGTGGCGAAGCGCTGGCCCCCTGCCCTCCTTTAGGAAGGGACAGTGGGAAATGTCAGGTATCTGGATTCGTGGCTTTAAAGGATGATGTGGTTCCTTCCAACCCAGAGCAGCCCACGGAGACCCCTGGAGTCCCTTTGAAAACCCTCAGGAAGAGGAGTTTGGAAGGAATGAGAAAGCAGACCCGAGTGGAGTTCAGCGACACCAGCAGCGACGATGAAGACCGGTTGGTGATAGAAATATGAAGCTTCCGGAGAAAGATGGCGTCGACGGTCAAAGACTGCGGATGCCTTCCGGGAAGCGCCATCACACTGCCAGGAGAACTGAACTCTACTTGTGAAGCACCGGCAGCTAGGAAAGCCATCTGGGGTTCTTTCTAAGATATCCCCCGCCAACTCTGAAAGCCAAACTCAGCCTCACCGTTCCCCAGAAGCCCTGATCACATGGTGCCAGGCAGGGCTAAAGGACCAATGAAGCAGGGTCTAAGAAGGCTTCATCCACGTGATGACCGTGGCCTGACTCCCATCTGTACCCTCTGCGTTGGTCCCTCACTGCCTCATTCATTAAAATGGCATCAACCCAGAGAGCCACAGTCAACCTGTTTACAAACAAGTGAACCCCACAGAGTCAAGGCGATAGGCTTCCTGCATTTGTGAAGCGGGGGTTTGCTGCAAAGGTGGTAAGCATACTTGGGGTAACCGGGGTCACTTGCAAAGGAGTTGGGGTGTGAACTGGGCATCCAGATCCTTCTGTCCATTGTGGAGACAAAATCCAGATTAATTCAGAAACTGGAGTTTGGTTGGAATAATGTGCCTCCTTAGCAGAAGTTGTAAATATACTTCAAAATGCCTCTGATCTGGCAACACACTGAGTATCCTTCAATGTTGCACAAATGGTCAGTGCTTCTGTGTGACCCAGTGTGTGGCCACAAGCATGTGCCGCTCTCGTGCCCGATGCCTTCTCTGTGGAGACCCCTGAAACCTGTTGTTTTTCCAGCTCTTGCGAAAGGAACGTTGTGTTAAAAGTTAATAGAACAGTCTCTGTAATGAGTCATTTTTGAGGGGGAAAAATTCACTTATTTTCCTCGGCTTCTTTCTGTCATGTTGTGCTCTGAGCAATTTCAATTAGCAGGTTACACTTTAGTGATCTCTGCAGCTTAAACTGACGCCTGCTCATCACGATTGGAGCCTTTCAGATTTCCTCCAGAAGCTTCAAGGATACAAAACTAATTGGAGTTTTGACGCTGTTTTACATCTCAGTAATTTTATTTTGGGGGCTTGGTGTTACTTTGCTGTCAAATTAAATCAGCCTCTGTATTGTGCACATCAGAACAGCGCAGACAACGTTCCCCCAGCGTTCCAAGCCAGCGCGCCCCTGCGCAGAGGGAAATAGCGGGTGTGTGTCACCCAGCTCGGGGAGCAGAGCCTCACGTCTGCTACCCCTCTCTCCCTCTCCTTAAATGGGAGAGGAAACACGCAAAGCGATTTACACTGCTGCATTTCGATACAATTTTATACTTGCTTTTTGGTATGACTTTGTACGATTTGAGATTCACAGCCGAGCTCTTTGGGCTTCACTTTGATGTGACGATGCTCACTTGACATCCTGTGCTTCGAAGGTGGGGCCGCAACGCAGAACATCTCCCACACGCGGAGGTGCTTCCATACGTCCTCGTCTGTGACGAAGGATGGTCAGGTTTCAAGTATCTTCAAGTGAATTTTCCAGTTCTAGGGTTATTCATAGAAAAACTTCAAAGTGGGACCAGCTTCCCCTGGTGACTTAGCGTATGTCTGTGGTCATTTGCAATGACCACACTCAAACGCCGCCAGGTCACGTCCAGCCCAGCCAAGAAGAACGTGAGAAAGGAGGTAAAAAGAGGTCAGGTGCGCACTTCACGCACTTCTTGAACCAAAGGGAAGTGGCGTAACTACCCGTCCCTTGGGTTGCCCGTGCCGCAGTACGGGGGGGAGGTCCGGCAGAGCGGTCTGAATCCCGGACGGGGAGAGGGGGCGAGGGCCTGGCCTTGTCCCGAGCTGGCCGGGAAGTCTTGCGGAAGACTCATGTCCTCTCTGCGCCTCGGTTTCTCCGACTGAGAATAAGGAAGTAAGACAAGATGGGCTGAAGGTGACTCCTGGCCCCGATCCTCATGAGAGTGGCTCAGAGGTGGTCCCCCCGGGGAGGGTTCCCCCGCCCGGGAGCTAAAGAATAAATACCTTCGGCCAATTATTGCCAAGAAGAATGAGAGCTCAGGGAAACTCCTGATTTTTTTCCCCAGAGATCCGAATTTTGAGGTAAAATCATTCGGTGTAGAAATGGCAGCTCATAATTCAAAAATTAGAAGCAAACAGAGCACCGCTGTGTGAGTGGGAGACAGCACCTCTGTCGGCTGAATTGGTTACTTTGTCTTGGGAGGCACTGGGCGGGGGAGGAAACTTTCTTCCAGATCCTCCTCTGCTGTGTGGCTGCTGAGCTGTGGGCCGGATCACTGAACCTAAGGCAGTAAGTCACAGCTCCCAACAGCACCGGCCTCGGATCAGGTCAGGTGGAAGCTCTGTCCTTCTACGAGCCACCCTTGCTGGCCACCACGTCCTAACTAAGATCAAACACGGCGGAACATTGAGTCCCTCCCTGACTCCCTGTCTCTCTTACACAGAGGTGAGCAGGTCACCACAGTTTCCTGTCTCAGCCGGTCATTTAGCTGTTTGGTGGCAGCATTTACAGGTGTACCTTACTTTATACCAACATGAATCTATGAAAAGCTATATTTCAGTGGATTGAAAAACACACAAATAAAAGATGTATTTTGAATGGCCCTGGGGGACTTAACTATTACAAATCATCCCATAGTAAATATCTTTTTTTAAATAAGAAATCGTTTTCTAAAGCAACACAGCATCCCTGATTTTATAAATCTTAATTTTCCCGTGGGTTTTCTTAGAGCAGACTGCTGTCATAGGGGTGCAGTTCCAGGATGACGTCGGTGACCTGTAACCCAGTCTGGGTTACCGGAAATAAAATTTCAATATTATCAGTTGATAATCACTGCAGTTTTTAACTCTGCGAGTGTGTCCTGGGTGATGGTTAAGGGGAAACAAGTGAATCTGAGAAGAGGGCAAGCCGGAGTTTAAAGGTCAGTGTTCCTCCTCCTCCTCAGTGCTGTTCATTTCCCTGCACCTTCAGGTGAGGGTCTCGGCCACTGGGTGCCTCAGCTTCTTCCACAGAGAATAGCTCCGAGGATGCTGGCAGGAACTTTGAATTCTTTGCCGTTCCTTCAGGGCAAGGGGTACAGATGCCAAGAACCGTGATGTTTGAGACGCACCACCAAGGCTCTTTCTGCAGCGGTACCTACGCCTGGCCCATCTCACTCACTAAGGACGCACGGAGGACAGGGGTTTCATGTCCCCCCTTGGCAGCCTAGACTATTTAGTGACTCTTACAGGCACGTGGTTTGGGCTGGACGACCTGAATGCTTCTTGTTGTAAGGTGTGGTGGAAACAACTCGTACCTCCCGTTAGGTATGGCCTTTGAGATTCTGGATGAAGCTAACATCTCTCTCATTTACAACCCAGGAGAACCTATGGTTCTTTTGCCAAAAGATTAAAAGAAGACGGGGGATTGGTGCTTCTGGATCCTAATCCAAACCCCGTCAGTAGCTTGACAAGTAACTGAGGGCAAGTTAGCCTCCTCCTTCCTAAAAACCCTCCTCTAGAGTTCTGGTGGGGAGAGCAGCCTTGCAAAGACGCCTCGTGGCCGCAGTTCTGGGCATGACAGATGAACGCTTTGCAGCTTCATGCCAAACGTATTTCCTCACATTTCCATTCATTACGTAGGATGATCACATTATTCATTTCTTCCCCAGCATAGAAATTTGCATTTTGCACAAAATTTGCCTGGTGCAGCAGATTTTTATAGTTATGGGAACTGTCACCGTTATCAGAATGTGCTGCTACTCAAATCCACAGACGTAATTTAATACGGCGAGGAGAAAACGGCCTGCCGGGCTCCGGGGCGATCGCATTTCCGCAACTGCCGCGAGCAGGGCTTATGCGTTTTCCCCACTTCGGTTGCGATTCCCGTAATTCTTGTGAGGGAGACTCCGGCTTTGGAACACTACACTTCTCAACGCGTAAGCACAATTTCTTGTCCCTCTCTTCCAGATACTCATTCAGTAAAGGTGTCAGGACCCCAAAAAATCCTGTGCGCTGGATTTGTACCCCGTGTAATGCTTTTCCCCCGTGCTCTGTGCTTACGTGGGAATACGTGTGATTCAGTCTGAGGAAGCAGAGGAACACTGAGCATATTACTTCACCCTGGAAGAGGAGAAGCCAGGGAAACCAGCCAGCCTTGGTCATTTGCAGCCCTAGAGGATGACTTAATATCTTATATATGCAGCCAACTGTTCAGAACTTACTACTCTATCCATTGTTCGGAATCAGGAACCGATTGGCTTCTTGGTTCTCTGTTTAACTGTAGTTCCTTCTTTATATGGTTAAATTATTTTGTTTTGATAAAAATAAAACTGAAAGTGAAAATGTCTTGTGTGATTTGTTAACATTTTAACCTAAACTACCATAAATAATATCCTGTTTTAATTGGATATCTGATTCTTCCTTAACAGTTGACCAACATCCTGTCCGCCATATTGGCGTCCCATTCCACTCAAGAAAGAATTCGGTAACGGCAAATGATCACATTTCCTCGTGCTATTCGCCTTTCCTGTGTGTCTTTTCTGTCACTGTCTGCCATGTCTTATGGTTCATAACTTAGATACGTGTTTTTAAATCCTTAAATGTAGCTAAGCTTTGAAGCCACATGAGGGCACTATCCACAGTGCAATAACCCCAAACTTCCTGCTTAAAATTGATGTTGCTTGGATATTTAATTTTATTCATTAACAGAGAAAACATCCTTAATTCTAAACAATACCTCCTAATGAAGATGAATCACCTACTCTTGGCAAGAACACGTAGACTAATTTGACACACCAATATAATATTCTTCTGTGTCTACACCTCCTGAAGCTACTTGAAGTCAACCCGGAGACAATGCCTTGGGAGGAAAAGTGGGGATGAGCACACGCGAGGCACAGATGCACTCATTGCTGGATCTTCATAGCTTTGTCACTAACTTGTCAAACTCAAATAGTGATAAATCAGTCCATTGTTTCCCAACTTCCATCTTTTGAGAACCATCTTTCTGCTTTTTGCCATTTGGATCCACATGTGGTTACATCATTTACTTAGTACTTTTATTTAAATCATCTTGATCTTAAAGAAGCTATTATTACCCTAAGTCATAATATCTGTGAAAGCCTTAATTTGGTCTTTGTCTATTTTCTGATATGCATTACAATAAAATTAAACCATTAAAATTGGTCGTCCATGTACCAGTTAAATACCCTCTTTGTACTGCGGCCCGGCACCCCCCCTACACTCGTGGACTCGTGGAGCTGATCTAAAATGTGCGCGTGCTTTTGGTTTCTCCAGTTACCCCCGTGCCTGCCAAGCTCAGCGCTCTCTCTCCAAGCCAGTAGAACTGGCGGCCGCAAGGCGAATTGTAGGTTGATCAGATAAGTGTCTTCAGTCAAACTTTACAGCTGAGTAATTAACATGCCAAGCCAGAGGCTTATCACATCCTTTAGTCTCAAAGGAATAATCACACAATGTCTTGCTGGGTAAATACAGGCATTTTCTGTTTTAGTGTTTTACTGGTTTGGTTGGTTGGCTGGCCGGTTGGTTAATGAGTACAGGATGATATCCAGGAAAGCACAGTTAGGGATTTACGCTGAACCACCAGCACTCCCCGCAGTTCTGCCCAAAGACCTGCTTCCATACTTCTGCACTTGAAGCAAATGAACTTGGCTGTGCTAACAGCCACGGAGAACAGCTCTCCACTCGCCCGCTTGGTGACAGCCTGCTGATCTCTGGGCGGCCAACGCACAAGGACTTACTTGGTGGCATCTGGGACGTTTGTCTCTAGCTGTGACAGACGTCTGCTGTCAGTCTCTCAGCCTCTGCCAGAGGCGAATTCGACACTCCTTATAACTGTACAGCCCGTGCAATTTCTGCCCCGAAGCAGGTGAAGTGTTTTCTGCATAAAGGCGGGAGTGAACGGGTTCCTATCCGGAACTGATGGGTTTGTGTGTGCAGCATCTGGGGCAGGACCCAGCCCTGCCTCTGGCCATGGTGGCGATCTGGTTGTCTTCTATGTGTGTGTTGCGTGACATGAGTTATAATTCAGCAGAATTCAGATGGAGACCCTAGACTCCATCGTAAGTAAAAAGCCAGATATCCAGATTTGTCTTTTCTATATGTTCCCATCAGACATGTTTGCTCTAAGGACCACCACGCTACACACGTACGCAGACGTAAGTCACATCCCTAGGACCTACTCTGAGAGTCCCCTTCTTATTAAAATAGAGAACGGGGTGGAGCAGGGCTCATGAGGTAGGAAATGAGATGGCCACATGAACGACCCAAAAGAGACTTCCTTGGCGGCAGGGCCCATGGTGTCTTCATCGTGGCGCCCTGGGCAGCTGGAGTAGTGCCTGGCTCATAGCAGGTGTACTGCACGCTTGCTAAGTAAAAGAATGGAAATGTCTCCCCGAGCATGAAGAGGAGGAAGGAAGGATTCTAAGATGGGCATTTTGGCTGAACCCCTTTCCTGATGAAGGTCTACCTCATTACAAGAGATGAACAAAGGCATCTCAAGAAGTGCTGGATCAGAATCTAGATCCTCCAGGATGCGTGGAGATTTTATTGATGCGGAGAGAGCTCCCATGTGTGAACCAACCAGGCAAAAAAACACGTGAACAACGTGGTGTCAGATGATGCTAATGGCTGAGAAAGCAAAGGGGATGTCGGGGAGTTTCTCTTCCCCTAATTCAAACCGTTTAATCCCAGTAGACATTTTTCTTTTATTGCCCGTAGAGAAGGAGAAATCCTGCTACACGATAGGATCTAGCCCCTCTTCTGTTTCACGCCAACGAGCTCAGTTGTCCTCGCAGGAACCCAGCCAAGAATGTTGCAGGATGACGTCTCATTAGTCTCGTGTTCATCATTTCTCGTCCTCTCCGGAGAGCTTCGCTGGCATCAGTGCGCGTGGTCATTTGGGTCTACCTGTGCTAATGTGCTGAATTCTACGTACCTCGGCACCTAGGGCATGAATGACTCTTGGATTTCGCAGAGAAACCCAGGTGGGCACTCTTTTGGACCTCATTTTATGGAGAGAAACCATCAAATATTTGATGCCTTGATGTGCTCGCTCTTGGCTTCTTTTTCTCGGGAAGGGTTAAGAGACCACCCTTAAAGCCAGTGGTTCTCGGAAGGGAGCACTTTTACCTCCCTGCAGACATTGGACAGTGTCCAAAGATGGTTTTGACTTCATGACTTCGGTGATGGATACAATCCGAGGTAGTGGCCAGGGACAGGGGTGCCGCGTGGCATCCTGCAAGGCCGGGACAGCCCCCACCAGGAAGTACCCAGCCTCAGTGCCAACAGTGCGGAGGTGGAGAAACCTCAGTCTAAGAAGGTGGGGTTAGAATCTTTTGGAGACCCTAGAACAGCTCCATCCTCAGACTGATGGCGAGACTCGAGTAGGGAGGATGGCAGCCTGTACGGGACTGGAAGCAGAGTCCTGGCTCCGTATCCTGAATCACCATGCTTTTCACAGCATTGCATCTAGAACTTCCCCAGTTGCATTAGGATGTGCTTCTCCCATCTACACACAGCAGACCATCTATGGGCTGTGGCGCAGTTAACCTCGTTCTTTTCACTCTTCATTCCACCTTGAAGAGAAAGGACCAGGACATGAGCAGGTGAGTCCATGTGAACAGACATTTGAATAGTGACTAGACAGTCAGGAAGGATTTATAGATGCAAAGATCAGATTTCACTTTGAGGGTAAATGTGACCCAAACTCCGTCTCCAGTGACCTCCACAGCCAAACCAAATGCAGCTGAATGAACACGGATGCTGGGAAAGGGAGTTTTTACGTTTGCTTGGGATGATCCACTTGGTCATTTGCACCTTCTTTTTAGAGGAAACAGAAGCAGAGGATTTTGTCCTGGCTTGAGTCAGAGGTGAAGCTGGGACTGACACCAGGGCTTCTGCCCGAAAGTCCAACATGCTTGCCATGACGCAGCCTCTGAAATTTTCCATCGTGATCTGCTATTGTTGCTAAGAGGTCAAGAAGAATAACCCATTTTATAAAGATTTTCAGCATCCGGGTTGGAAAATATCAGTGGATTTCTGGTTAACCAGAGATCACCCGGAAAATTAACTTCTCTGGACCAACCCACACTCCAACTGTTCTTGTTTGTCAAGGTTTGACTGTGTTGGTCTTGCAAAAAGGACACTTCTCTCCTAAGGCGTTTAGACTCCAGTAGATGTGAGCAGTGCTTCTGCGGTCTCATCACGTATGCATTTGAGTGGCTGCTCCATAGGCGTTTCCACAGAGGTCACAAGCGTAGACAAAGAAGATGCTAACAGCAAAGAAAGACGTCACCAAAAAGCCTCTGGAAGACAAACACTTCACGTCTTCAATTATAAGACAACCTGACGCAGAGAGAGAATAAATTAATTTAAAAGCCTCCTGCACAAAGGAAATAATGGGAAAAGACATCATAAGTAGCTATCCCTTTTGTGCTAAAAACAAGTGATTTGGAGAAAATAACTACATGGGGCTGAGTGCGTTAGTCTTATTATCTTTTCCTGGTTTTGAATTCTCAGGGGAGAAACAGAGAACAAGAAAAAAAGAAGCTTTCGTTGTTTCAACAAACATTGATTGGGTATCTAGTATGTTGCCAGGCACCAGGCTACCCTTTCAGTGACTTTTTCTACTTTTAAAGGTACTTTCAGTCAAGAACTGCCAGATGCCCCATTGCTGATTCCAACTGTGGTTCCAGGAAGGCCATTCATCTAAGGTTTTTGCCAAAACGGTTATGGGCCAACTTTAGCGGTGCAGCTGGGAATATCACTGGGTGCCACCGCCCCCCCTGCCCCCGGCCAACACAGGAGCCTGAGTTTTAGGGATTGGTCTCTCCTAGCCTTTAGGGGGCATCCATTTGCAAGGAGAGGTTTGTGAAAGTCTCAGGCTGGCTTTCCCTAGAAGCAGAGTTCGGTGTGCCAGAGGTCTCTCTGGGAGTGCCCTTGAGGTCCACACCTGTGCCAAGGAGAATGGGAAAGCAGGCTGGGCAGAGGGAGAAATTGAACTCTAATGCAGACAATGACAGCCTTGGCCAACACATAGGATGCTCTGAGGAAGGGGCGTGACCTTCGGGAGGCAGCTCTCTGCAGTGGAGACAGTCCTGGAAGGGACCAACGATGCCTGCTGACTGCGCTTCCAGCCACTGGGGAAACAGGCCTTCACTAGAGGGGATCTGATGGCACGTCAGAGTCCACCACAGGGAGGCACACCCATCCTCCCTCCCTCCCGTCCATCCTCCCTCTATTCCTTCCTCCCTCCCTTACCTCCGTGCATCCAACAAATATTTATTGAGCACCTGCCATCTGCCAGGCACAGTCTGGTAGAAAAGATGTCATTAAACAAAACATTACACGTTATTTGTTTGCAATTTGTCAAATGCTGACAAGGGGCCATCCCAGGTGAGAAGAGAGAAAATAATTGGGGGAACCAACAGAATCGGGGGCCCTTTAGCCTGAAAGCTGAAAGATGAATTGGGAGGAGAGGGAAACAGATGTTGCAGGTGGAGGGAGCTGAGAGGTCAGTGGTGTGGCCCCGGCACAGTGGGGGATGGATGTGTGCGCCGAGGAGCAGAAGTGAGGCTACAGGGACGGGGCCAGGTCTGGAGGATTTTATGGGCGGAGTTAAGGAGGATGCTTTTATCCTAAACACTGTGACCAACACATCCACACCATGCTTGGGGGCTCTTAGGAAGGGGGTTCTTCTGGGACTGGAATGCTGGGAATTGGCTTAAGATGTAAATGCACACCACTGTCTGCAAGGGTCACGTTGTTCTTGAGAAAGGGAGGTACCTAAGATTAAAACAGCGTCTTTCAGGGGACTCAAGGGGGAGCTGTGGGGAGCTGCACAATATTCCACACGGACCCGCTTAGGGTTTTGTCTCAGCAATCTGGGTTAACCTGACCATGGTCGTTTCCACAACCACTCATCTCAGTGTGATCGTCTAAGCTTTGAAACAAAATACTTAAAGGGCAAGTCGACCACAAGGTTTGAGAACTGCAGTCCGTAAACCCTCTAGTGAAGGAGTAGATGGCTTGAATCACCTCGCAGGTTTTAGATTCATCTGAACGCAGCAATGAAAGAAAAGAAGGAAAGTCACTGTGGTGTCCAGACGACTCCAGGTGTCTGCTGCCCAGCGCGGCGCCTTATGAGAGTCTCACGGAGTGAGGTGTTTCTCTTCTGACTTAAATAGGAATAGACATGGAATGAATTGGGACCTTATAAAATTCCAGAAGCTTAGATTCCTATTTGGAAGCTCTCTCTCTCTCATTCTCTCTTCATGCAGAGAGAATGGTGGAGAAGAATTTGAAAAACAAGCCTGTTTTTGGCTTGAAGAGGAACAGCCTGTACCAATTTGTGGTCTTGCTCAGGACTCACTCAGAACACTGCACCCACTGGGGCTCCTTTGTTTTGTTCGGCTGCCTCAATTCTCATTTCCCATAGATTTAAAGTTTGAAAAGTCTTAACCTTTTCCATTAGTGGCTGAAGCTCTCCCCCATGGAGATAATCCAATTAAAAAAACCAATTCCTGGGTCAGTGTAGATGAGTCGTCTTTTATTTGGTGCTAATGAAAATGGTTCACATCCAACAAGGAACGCATCAGGGGAAAAGTGCTTCAAAATGTGCTGTCTTCAAAGTGTCAGAAGATAACACTTCAGGGCTGGCAGCCTGGGAACAGAAGGTGCATCTTGGTCTTTAATGAAGGAAACTGTTGAGAATGAAGAACATGTAACACCTTAAGCCACCGGTGGCTTCATGGCAACACGCAGCATCTGGGTCACAAAGATGGGCTCGCTGCCTCAGCCGTCCCGGCAGCTCCCTTGGCTTGTGCAGCTGACCCAAAGCTAAGGGCTTCCCGCCAAGGGGGCGGGGATTAGAAATGACCATCAACTTCCAGCGCTGTGACAACTCAATTTTCACAAGTAGCAAAGAAGGCAGAGCTGCAGGCCCCTCCTGTGGGTCATGTCTGGAGCTGGAGAAGTCACAGTTCTCTGCCAGGAGAGACCCATAGATGCAGGAACATGCCAGGGCAACGGACAAAGAAGGATCAGAACCTTGCTGTGCAGATTTCATCACTATTTCATCTGAGGGAGAAAGAGCCTATGGGAGGATGGATGGAGGGGAAAAAAAACCCCACAGATTGTACTTTGATTTTATAACCAGATTGTTGGAAATTACTGACAGAGTGAATAAAATAATATGCTTTGGAGCAGCAGGGAACTTAAAGGTGGAAATCTAACTGACTTCTACCCTAAACCGAGGAGCTGGTGGGGGGAGCTATATTATTAAGCACCCTGTGGTCCCTGCTGGGTGGTTTCATGTGCAGCGGGAGGAAATGCTGCTTTCAGTTACATACATGTGAGTTTCAAATGACACCTGGTGTAACCGAGGGGAGAACCCGGGTGGATGGGGAGCCGCGACCCCGTGTGTGGATGCCCGCGAGCAGAACCACATCACCCCGTAAAATGGTGCAATTAGTATCACGGGTGTGCACGGTGGGGGTGAAAAGCCCCCGTCTGTAAGGGCCCCACCTTGTCAGCTCTCTGTTGAAATCTTTTTCTCCTTTCAATAGCTCTGGCCTGAATAGACTTCAGATCTGCCTGGAATATGAAGTACCTCTGCATGCATTCAGCCATTTTCCACCCTGACAGTCAGAGAGACAAAAGGCAGAGTGTGTCTGTATTTAAATGATATTTCAGGGGTTCACCAAATGCCGAGATAAGATGAAGGACAGCTCAGGGAGGCTTTTCCAAATTACTATGAATTATTTTAATTAATTAATTATTGTTTACATTATTATTATTTACTTACTCTTGGTTACATTGTTAGTCTACAATGTTGTGACAGTTTCTGGTGCACAGCATAATGTTTCAATCATACATGTACATACACATATTCCTTTTCATATTCTTTTCATTATAGGTTACTATAAGATATTGACTATAGTTCCCTATGCTATTCAGAGGAATTTTGTTGTTTATCTATTTTATATATAGTAGTTAGTATCTGCAAATCTCAAACTCCCGCTTTATCCCTTCCCATGGTCTCCTGGTAACCATAAGTTTGTTTTCTATGTCTGTGGATCTGTTCTGTAAATAAGTTCATTTGTGTCTTTTTTTTTTTTCAGATTCCACAAATGAGTGATATCATATGGTATTTTTCTTTCTCTTTCTGGCTTACTTCACTCAGAATGACAATCTCCAGGTCCATCCATGTTGCTGCAAATAGCATTATTTTATTTTATTTTTTAATGGCTGAGTAGAATACGAATTCTTTAGCATTCAAGTTTGAAAAATCCTCTTCTGTTAAGCTTCTAGAGTTTTCCTCCAGTATGCAAACAGAAGATAAGTTTTCTGTGATTGGGTTGATTATCCAAACAGATGATGATTTCTCCGGACAAGGAAGTCTTGCTTGCATGGAGAAGAGACACCACCCCCACCGCCAAAAAAAAAAAAAAAAAAAAAAAAAACCCGGCTCACCAGGGATTGCTGATTTGCATATGCATAGCCACTGTGGGTCCACCTGTGCTGGACCTCCAAGATTCTGAGCTCAGAGCAGACTTGTTTCTTCCCCAGGGGAAATGTGTTTCAGCCCCAGCAGGGGGCCTGCCATGTGGTAGGCTCAGAATAAGATGCATTCTGTTCTATCGTGTGAGCTGGAAGGCTCATTCAGTTATTCATTCACTCAGTGAGCTTTTCCAGAGTGCCTGACGTATGCAGAGTCAGAGTCAGCTGGTCACCAGGTAAAACAGGATTAAACGGGAAAACCTGCAGTGTCTGGCTGCATGCACCGGCTTTGGGCCCACACAAACCAAGGCCTGGGTCGGCCTCTGCTCTGACTCTGGTTTGAGTCTTCTCTGTGCCTCAGTTTCTCCTTCTGTACAACAGGGACAGTAAAAACCACCTCTCAGCTTTCTCGCATTAAATGAAAGCCTTTCATCTATGGCCAGCTGCTCTGGTCCCGGGACTTTTTGACGCTCTTAAAAATGACCGAGAACCCTAAAGAGCTTTGGGCACAAAATCTCTATTACAAGATGGCGATCAATATTTATCATATTATAAATTAAAACTGAAAACATTTACAATGATTTATTAATTCATTTAAAAATAGTAATAATAAACCTGTTACACAGCTTTACATAGAAAACAGCCACATTCTCCAAACCAAACGTTTAGCAACAAGAAGGGCAATGTTTCCCATTTTTTGCACGTCTCTTTTATTGTCTGTTGTCCTATCACACTCCATGCAGTCTCTGGAAAATTCCGCTGTGTGCTCCTAAGAGAATCTGAGTATAAAAAGCCAGTAACATCTTTGTATTTCTGTGAAAATGGTGTCAACCCCCTTGGAAGGATCCGGGGAACCCCAAGCCCCACCGTGAGCACCACTGTGATAAGTCACTTCACCTCCATGACAACCCACCAGGAAGCACTGTTTCCATTCCCATTTTACAGATAAGGAAGCTGAGGCACAAAAAAGGTTAAGAAACTTGCCTGGGGCCACACAGTTAAGAGCAGTAGGGCTAGCATTTAGACCCAGCTGTCTGGCCCCAGAGTCTGTGTCCTTCCCACCACCACCCCTTGCACAGAGAACCCGGAAGAGAGTCAGACACAAGAGGGCTCTTGGGGCAGGTGGGAGAGCCATGAAGTAGTGTGACATCCTTCTGTTATGGAGATGATCCCGCCCCACCCTCCAAGGGCCAGTTCATCTCAGTGCTCACAGAAATGGATGGAGGGAGGGAGGGACCAAGAGAGCCCATTGGAAGAGAGATTCAAAGCTTTGGAAAACATTTATGAAGAATCTGAACATTTTTTGGTCACTGAATCCTCATTCTAGAACAGCTCCGGGGACTAGAAGTCACTCACAAAGAAGAGTCTGTCTGATCATGTGGAGAGCTTTAGAAATCTATTCATCAGAACAGCTCTCCCCTTCCTTGGCTCATGTTGTGACGGGCCAGCCCTCTAGGCACACTTGCGGAGAACAAACCAAACACACACATCTGAGGGAGATGGGTGCAAACGCCGCACGGGCACAGGCCTCTCATGATTTGACCGAAAAGGTGGGCAGTTGATTCAAACGACTTGTAGCTGGGGGTACACGCTGAGGCCAAGCAAAACCAGAGGAATATTTCCACACCTTTTTTTTTTTTTTTAAATCCATGGACCATTTGCTCTTTTTGGCTCAAACTGTGCCAAGACTTTGCAATGAATCCATTCCCATTTGCCAGTTAGAAAGGAAAAAAGAAGAGGGAAAAAAACCCAGTGCCATTAGAATTTATGGGAAGAAATAAGATTGTTTTTAAGATGTTGGCAACTGAATTTCTATGTTTTACTAGCATAACTAAATTATTAATTCAGCGCGGAGAAAGCATAGATCTTCGTCATACAAAAAATCATCAATACCACAAGGGACCTTCACAAACCAGAAGGAAAATAATATTGTATTTACACTGGCACATTGCTTTACAGTTTACCAGACCCTGCCTTACACTCTGTGGGTTCAGCCTTGATAGCTGCGCGGAATGGAGTTTTGCCCTGGGTGGAATTGGCAACACTGCCCGGGGATTTGACTTCATTTCACTCGGGGGGGGGGGGGGGAGTCATTCATATTTAGCATTTTTTTATTGCATTCCCAAATTCCATCAAACTTTTTCAGAATGTGCCTTTGAGAATGCAGGGACACAGGCCCAGCTCTGGGGAGTGATCCCGTCTGAGCCTTCCCGAGCTCTGTTCTCCCATCCCTCACGGGATAGAGATGTTTGCTACGATGACCAGCTTGTCCCAGTTTGCCTGGAACTTTCCCAGTTTTAGGGCGGAAAGCCCAGTGTCCCAGGATTCCCCTCAGTCCTGGGCAAACTAGGATAGATGGTCACCCTCCCAACAACCAGGGATGACAAGTCCCTGATAACATCACACGCTCCGAGCCCACTGCCACCCTTCCCTTCATCTCTGCTACTTTTGCTCCAACTCCTGCAAGGCTTGGCACTTTGGTCTCGCGAGCGGAACTGGCCTCCCACACCGAATCTGAGACCTGTTCCTCCCCGCTCCCCCCCATCCCCAGCTCGGTCAGACCAGGGAGGCAGCAGTGGGTGCCCAGCAGGGGAAGCCTGCTCTCTTTGCTGGAAACCCCCAAGTGTGGTCTTCCTCTGTCCTTCCAGGAGCCAAAGGGCGACAGAGATGTTCATCCTTCTCCCCAGCCCCAGTGACTCTGGCTCAGGCCTCTGTCCTTGCTTGGCCAATCATATTCTCTCCCCCAGGACTCTGAATCTCCAGGGAGGCAGGCAAAGGCTTCAGGACCATTAGAGCTCGCTTAGGACCTGACAGTGGAGTTCTGTGTGCCGGGGGCAAAGCCAGCTGCAGCATTTAGATCATGGTCTCTGTGGCAAGACCACAGTGGCTTCTCTGTACCCTTTGGACTGGCCTGTTTTCTGAGCCTGATTCATCAACATCATTACTAGTTCTGTGAGCTAACCAGTGTCCTTCTGATCAATTTCTTCCATGCTCAAGTTAGCTGGAGTCAGCTTCTGATGTCTGCAGCTTAGAACGTGCCTACTAGGGTAGGTCAAGAACAGTAACATTACCCCTCCCCACCAACTAGCTTTATCTATCAATTTATCCATCCATTCATCCATCATCCGTCCATTTATCTACCCATATATCATCCACCCATCCATCCACCTATCCATCCTTCTGTCCACCCATCCATCCAACTATTTATCTTTCTTTTAATCCATCCATCCATCCACGCATCCCTCTGGCCGTCCGTTGTCTTTCACCACCCTACTCTGCTCCCTATTCCCTCAGCCCCATTGACCACCATACAGATGTATTAATCAATCTGTTGGTACTTTTGCAAAATATGTATTATTCCTTTGTATGCATGTACACACATACATACACATCTTAAGTGTACTGCTTGATGGGTCTCACATATGTCTATACCACGGCCACCACTGAGACTAAGATACAGAAGACCTCCAGCACCTGGAAGCCTCTCTCACGCCTTTCAGTCAATTACTGCCCCCACATTGCCCCAAGGTAACCACTATTCTGATTTATATCACCCTAGATAAATGTGATTTTATTTTCTATTTACATGAGTGGTCTTATGATGTATCTTGTTCTGTTCCTTGATTTTTTCATTAAGTCCTGTATTGTCAAGATCTATCCATGTTGCTGAGTGTTCATTACACCCATCACTTCTAACTCATGCGTAATGGTAAATGGGGTGGCCCTACCTGCTTACACCTGCCCAGTTTCCTGGTTGCCTGAACCCCCCGTGATGACATTATGAATGTCTCCAGTGTGTTTGTGCATGGGAATCTGCTGGATTAGCTGACATTTTAGAAGGTCAAATTTGAAACCCGGGGGTGGGCAGTGGGGGTGGGGGAGTGTGGTTGTGGTTTACCAGATGAACCTTTTATAAGTGTCATAGCCTTGATGCTTTTGCTAAATTGGTCAGTGCTACCCTCCCAACAGACAAGGGATTTGGGTGGGAGATGTGGGCATCCTTCCTGGCTGTAGAACCTTCCTCCCCTCACCCCTCTGACTTGACTCACCTCCTCCTTTAGCTATGCTAAGATGACACTAGTGATTGCGGTGAGGCCCACCTGCCCTGCCTGCCACGCAGTAGCCCAGAAGTTCTAAGAGAAGTCCTTATCGGAGGCCACAGGGAGGCAAGCAATGGCGAAAGGATAGCAAGACCGAGTTCGTCCATCACGCCTTTCACTGTTTCCCACAGTGTGTGGGTGTGGGACCAGGGTCTGAGACATGGTGGCCGCTGAGCTGGAGGACATGACTCGCTTTTATTTTATTTTTATTTTTATTTCTTGTATTTTTATTGAAGTATAGTTGATGGACAACATTATGTAAGTTACAGGTGTATCATATAGTGATCCAACATTTTAAAAAGTTATACTCCATGTACAGTTATTATAAAATATCGGCTATGTTCCCTGTGTTGGACAACACACCCTTGTAACCTATTTTATACATAGTAGTTTCGACGCCTTAATCGCCTGCCCCTCTACCGCCCCTCCTCCCTCCCCTCTCCCCACTGAGAGCAACTAGTTTGCTCTCTATATCTGAGTCTGCTTGTTTTTTGTTATATTCACTAGTTTGCTGTATTTTTTAGATTCCATATATAAGTGATATCATACAGTATTTGTCTTTCTCCGTCCAACTTATTTCACTTATCATAATGCCCTCCAAGTCCATCCATGTTGCTGCAGGTGGCAAAAAGCATTTCATGCTTTTTGATGGCTGAGTAATATTCCATTGTGTGTATCTGGGTATCACATCTTTTTTTATTGAAGTGTAGTTGACTTACAATGTTGTGTTAGCTTCTGGTGTACAGCATAGTGATTCAGTTATCCATATATATATATATATATTCTTTTTCATATTCTTTATCATTATAGGTTATTACAAGGTATTGAATATAGTTCCCTGTGCTATACAGTAGGACGTTGTTGTTTATCTATTTTATATATAGTAGTTTACATCTGCAAATCCCAGACTCCTAATTTACCCCTCCCCATCCCTTTCCCCCGGTAACCATCAGTTTGTTTTCTATGTCTGTGAGTCTGTTTCTGTTTTATAAATAAATCCATTTGTGTCATTTTTTTAGATTCCATGTATAAGTGATATCACGTGATGTTTGTCTTTCTCTGTCAGGCTTACTTCACTTAGTATGATAATCTCCAGTTCCCTCTATGTTGCTTCGAATGACATTATTTTATTCTTTTTTATGGCTGAGGTATATTCCATTGTATAAATATACGACTTCTTTATCCAGTCATCTGTCCATGGACGTTTAAGTTGCTCCCATATCTTGGCAGTTGTAAACAGCCCTGTTGTGAACACTGGGGTGCATGTATCTTTTCAAGTTAGAGTTTTCTCCAGTTATATGCCCAGGGGTGGGATTGCTGGGTCATATGGTAGTTCTATTTTTAGTTTTTTGAGAAACCTCCATACTGTTTTCCATAGTGGCTGTACCAATTTTCATTACCACTAAGTGTATAGATGGGTTGCCTTTTCTCCACATCTAGATATGTGTTTTCCCTGGGAAGCCAGGAGTCTGTGGACAAAATAGCCCCAAAGGCAAAGACCTTGGATGTGCCCATCTGCCTGTGAGGCCGCCTACCTCACCCTACAGAGCCGACAGCTTAGGACACACTAAAGCCTCCTTTTCCTGTGCAATTTTGGGAAAATCCAGAAGGTTATGCTGAGGAGGATTTAGTGGCTAAAGCTGATAGAAAAAGAAAACAAATGAATAAAAGCAAATAAACACTGTCCTCCAGGATGTAGCAGGAAAAATATCAAGCTGATCCTGGTTTCATAATAACTCAAACCAGATGCAGAGAAATTCATATCCAACCCCGCAGCAAAGGCTCTGATGTCTAATCGATTCCCATGGAAGCAGTCCATCCGTCCACCCCCAACCCAGCCGGCCATCTACTCATCTACAAAGAGCCGTGGGAAGGGGAGGAAGGGGTTCCAAGCACAGGCTTGAAAGTCAGGCAGGAATAGAGCCAAATCCATTTTTTTTTCAGGTATCAGTTCTATAATTCGGGGCACATTACTGACTTTTCCTGAGCTTCCGTTTTCTCATCTGTAAAATGGGGGTAGTAACTGTTCCTGCTTCATGCTAAGAGGGGTATCAGAGCCTGACGCACAGAGGTGTTCATTAAACATGAGCTCTCTGCTCACTTTTCACAGAACAAGCCTCAAGGGACCATCGGGTGCGGGACCACAGAGAGCCACGTTCAAGGTGAGTGAAGGTGGAGCCAACTGGGGTCCGTCCACAGTGTGGTCATAGCACGTTTTCCCTTTCAAGTGACATGCCCACACCTTGACCTTTGTCCTACAAAAATACACTGACAAGTGCCCCAAGGCATTTTTATGAGAATGTAGCAAAAGTGTCCACCAACAAGTAGAAATTAAATGACCACAGTACGTCCATTCAATACAGATTCCACCATATTAAAAAGAATGAGTGGTTGACAAGTATGCTGGGGAAGGGAGACCAAGTTTAGCGTAAGAGTGTTCATAGGATGCCCACGTTTTTATAAAAATAAGCAAGAAGCCCTAATGTGTTGGTGTAGAACCGAGAAGAAAGTGGTGGATACAAAGGAAAGTGAAACACATAGTTGAGGCTGACTTCCTCAGGGGAGGGTGGTCTCCTGAGTCCTGTGGTCATATAATTCATTGGCCAATGGGGGGCACTCTTGAGAGTCAAAGAAGCAGGACATTTTGCTAAGCCTGCACAACAGCCACTGGTCTGAAGCCATGGAAGCCGCCCGGGGTCCATCCGAGGGGACTTTCCTTTGTGTCGACAAGCACTCAGGACTCTTATCTGCTGGTGACAAAAATCCCAGGCACATCCGCTTGGTCCATCTTCCCTTTCCCTGAGCCCCTCATTCAGTGGAACTGTGATGAGGAAGGTGGGGCCTCTCCCATCAGAACCTTGGGGTAGAGAGCTGGCCGGTGGGGACCGAGCATAGCCCAGGCTGTTACAGGAGAAAAGGGGCATGGATGCTGGGACACAGAACCCACAGGTTCCATCGCCGTCCGTGGTGTATTTTGACTGCACTAGAAGTTTATAAACCTGAATGTTTTGGGGGGAGATTCGGTGGGAAGGTGCCAACACCAGAAGCAAGGGCATCTTCCGAGAAATCCCCGTGGATAATGCTGGAGGCCGCTGAGGACTCCGAAAAGCTGCCGAGCAATAAGGAGAGAAGGCGGAAGGGAGCTTGGGTCTCAGAAGGGGAAAAGGTGGATGTTTCCTCTCTGCACCGGGGCGAGGGAGCTGGGCTTTGAAGAGCCAGCTGTGGGGACGTGTGAGAGTGTGGTGCTCCGGAAGGAAAGTTTGCTTTCCCCAATTGGAAGCAGCTGTGGGTCTTGGACTTTGCAGAGAGGCAGAAAGTTTGGTGTCTTGATGGTGTGAGAGGTTACTCTGGATAACTTCCTGCCACCCAGGCCCCACGAAACTGGAATCATTTTTCAACCTACTCAGACATCCAAGACTCACAGGGGTTCTGAGGAGGTCTCTGAACATCCATCTGAATCAGTCTTGCTGTGTTTTCCCTGGGACGGCTCAGGCGAGTCCATTCCTCTGAGCTCCCAGACCTCATCGACTCACTCGCTGTCCTCCCCTCCAGTTCCCCAAGCTTCCAAGCAGGGGAACTATCCCTTCAAGGTCTCCTTTCATGGTCTAATTCTCAGGAGCCCTGGGAGGGTTTCCTCCGTGGTGTATACAGGAGCCTCTTTAAGGCAGGGGCTGAGAAGTTGCTGGAGTGCCACGTGGGTTAGGAGACAATGAGTTTTAACGCCTCTGGTTGGATCTCTCACCTTCACACTGGGGCGATTAACAGTGCCAACTTTAAAGGGTTATTTATTTAAGCAAGTTTTCTAATTTAAGTGCTGTTTTAAAATTTTAAATAGTTTCAGATTTACAGACAAATTGCGAAGACAATGCAGAGAGTCCCCATGAGTCTTTACCCACTTTCCCTTGTTTTTCACGCCTTGCATTTCTGGGGCGTCTTTGTGGCAGCTCCGAGCCGACATGGGTAAACTACAACTAAACCCCACAGTTCATTCCGATTTCACCAGCTTTCTCCTAGTCTTCCCCTCCGGGTCCAGGACCTCACACAGAACACCACATCGCAGTCCACTGTTGTGTCTCCTGAGGCTCCCCTGGGTGGGGACCGCTTCTCAGAATTTCCCTGACACTTGGGAGGAGGACTGGCTGGGGGGTAGGGGGAGCGTCCCTCCGCCTGGGCCTGCCTGATGTTTTCTTCATGACGGAGCTGGGGTCCTGGGCTGTGGGGAGGAGGCCGAAAAGGTGACGTGCCCCGGGCAGCACATCGTGGCGGACGTCCCTTCCAGTGTCTACCTGGACCATGGGGGGCCACCTTGAGGATTCAGGGGGATCCTGCTTGGAAGATGCTGGGAGGGGTTCCTGGTCCTCAGCAGGTCGATGATGAACAGACAAATGGACTCACGGAGAGCAAGTGGCTTTTGAGGACTTTCACTTTGTCCGTTTGCGCGTCTGTTTCAGACAAGGATGAATCGGCCCCCGTCCCTATCCTCTGGGACCCTCTGGTCTGGGGTATAAACAGCTACCTCCGCCTCCCGTCCGTGATGCCTTGTTCATGTTTCTTAGTCCCACCGCTTCTGAGTTAGGGCTCCAGCTGCCGGCACCTGGGCTGTGCGGGAAACCGGAGCACGAACCAACACAGCCATTTCTGGCCAGAGATGAGCAGCCCGGAGACAGAGGGACAGAGGCCTCCGGAGCCGCAGCTCAGTGGGCAGGGGTGACAGCGAGCCACGAGGAGGGAGAGGAGGCCTTTGAACTCGCTCTCGGCAGAGCCGAGGCACTGAGAGGCACACCCACAGCGGCCTTCCCACTGACCTCTCTCGGAACCTCGGGAGCGTCCCTCCAACGTGTCATCGTTGACATCCTCGTATGCAGAGTAGGGGCAGGAAGAGTCCGGGGGCCTTTGTCCTCAGGTTCTCTTTGATTCAGGTTGATTAGCCTTTGGGTACCCAAGGACACAGAGCCCAAAAGTCCGGGTCCTCAAAAAGCTCAGGTTTAGAATATGGTGAGACTCAAAAGGCACAAAAAGCACCACACAGACGTAGGACACACATAAGAGGCCACGTGGCCTCATCTTTCTGGTCACGTTTTCTCACCAGCCTGGTCACGCCATCTCAGAACATACAACACGCTGCTGTGGAAGTTTCCTCTGAGTGGCCAGAGTGAGGGGGCATCTCCGTCTCTTACAAGAAAGAGGCAGTTTTTAATCGACAAAACTTTAAACCAAGACACAACATGGTTCGTGTGACTCCCTGACACATGAACCCATCATCTGGTCCCTGTTGAAAATGTTGGAGGAAACAGTTCGGCAACTTATTTACATTCAGCAAATACGGTTTTAAAAAGAGCATTTAAAAAGTTCCCGGCACTGTTTCTTTTGAGGGGCAGGGGATGGGACTCTTCAGTTGCAGTGAATGTCCAGTTGAACCCAAATGAGCTTTGTAGTTTTGGGCGGGGGAGGCGGCAGTGATGAGCATGTGCGGGATCTGCCTTGCACTCTGTGCAATTATCAGAACATTTTAACCGCATCTTCCTAATCCGTAAAGAGCTCACGGCACATACAGGACCATGGCTGGAAAATGGATACTAGGGGAAGCCGATTGTTTTTTTATTTTTGAGGGCAAGAGGCCAATGCTAGCTTAGCATTATGCATGGCCCTGTCTCTTAGGAGTTACAAATGCTCTAAAGCGTACCAGTTGCTCTCAGAAGAGCATGGATGGGCAAGGCTGCAAGAAACATTTTGAAGTGGTGTAACATTGTACAGTATAAGTGCTTAAGCTCCAAGGGTTTTAAATTTATGCTGTGAATAAATTGCATTTATGTTCACCAGTGTTTTCCAGAGAAAAGTTCAAACCCCAGAGCAATATCACCCAGTCCCGGAGTAAGTTTAGAAGACAATAGAAATTCAGAGAGCTCCAGGACCTCTGCCTTCTCCCACGCCCCACTGATGGGAAACGAGTTCCGCCCAGGTCAGGCAGGCGGCCTTAGCGGGTCAGGGCACGCAAGTGAACAGGTACATGAATTCTGTTTGCAGACACGCGTGGTCCGTGTGAGCAGAGCTGGTGTGAGGGTACCGGGGGTACCCAACCCACCAAAGGTTCCAGCTGTAGATTTTTGGTACTAGAGCCACTGGGTTCCCTGTCCCTGAGCTAACTTGAGTTCGGTTTTGTGTCTTGTCATCTTAAAGGGTCCTCTCTGGTTTCTAAACACAGAGCTCAGTCTGCAAAGGGACACTCAGTAAGCATCCCTGTCTGAGCAACAGAATGCTTGGAAATGCACAGCCCTGTGCACCAGGTTCCCAGCCTTGGCACAGGGACATCCGGGGCCAGGTGCTTCCTTGCAGGGGCTGTCCTGTGCCTTGGAGGATGCTGAGTGGCATGCTTGGCCTCTACCCACTAGATGCTAGTGGCTAACATCCCTTCCCCAAGTTGTAACAATCAGAAGGGCTTCAGACATCACCCAGCAACCCCCGGGGAACAGATCACCATAACGTGACAACTACTGATGTCGATAAACCTGCAATATCTGATTTCAAAGAACTGACTGAACATCTCCTTCAAAAAGTACCCCATGGATTGGATGAGAACACCGGAAAATGAAATAAAGTGAGATCAGGAGAACCGAAACCAGAGGAAGGCCCAGATCTTATTTCTGGTGTTCGTTTTGGTTTAGAAGATGTCTGCCATCCTCAGATGCTGATACTGAAACTCATCCAAGCCATTTCGACTCCAGGAGGTTCCAGGAGGTAACTTGGTTCCATTCCCCCGTGGTCGCCGGCCGCCATTCACCTGCTGGCCTGCTTGGGAGTCATTTAGTTTCCGGCTGAACACGTCCTGACTTGCTCAAGTTTGCGCCCTGCCTCTGTCTTCCTCTCTCTGAATGACGAAGGGGTTTCAAGCAGGTAGACATTTGCTGGTCATCCTGATTGCACTTGTTTATTTAGAACATCGAATTCCTCTCGAGATGACAAATTCGCTTTCTGCCAAAGTTATGCAGCTGAATGTTTATAACGGATCCTGTGATTAATTGGATTCTGTCACGAGGAGGCAGGCTTCCTTTTTTCTCCCCCCCCCAGTTTGCAGGTGTGAAAGGTCCCAGAACTGGTCTTGCCAGGGGAAACTTCCACCAACTTTAGCCTGAGGGGAACGAGACCTTGCAGGCGGGCCCTGCTGAATTTTAGGTTTTTAATTGGCTTTTGACGTTGGTAGATTTCCCTTTGCACCCAGCCATCTCCTCTCCCGAATCTGGACAGCTTTGAACATTCATGACACCACAGAGTTGGTCGCTGCGGATTGTTACTTCTCAAAGCTTACTTAGACAACCTCTGGCCCCTCTTTGGTTTATGTAAGGATTTTCTCATGAGGCCCTGCTTGCTTCCCTGGGCATCTGAGGCTGCTTCTGACTGTGAAATCTTATTCACAGCTCTATTGTGAGACAGAACAAAGGCACTGCGTCTAGCAAACCTCAGGAGTCAAAAGCAGCGTTACCCTCATCCAGCCTTTTCTCTGTTTCTTAGAAGAAGGGTCAGTGTTTCTGATTCTGCTGTGGAAATGCCTCTATGGCGAAACCCAAATCTGGGAATTGCATGGCCAGCCGTGCTGTGTGGCACGCGAGCCTTTAACGTCATGACTCCTGGGCTACTCCTGTTCTGCCTGAATTTTGTTTCTTGATCCCCCCGAGACAACTTTCCAGTGATTTCCCCCAACTTTCCCCCATCCCAGACACACACACTTTGGGCAAGGAGGAAAACCCAAATCCAGAAGGACCTTAGCAACACCAGCTGACCAACAGGCCAGGTTTTTCATGGATTTGATCAAATCAAAGGATGATCCAAGGGTCCTGCCTGTATGAACTCATGTAAATGTACATTTAAAAACTGATTTTTGAAGGAAACCTGAGGGACTGATGCAGAAGAAATATTTAAGGCAAACAACAAAGTCAGGCAAATAGCAAATAATCTTGTTTCCTGTCACTTGAAAACTCTGTGGAGTGATTTACCCTTTAATTTGTCTGAACATCAAAGGAATTCATTAATTTGAAATATGTTCCAAAATGTCAAGAAATAGCGTTTATCTTCCAAACAAAGCCTGAGCTGGCACGGGAGCCTTCATTTATATACCCATTGGTATTTAAAATGAAAATTCCCCTCCAGAGAGAGAGAAATACTGCTCAAAGGCCAGGCAAGTTCAAAAAATGGTAATTCCGGTGACCCCAAAGCAAAGGCGACGAAACCTGCCAAAGGGAGGCTGAGTCACACGTGGACATAAATGCGGATTTTCTCACCGGGGGGTGAAGAGAACATTCCTCTTAGGAATTCAGCCCCAGTGCATCTGCTGGAAACAACACGACTACGGTTTTCAATGTCCCGCCCAGAGAAAGAGTTTGGACTTAGCAACATGGTGGGGTGTGGTGGTCTCGGCCACAGCCGCATTTTTGGGAACCTGAAACTAGCAGCCCGGAACTGGACTTAAACTAAAAAAACGAAAGCCACTCTGGAATCTGTAGGCTCCTCCTTCGTTAATTACCGTATAACCTTTCTTCCCTGGCCTTTCTCATGACATTTTTAAAAATAAGAGACTCGGAACATCTCTTTCACCGGCAACTTGCATTGCCTTTAAAATCCCAGCCTCCGCCCTCCCTGGGATAGCCTTTGGAGAAGCTGCAGCTGAGCCCGGACAGCAGTCCCCCCGCGCGGGCTGATCACAGTCCCAGTGCCGCGCTCGGTGCTGGGCATCGTGGGGCCACGTTACAGGGACAGTGAGACAAAGATCACATTTCAGGGCCCCCTCCCCGGGGTCACACGCTTGGGTGCACTGTCCCTCTCAAGAGGTGGTGGGAGAATGACTCGGAGTGGGGTCACTGCAAACCAGTTATGCTTTGCAGAGAGAGCTAAGGGAAGGCAGAAATGATTTGCCCTCATTCCTCTTTCAAAGACCGACAAGATTTGCTTCCATACTCTCCGACCTTGGACGAAAGGGCTCCGAAAAAACAACTTACTCAGCCACTGTTGCCATCGGTAACTATTTTTTGGCGGGGGAAGGATTTCTTTTGCCCTTTTAAAATCTTTTTTTTTTTCTTCGAAATGGAGGTAAAAGAGACATAACATAAAATGTACCCTTCTACTCACTTTTTAGCCGGCAGTGCTGTGCATTCAGTACGATTCACGTTGCTGTTCAACCATCACCGCCAACCACCCTGGGAACTTTGTTCGTCATGCAAAACGGAAACTCAGTGTCCATTAAACACTAACCCCCCATTCCTCCCCACCCCCCACAACATCCCAGCCCCTGGCAGTACCGTTCCACTTTTCTGTCTCCAGGAATCTGACCCTTCTCAACTCCGTATGAATAGGATCCAATAGCATTTTCCTTTTGTGATCAGGTTCTTTCATTTGTCATAAGGTTTTAAGACTCATCCCTGCAGTAGCCTGTGTCAGAATTGCCCTCCTTTTTTCAGGGTCAATAATAGTCCACTGTGTGTTGTCTAGACCACAAGTTGTTTACCCATCCGGCCATCAGTGGACGTTTGGGTTGCTTCCACTTTTTGTCTGTTGTGAACAGCGCTGGCTGCAAACATGGGTTTGTGTCCCTGCTTCCCAGTCTTGTGTTCTGTTTTTCACACCGTACTGGGCGTGAATTGCCATCTCAGTGTGGTTTCGATTTGCGTTTCTCTGATGACTGGTGGCGCTGGGCCTTTTTTCGCAGGCTTGTCGATTGTGTGCGTTTTCTTTGGAGAAATGTCTGTTCAGTCGTCTGCCATTTTTGGATCCATTCATTTGCTGTTGTTGAGTTTGAGAATTCTCTGCCTATTTTGCTTATGAATCCCTTATCCAATAGGTGATTTGCACGTATTTTCTCCCGCTTTGTGTGTCGCCTTTTTACTGTGTTGATAGTGTCCTTCGATGCACAAATATTTTTAATTTTGATGAAATCCAAATTGTTTGGGGTTTTATTGAGTTATAATTAACATACAATATTGTGTTAGTTTCAGGTCTATGACACAGCGATTTGATATTTTTGTACATCATGAAATGATCACTGCAGTAAGAGCAGTCACCGTCTGTCACCACACAAAGCTGTTGCAGCATTATTGACAACATCCTCTAGCTGTCCATTATAGCCCCGTGGCTCATTTGTTTTACAGCTGGAAGTTTGTACCTCTTAATCCCCTTCACCTATTTTGTCCACCCCTCCACCCCGTCTCGTCTGGCACCCACCAGTTTGTTCTCTGTATTACGAGTCTGCTTCTCTTTTGTTTGTTCATTTGTTTGTTTTGATTTCACATGTAAGTGAAATCAGACGGTATTTGGGTTTTTTTTTTCTGTCTGACATATTCCACTTAGCATAATACCCTCCAGATCATCTATGTGTCATAACTGACAAGATTTCATCTTTTTTTATGGCTGAATAATATTCCACTGTGTATACACACCACATCTTTTTATCCAGTCATCTGTGGATGGACACTTAGGTTACTTCCATTTCTTGACTATTGGAAATAATGCTGCAATGAACACAGGGGTGCATATGTCTTTTTAAGTCAGTGTTTTTTATTTTCTTTGAATAAATATCCAGAAGTAAAAATGGTGGATCACATGGTAGTTCTAATTTTTGGCTTTGAAATGAAAATCGAAACTACAATGAGATAGAACCTCACACATGTCAGAATGGCAATTATGGAAAAAGACAAGAAACAACAAGCACTGGGGGAGAAGAAACCCTCGCTCACTGTTGGTGAGCGTGTAGACTGATGCAGCCACTGTGGAGAACAGATGTTTTTCCTTTTTGTTGCTGGTGCCTTTGGAGCATAGCCAAGAAATCATTGCCAAATCCAGTGTAATGAAGACATTTCCCTAGTTTTCTTCTAAGAGTTTTATAGTTTTAGCTCTTAGGTTTAGGTCTTTGAGCCATCTTTGATTAACTTTCATATAGTGTTCCATAAGGGTCCAGCTTTACTTTTTTGTACATGGATTTCCAGTTTTCCTGGTACCATTGGTGGAGAAGACCATCTCGTCCCCCATTGAATGGTCTTGGCAGCCTTGTTGAAAACCATTTGAGTATACATGCAAGGTTTTTTCCCCAGTGCTTGCCATTAGTAATTTTTACTGTATTTGTGCATTATTTGAATTTACCATATTTCCCCGGCATCTCTGGGACCCCAGTTCCTGTCTAGCTGTCCCCCTGGATTGCAGACTTTTTCAGAATGGTGCCCAGTTGTTCTCATATTTTGTATCTTGGGGTTGCCTAGCAACTTTCTCTTTTATGGGGGGAATTGATCTGATTGCTGTAGTCAGATGCATATACTGGTCGGTCCACATCAATCCCTGCTTGAAACCTGCCCCCAGGTATTTCATAGGTAGCTTATGCAGTATTTTAATGACTTTGTACTGCTGGCCTCCTCCTCCAGCCAGGGAGCCCCTCGGCAGTACTCTGCCCATTGTTCTCATCTCAAGTTCTGTTGAGCAATCGGATGAGCAGTGGATGATTGGCTGTTGGGAATATGAGCATGACCAGGAATGTCTGGCTGGTATTCTCTCCCCATCGTCAGTGGGGAGCAGTGGTCCAGTTGGGTTGAATTGTAGTTGGAGTCTCTTTTCTGTCCCTTTTTGGGATCTTCTTTCCAGCTCTCAACCCAGGTCTCACTCTCCAGTTGTCTTCTTGATTCACATCTCTTTCCATGGTGAGCTTATCCCAAAAGCTTTACATGTAATCAGTCAGATGACAATACCCAGATTCAAATCTCCAGGTCCCTCCTGTCCCTTGTAAGACTGGGGTTAAGTCTCTGAGCTTCCTGAGCCCCAGTTTCCTCATCTGTAACACAGGGATCGAATGACTTTCCTTGGTGCTGTGTATTATAGATCCTGTGTGTCGATATGTGACCCCCAGCAGGTGCCCAGCAAGTTGTAAGCATTATCTTCAGTTTCTCTTATTAAGGTGCAGCTGTGGGGAGCCCCCAAGATCATTCATATTTTCAGACATTCCTTAATAAAGAATATTTGGGAGGGGAATGAAATAGTGTAGATCCTGGAGTCTCCTGCCTGTTCTTAAAATATACAGTGCAGGACATGCAGCTCAAAGCCAGCCCTGGTCTCCTCAGCATGGAAAGCGCGTGTACCTTTGGTTCTTTTTCTTGTTAATCTGTTTTCCCACAAGGTTTTCGTCTGTCACTTCCTTTTGTATTCAACCAGTTCAGAACAGGGATGGTAACAGATACCAAGATTCTTTGGGTCACGGTGTTGAAAGCAGGGTGGCTTGGTGAGAGCGAGTGGGTCACATCACCCTGGGGTTCTGAGTGCCTGGCATCTGTCTGGTGGGCTGACCCAGGTGGGCTGGGTGGCCCAGCCAAGAACAGTGTCCCCAGCAATGGGTGCGAGGAGCGGTGAGTAGGGGGCCTTTCCAGCACTCTGGATTATGGGGTTGGCCTCCAAGATTATCTTTCTTTTTCTCTTTCTCACCCTCAAACCCCTTCTGTGGGAAATGTGCTTTGAATCTGAAGTAGAGATGAGGTTGAAATAAAAGAAAGAAACCAGTGGAACATTAAGGGAAAGGCCTTGGGGTACGACCCTCTTATCTGAGGGTCTAGGGGCTGCCCACCCCCCTAGTTTCCGTTTCTGGAAGGGCGTGAAAAAGTCTCTTCGCTCAGATAGAATTCCACACATTCCGCAACATTTCCACATCCCTTCTGTCTTAGCGCGTCTCAGGCCAAAGTCCTAGAGGGCATTTGAGTCCTTTCCATCACTCTTCTCTTGCCTCCAAAATTCAATATCACAAAATCCAGCTGGCTCTAACCCCAGAATATTCTCCGAATCTGATCTGACTGTGATCCCTCATCCCCGCCACCACGATCCCTGATGAACCCCTAGCGCCTCCTGTCTGGTCTGTACAGGCCTCCTACGTGTCCTCCCTGCTTCCGCCCTCGAACTACAGCTGGTCTCTGCTTGCTGCTGGAGGCTCCAGGGGCGGAGCCCACAGCCACGGAGGCAGGGCGGCAGGTGTGGGGGCAGAGCCAAGAGCCACAAAGTTTCCTCTCAGACCTCGACACCTAGCAGAATTTTTCCCTGCTGGATTTCTAACTTGCTTGGGGCCAGTGACCCCTTTATTCCTCACAGTTTCTCCCTTTTGGAACAGCGGAGTCTGGCCTATGCCTGTCCCACCATTGTATTCCAGAAGCAGATGACTTGTCTCCTAGTGCCCAGGTCAACAGGTGGAAAATAAGCTTAACCTGGGTTGGGTCATAACCATTGTCTCACCCACACCTGGTTTAGACGATTCAGATGAAGAGATTTGGGACTTTGGAGCCAATGAGATTTGGGATACGGAGTTGATACTGTAATGAGTGGAGATTGGGGGAGCATTGGGGTTGGGGTGAGTGTGTTTGGCACATGGGACGGACATGACTTTGAGGAGCCAGAGGCCGATGTGTAGTGTGTTGGACGGTGATCCTCCGTGAGGATTAAGGGAGAAGAGCTATGGCAACAGTAATGGTGGAGACGCAATACGCGATAGCTTTTAATCCTAACAATGTTATGGTTTGTACTCAGCTTCACAGAAGCCCCCCTCCTGGCTTTCCCATCTGGCCACACAGAGGGCAACCTGTGTCCCCTCCCATGCCTGCGTCATACTCAGTATCACTGTGGTGGAAACTGTTCCGGACATGCATTTTGGGAGCCAGGTAGAATTTTGGGTTTTGAGATGGACTGTCTTTTGGGAGTTGTCTCCAAACTGGTTCCTGCGGCGCCCCTAGAAGCAGACAGGCTACATCAAAGTTTGCAAATTTATAAGTAATTTCTACACTTTGCAAAAGGAGTGACTCCGGGGTTGCTTCCGCGCAGACGTCTGGGCATGCCTGGCTCCGGTTCCGCTGTTACGTTGTCCACAAGGAGCTCTCCCTGCTGGCCGGGGAAGCAAGGTTCGCAGGGTGACAGGAATGGAGGATGGTGGCAGCATGTCGCCCAGGCAACGGCCAGGCAACACCCAGGGAGCCCTTTGGAATGAACACAGCAGCACAGGCCTCCCTGGCCACACCCTCCGCTGTGATCAGTCAGCTCAGGCAAGGGTGAGCCCTGCCCGGCCTTTGCACAGAGGGACAGGGTGGAAATCCCCAGGGCTGACCTGTCCCTGCCAGGTGCCTGCAGCTGCTCTCCCACTGGCTGCCCAGACCCGCTCATTTGCATGGCAGGGATGATCCCTCTCACCTGCTCTCCCCTCCCCCGCGCCAGGTCCTTTCCCCGGAGGAGGCCTCCTCTGACTTCCCGGAGGAGGTCGGCTTGCCCTGTTCTGCCACCTGGGGCTCATCCTTGCAGCCGTTGCCAAAGTCGTCATCTTGCTTCTGTTGGACTAGTACTTCCTGCCCCTCTGAAGTCGCGACTCTGGAGGGGAGGGGCCGTGTCCACGAGTACAGTGCCAGGGCAGGGGGCATTCGTAGTGAGTGCCAGATAAATAAACCCTGACCGCAGCCTGGGCCGCTCCCCCGACCCCTTGCAGGCAGGCAGCTGTGGGTCTTGCTGTTAGCCTCGCAGCAAAAATAAAGCAGCTTAGGGTTGTTGTGCTACGACGTGCACGTCATTGCACATAAGTCATCTCACTTAAAATCCTCCCGACCGCGCTGCGAGCCAGGTAGGGGTCATTCTTGTCACCATTTTTCCAAGGAGGACGTGGGTTTGGTGCTCAGAGCCAGCACGTTGTGTTGCATCCGAACCAGAGCTGTGATGCTGACGCCCTTGCCCGCAGCTAGCCGCAGGTGTGTCCAAGTGCAGCGACAGTTGTAGATGGTGCAGGAGCGCGATATTGACACTAATCGCATCCTGATAAGGCCGCTCCCTAGTTTTATTTCAATCCTAATTGCCTCCAGGACAGTCAGTATCTCTCTGCAGATAGCATATCCCGAACACCTCCCTAATACTTGTTTACCTCCCTTTTATTGCGTAAAGAGAGGGCCAGCCAAGGGCTGAGAGTCTTTGGTGCAGGATCGTGTCTGCTTAGACGTTTGATGATGCTCTTCTGTGCTTTCATGGCATTTAATTTTGTGGTTCCTTTCTCCTGATGGCACCCAAGACTGGTTTCTGTGTAACTCATGCCATCTCTTTCTAAAGTAAAAAATTTGAGGAAACAAAACGATTTGCGGGGAAAAAGAAAGATATTAAGCGAATAGTGGAAGGGGGTACCCAACTATGGTAAAGCACACGTGACGGCCCTGCTCCAGGGTCGGCTGCGGCTGCTCAGGACAGCAGGGGGGATTGGCTCGCCTCTTCTGAAAGCCCATCCCCCAGACAGACCGCAGGATACCACTCAGCCCTGATTACATCTGTGTTGAATCGTGTTCGGACAATTCCCTGTCTTCTCCTTCATTTCTCTGGCAGATCACAGGCTTTTAAAGTGCAAAGACAGTGGCGCACTCCCGCATGCCCCCGCGCCCCCAGCACGATGCTCCTGAGTTGCTGGTGTTGATGGATTCATCTCTCGTGGGCTTAACTGCTGTCACATGACAGATACCTGACTTCAGCGTTTGACATGAATTAATCATTTATTCCTGGAAAAGGCAGACAGGGCTCAGAATTTTCTTCCCATCAGCTCCTCCAGGCATCTCACTCCTGCTGGGGCTACAGTGGCTGCAGCAGGGAGTGGGGACAGCTGGTCTACCCAGGGGAAGTTTGAGCTGCTGTGAAGGTTAGAGAACACGGGAGGGGATGCGACCTTCCTGGAAAACTCCATGGGTAACCAGCTCTGGTAGAATAGGTACGTCCTGTGTAAACAATAACCCCAGCAGGAACGGCAAAGAACGTCGCCAGGACGTTGTATCAATTGGAAAATATTGATGCTACAAGTGAAGACACAGACATGCTGCCTTAGACCCTGAAGCCCTGGCTGTCCAGATGCAGGTCTGACTCAGGGGAGGCTGACCCAGTGCCTCCAATGGCGTCACCAAGGACCTGATTCTCCCAGTCGCCCCATCCTATCTTCCATGGGGGTGGCTTCTCTCTCCCAGAAGCCCCAGCAAGTGTTGCCTGTCCTGTCCCTGACTCTGCCTTGGGTCCTGTGCCCATCCCTGAGCTAATCACCTTTCCAGAGGGTGGAGTGCACTGGTTGGGTTTTAGAGTCAAACAGGAGTGGATTAAAATCCCGACTCGCCTCTCCCCTGCAGCTGTGTGACCTTTGGCAAGTCCCTTCCCCTCTGTGTCTCAGGTTCTTTGTCTGTGAAATGGGGATAATGGCAGTAGGCACGTGGCAGGCTTGTCGTGAGGATTAAAGGAGAGAGTGCGGAAGGTGCCGAGGGTACCTGGAAGAGCTAAGTGTCAGGACCTGGCGGAGGTACTAGCTCCAGCAGTGGAGCAAGAGACAAGGTCCCTGCCTTCCAGCATTGTCGCTGCGTGCAACAGACCCTCAGGAGGTCATCACGGAAACAGGCATCTTGTCGCAACTCTAAAGGGGAAATCTGGGGTCTTCCCCAGGAGCAACAGTAATGGGAGCCCGCATATACAGCCTGGGGTGAGGGGGCCGCCCTCCATCTGGGAGCTGAAGGTGGATCAGATGATGCTGTGGAGGGTAACGAACAGACAGGGTGTGTGGCTTTTCCCGGAAGGCGCCAAGTTCATTCCCGCTGTGCTGCTCTCCCGAGCTGGTGCCTGGCGTGGCTTCATCCTTCACCTCAAGTGGCACATCCTCAGAGCCACTTCCCCCTCCACTCCCTTGAGTGGAAACAGGGCCCACCCCTTCCCTCTGTCACTCCTCCTCCTTCCCTTCATGTGGTTTCTACTAATCATTTGTATGTTGACTGGCCATTGTGTTCCCACCAGCAGCGGGCAGGCGTCACGGCAGGCAGTTCAGATATTTAGTCCTAGTACCAGTCTCCAGAATAGTGTTTGGCTCCTGGCCAAACAAACAGTTGTTGAATGAATAAAGGAACACACACAGAACCCTTTTAAATGCATTTTCCCTGTGATACCCGTTGATGACTCTGGCAACTAAGAGTTTAATCCTAAGGTTAAAAAAAAAAAAGGCAAATCTTTTCCAAGTCGTCCCCCCATCCATCACCACGTTTCGGCAGGAGTGTTTGATACATCTCTGAGCGCTTTGTCTCTGAGAATGTATCAGGTCAAATTTTGCTCTCCCTAAATTTCTGAATTTGAGTTATAACTTCCAGACCCAACTAACTGCATTACTCTTTTGTTTAACTGGTGTCCTGTGGAGATGGCTTCTCTTGCCTTTTAAAAGGAATTCATTTTTATATGAGAAAATGTGGAGCTCGTTAAAAACAAGATTGTGAAATTGCTTTCAGCAGAAAAGGCATCTGGGGCATAACTGGAGAAGTTCTGTGGAGCCCCTTCCTTATTCTAATGGTAGAAAGTTCCAGAATCAGGTGGCCCCCTTAGAATTCTGTCCTGCCTTCCACACCCGACCCCCCCCACCCCAACCTGTCTTCTTCTTCCTCTCATTTGTTTTCACATCCCTCTCATCCTTCCTTTCCTCACGTCTCTTGGAAATCTGGATGGTTCCCCAGGTGTGAGGGTGACCTAGATGTGGAGAAAAAGTCCATGACACACAAGGGAATTTAGGTAAACGCAATATATCATTTTTTTCCCTCTGACCCTGGGAACAAATGTTTAAAGATTTCCATGTAAGGAAATAAAGCTGGCTGTTCGGGAGGGGGAGAGACCTCCAGGCCTCAGTGACAATGAATCCCCTATACTCTATACATTCCTCTGTTTTTAATCGTGGGCTCTAATGTTTGACAAAATTGGCAGCTTAGGTTTGGAGCCCAGATTCATGGTCAACTCAACCGATGTTTGCAGATTTCTCAGGGGCAATGTCACCCACCGTTTTAGGCATGTCATAGGATTTAAGTTCCTGCCTCCAATAGGTTGAACATGGGCCCAATTCTTCCTGCCTCCCTTACCATGTCCTTGACCCTGTAACCTTGCTGTGTCCATCCCAGTCTTGGGCTTGGCCAAGGGAGTTGCTTTGGCGAATGAGATGCTCACAGATGCAGCTTCAACAGAGGCTCGAGAAGGGTCTGTGCATTGGGTTTTTTCTCTCTGGAGCCCATTCTACTTGGGCGGGGGGGACATGCCTGGGCAGATTTGCTGCAGGATAAGAAACGCGGGAACAGAGTTAAGTCATTTCTGTTGTCTCAGCAGCACCGGATAGATGGGTGAGCCCAGCAAAATGGCAGAGCTGAATAGCCAACAAGTGCTTTGTTGACCATCATTACAGTTTGGGGGGGTGTTTGTTACGCATACTATAATGTCACTGGATACTGAATATATCACCCTCAAAGGACTTCTGGTTGATCAGGAAAGAAAACTCTGCACACAACTGTAATTATTACAACTACTACCACTGCTGGATAACATTTATTAAATGCTTATGTATTTTTGTGCCAGACTCTGTATTCAATGCTTTACCGATATTTTCTCATTGAATCTGTACAGCATCCATACCAGGTAGCTACTACTATTATCCTCTTTTCAAAGATGAGGAAACAGATTTAGAGAGATGAAGTGACTTAGCCAAGGTCAACTAGGGAAGGTTGGGGGAGTCAGGATTTCAATTCAGTCCTGTTCAACTCTAACGCCCACAAGTGTTACCATTTGGCTTTAAAGGCAGGTCTAAATGTTTTAGCAGCTACAAGAGAGTTGGAAGGTATTCCCTTTAAACAAGCAAATCAGGTAGAACTTTCTAGAAGGGGCAGCATCTGGGCTTTGAAGTGGCTTTGGGCCAAGTTCGTGCAATGAGGTGAAGGGAATGGAGGAGTGTTTTGCGAATATTTTCATTCTGCAAACAGTCCAAGGCATTCAACAGCTGCTGGAATCAAGTTTCCCAAATGCAGTGATTGGTTGCTTTTGGTGGAGACAGGAACTCACCCCATATGGGCTTTAGAAGGATACAGTTTGTGAAAAAAATTCCTCTGATAAAAGTCAAGGCTACTTCAAGGTAGGTAAAAGGGGCAGGTGTGTTTGTGGCATGTTGACTTAACTTGCTCAAAAGCATCTCTCCCATTAATCTGCTGGGATGCCTGAAATTCCCACCTTTAGGTAAGGTGTTGAAGGTGCCAGTTCAAATGCACACACACATGTTGCTGGAGATAAGTGGAGAGGGTGTGTGTGAGAGAGTCGTCTGGGTGGGGGCTCCTAGGAGGGGATGGGAAAGGTATGAATTGGAGGCGTTGCTGAAGGAAAACAAGCACCAAAATGTAGGACCGAGATTCTCAAGCTAAATCTGCTTCTGCTGAGGGCTGAGGCTGTTGGAGGTGCGGTCTCTGTGACCTTCCCTCAGGCAATGGTCCCTCTGGTTTGATGCTTATGCAGCAAAACCAGGAGGCCCCAGGCTGGCATTGCATTCGATGGTTGTATAACATGCAGCTGTGCCAGTCAAAGAGTCCCCCCAACCCCGTGTAATTTCTGCTGCCGCAAGAAATGGTTTTTGAACGGGCACACACGTCTTGCCTGCTAGAAGTGTAGAATTTTTCTAGAAAAGTTTTCAATATTTATTTGGCTAGCGCTTCTCATCCCCCAACCAAGTCAATGAACATGACTGTCCTGATGCTCCTTCTTGAGTCCACCAGGAGCGGCCACACGTACTGCCAGCTGCTACCCGCTGATCCCTCACCCCTGCACCAGTTGTCCTGACAACCTACTCCGATGTCACAACAAGCTGAGACAAAACATATCAGGATACTTTTGACTGTCAGTGGCAGAAACCTAATTTGAACTGGCTTAACCAAAGATGGGAAGGTACTGGCTGATGTAGGTGAAAAGTCCAGGGTGCCATGTTGGATCCAGGGGCTCAAGACCTAGTCTTATCCCCCTCTTTCAGCTCTATTTCTGCTCTCTCTGTATTGGCTCCACTCTTGGAAAGACTTCTCCCCTCATGGTGACAAGAAGGCTGCCAGCACCTCTAAGCTTCCATCTGATCCTCTCGGCAACTCCATGGAAAAACAGAAGAGGTTTCCACTTACAGTCCCAGAACTGAATCCCATTGGCTCTGACAGGGCTGGGCTTGGTTCACGGGCCTATATTTGAACCAATCACTGTATTCAAAAGATTGTGTTAGTTTCCTCTTGCTGCTGTAACAAATTACCACAAATGTAGTACCTTCAAACAACACAGATTTATTATTTTATAATTCTGGAGGTCTGCCTATCTTATCACATGACATGATGCTTGACTGGTTAATCCAGAGGCACGAGCCTAGCCTTGGAGCCCCACTCAAACCATATAGTTAGGGGAGAGGCTGTCCTCCAGGGGAAGATACAGTCCACACCAGAGCTGGGGGAACAGAGTGTCAACGGGGCGGCAAGAGCAAGCATCCATAACAGAAAACATAGAAAAAACTCTAGTGCTCTCAAACAAGTTTCTGTTACTCACTGTCAGATTTCTTTTGGGGATCAACCAATGTCTTTTAGCCCTTGAGCACATGGAATTGGCAGGGCTGAAGTTTTTATTTCACTGGGAACTGTATGTACAACTTACGTCACTTTTAGAGCAAGGAATTTGGAGCCAGGGACCTCCTCCAGTGCATCTCAATGACCACACGAAGATGGGGAGGTGCACAGCTCAGACTTGGACAGCATGGAAAAGCACTTAATTATCCGGTCTCTGAGCAAGTCCAGTTCTGCTGATGAAGCCAGGCAAGAGGAAGAACTCCAGGATAATGGAAAACTTCATACCGCATTATGTTACTCTCACTTAAATCCCCTAAATTTAAGGGAAAACAATCTTCAAAAGAGTCACAAAGCACATGAAGAGGCGTCCTGAGGGGATGCTTATCGAGATAAATCACAATATTCTCAATGGCTGGATTCCGAGTCAAATTTGAAGTGAGAGGTACAGTCTCAGATATATCCGTGTATCTGCCAGCTTAGAAAAAGCTGATGAAAAATAAACAGACTGGCCCCGCCATGCACTTGGCCGAGGCCCAGAAGTGTCCTGATATTTCACTTCTCTTAGGGGTACATTTGATGGCAGAGATGGCAAAGGACGATCAAGGAGGGCTGACAGACTCTAGAGGAGGAGGAGGACCGTTTGTTAGCGTCCTCGGCAGAGGAAGCACACCGTCATTGTTCCTTCCTATGACCTTTCATCAGCAATTACAGGAATAAGGAAACAAGACAAATGGAGAGGCAGTGACTCCTCGATGACACACCGAGGAAAATGGGTGTTATTATAAACCCAGGGGATGCGTTCTGGAGGCAGTGTTGCCTAGTGGTTATGAACTCTGTCCCTGGAATTGGATAGAACTGAATTTAAATCCTGACTCTGTCACTGAGCTGTGTGACAGTAGCCTGGAGCCCAGGGAGACTGGTAGTATTCCAGCCGGGATTTTTTTCAGTTGAAAGTTATAGAATCCCAAATGAACTTAAAACAAACAAACAAACAAAAAGAGCTATGAGCTATGACGAATGAAAAGCACAGGGATAGTATGGATTTCAGGCTCAGCTGGATCTAGAGGCTCAGATCAGGCCACAGCTGAGCCTCTCCAGCTCTTGACTCTATTTTTTAAATTTAAATAAATTAATTTAGAAGGGAATTTATATTACTACCATGTATGCCATTAATAAGAGATAAATATAAACTTAAACACAGTGAAAACAAACCATGTTACAGAATCCTAAGTAGAACAACAACAACAACAAAACCCCAAACAACCCAATTAAAAGATGGGGACAGGACTTGAATAGACATTTCTCCAAAGAAGATGTACAAAGAGCCAATAAGCACATGGAAAGATGCTGAACATCAATAATCATTAGGAAAATGCAAATCAAAACCATGAGATCCCATTTCACACCCGTTAGGATGGCTGCTATCAACAACAGAAATAGAAGACGTGGAGGAGAGTGTGAAGAACCTGGAACCCTTGTGCACTGTTAATGGGAACCTAAAATGGTATGGCCATTGTGGAAAATAGTATAGTGGTTGCTCAAAAAATTTAAAATGGAATTGCATAATGATCCAACGGTTCGACGTCTGCGTATACAACCAAAGAAGTGAAAGCAGAGTCTCAAAGAGGTATTTGTACACCCATGTTCACTGCAGCTTTATTCACAATAGCTAAAACTTGGAAGCAACCCCAGCATCTATTGATGGATGAGTAGATAAGCAAAATGTGGTCTATACATCAATGGAATACTATTCAGCCTTAAAAGGGAAGGAAATTCTGACACAGGCTACAACATGGACGAACCTTGAAGACACTGAATGAAATGAAATAAACTAGTTACCAAAGGACAAACACCATATGGTTCCACTTACATGAGGGATTCAGACTAGTCAAAATCGTACAGACATATTAAAAGTAGAATGGTGGTTGCCAGGGGCTGGAAGAGGGGAGAATGCAGAGGTAACGTTTCATGGGTGTAGAGTTTCAGTCTAATGAGATGAAAAGAGGTATGGAAACAGGTGCTAGTGATGGTTGCCCAACATCATGAATGGATTTAATACGACTGAACTGTACACTGAAAACTGGTTAAGATGGTAGATTTTATGTTGTACATATTTTACCACAATAAAAAATAAGCTAGATACTACTATATATAAAGTAGATAAACAACAAGGTCCTACTGCAGAGCACAGGGAACTATATTCAATGCCTTGTAATGACCTATAATGAAAAAGAATATATATGTGTATAAAGGAATCACTATGCTGTATACCAGAAATTAACACAACATTGTAAATTGACTATACTTCAATTTCAAAAAAATGGCTCCTTCTTCCTGGGCAAAAAAGTCCTAGCCAGATTCTGTGGCCTTCCCAAGGTTCTAAGCCCACTCTCTCTCAGCACAAAAATAGGAGATTTTTAGAGTGTTAAAGACACACTCAACTGAGGCGCTCTCCTGGGCACCGTCAGAAGGATCAGAGGAGCAGAAAGGGAAGACCTTTCTCTCTTGTGCGTGACTGTTGTTGAGTGCCACGGCGGTTACACCTCAATCATGGCGCTCAAGTTGTCGGGAGGACAAATGAAAATTCTGCCTCTTCTAACTATCAGTTGACCGTATTCTCCTCTCAACTCTCTGTGGTCTCAACCCCACTTCTTTGGTTCTCTATTCCTGGATGTCCTTCTTTCAACTAGACGAGGAGACTCAGAGGGCAGGGCTGGTGCCATGTTGGCATTCCACGCCTACAGGTGCCTGGTGGGTTCATCCAAGTATGTTGGTTTCAGTCCGAGCTGTGGAAGGCAGTAGTTCCATGTGTGGTCTGGGAGCTCTGACATCCGTGTCTGAACATGCCAGGAAACCACCTCCTCTTTTGAGCTGACTAGTGTACTTTCTATCTCTCTAGCCATCTCTCAATCCAATACTCTTTAAAATTGTGTAGGTAATGGACATTTTAATTCCAGGGAAAGAGATAATAAGGAAGTGATCCAAAGTCTAGCCTGGAGGGAACAGAAGATAATCCTAGTCTTGGGTTTTTCTATTTTTCAAGACGTGGAACACAGAAAATGAAACGGAGGCCCTCGAGAGTATTTGTTGTCTGGCTTGCTGACAAATGACCCTAAAAGATGGTGTCTTTCCTTCTCTGCTCTTTGACTTGGACTCTGGGACTCGGTAGGATGGAAGGGGCATGAGGGTGACGGAGAAATTTAAGCATCAGCTCAATGCTGGGGCTTTGGGTACTTTTCTAGTTACTACAGCTCTGTAACGATTTACTCAAAATAAAGGAGTGTGGAACAACCATTCACTAATGCTCATGGGTTCAGTGAGTCAGAATTCAGACGCAGCACAGGGCTAGTCCACAGCTGCAAGGCTTGAAGGCTGGGGTCTCCAGTCGCCTCCAGGCTCATTTGTTCATACAGTGGTTGGCCTTGGCTGTGGGCGGCGAGGCCTGTTTCCCTCCAAGGGTTCTCTTCACAGGGGCTCGTTTGGGCTTCCTCCCAGTATGGTGGCTGTATTCAGAGGACAAGGGTCTCAAGAGAGAGAGCCACATGGAAATCGTACCACCTGGTATGACTTTGCCTCCAAAGCCACTCATATCACTTCTCCTGCTTTCTACTTTTTTTGAAGTGGGTCATTCAGGCTACAGGGGACCAAGGGTGGTATTCAACAGGAAGGAGTGTCAAAGGATTGGTGGGTGGCTTTTAAGTTGACTACAAGTGCCCTGAGACGTGAGGAGGGACTCCTGGGTCTCAGGCCTATTTATCTTCCTCTGTGTGGCCGTGCCTGCAGTTCCCAGGGAAAGCTGACTCCAATCCAGTCCAGGCAGATGGGGTAGGCAGTGACTGATGCCACTTAGAGCACTGCCTCTCTTTACGTCCCTCCCTCTGGTCAGGGAACTCTGGCCAGGGAGGGGTTCTAGTGGCTTCTTGGTGTGCTCAGAGGTCAGCATTCCAGGGCCTAGCCCATGGGAGGCATGCATGCATCCATTCATCCATTCACAGATCTTTCTTGAGTCCCTCCTGTGTGCCCAGGCTCAGTTCTTAGCCCAGATGCTCTTGGTAATGATGAAATTAACCGCCCTCCCTCCTGTGCTGCTCTGCCCAGGAGACACGTTTCAGGTGAGCTGGGAGAGCCTCTCACACGTGGGGCTGGGAGGATGACCACTGGGGGCGGAACCTGCCTCTCACCGAAGCCACCCCTGTGCAGGAGGCCACGAGCAAGTCAGGGACACCCCAGAACCGCTAATCCTGCTTCTTGGTTGACTTTGCTCCTGGGCGCTGCCCACACCCACCAGCTCCGAGCTCCTGGGAGCGGCTGGGAGCCGCCGCCAGCCCGTGAGTCACGAGTGGGAAGTGCACCCAGGACTTTGGCAGGCAGGTCTATGCAAGGCGTAAGGTGTCACTAGGTGAATGCTGAGAAATGCTGCTTCCCCGAGCCCCTGAGATAAAAGATAGCCTTCTCGCGCAGCCTTTTATCTTCCCTACTGCCCTAGGGTGGGGGCTGCAGGTCCCGGGCAGCAAAGCAGCGGGGTCGGGGTGTGAGTGTGAGTGCGCGCGTGTGCGTGTGCGTCTGTGTGAGTGTGCGCGCGCGCGCGTGGCCTTCCGGCAGCTGTCCCGGCCCCAACCCCACCCCACCCCACCCCACCCCCCGCACCGGCCCTGCGCGCCGCCCCCACCCCTGGCTGTGCTGGGTGCGCTGTGGGCCGCTGTGCTCCTGGCCGGCTCTTCCGCGCCTGGGAGGCGACCCCCGTGCGCGCCGGGTTCAAAGGCCCGGGCGCGGCAGCTCCAGCCCCTCCGTGGGGCGGGGAGGCAAGGGGGGTGGTGCGGGAGCCAGAAAAGCCCGAGCCCACAGCCGGCCAGCCCTGAGCAGGGATGGGCAGCGCGCTCTGAAGTTTGTGACCGTCGCAGCCAACTCCCGGCAGCAGCCCGGGACGCAGCGAGCCATCTGCCCGCCACAAACCCCCCTCCCAGCTGGAGGGCGAGACCAGCTGTGCCTGCCCCAGCGCCCTTTCTCGGCCACAGGCGTCTGTCCTCCGGCCCGGGGCTCCCGCGCCCGATCGGGGTTCATGGAGCTGGGGCTTTGGTTCCTTTTCGGGCTCACAGTGACCTCCGCCGCAGGTAAGCGGGCGGGGCGGCGCGCGTGTCCCGGCGCGAGCGCACACAAAAGGACCCCGGGATCGGGGGGGGGGGGGCGCGGAGAAGGGTGCCCTGCGCGGAGCGGCCTCTTGCCTAGGCTTGCCACCCCTGCAGGCGGGGGCGGGCTGGTGGGGGTGGGGGTGGGGGGCAGAAGCTGAGGGCGCGGACTACCCCGCGGGCTAGGGAGGTTGCAGCTAACGCGCAGGCTGGAGACATGGGGCCCGGGGGCCAACTTGGTCAGTTTTTCATGAAGTCGGGAACCTTTTAAAAAGTTTGCAAACTTTTCAGAAACGGTGCAAAATGATTGCCACGTTTTCCGAAAGCCTGTGCAATGCTTGCACGTTTTCAGCGGGAGCAGACAGCTTGCAGACAGTGCAGAAAGGGAGACTGGCTCCCCTACTTTTCACCAAACGTGCACGTAACTTGCAGACTTTTCAGAAACTGCGCACACAGCTTTTACAGACTTTTCCAAATGTTTGGTAGAGCTTGGAGACTTCACAGAAAGTGCCATTAGCTTGCCAACTTTGCAGAAAGTTTGGTTGTCCCCCTCTCCTGGGTTTTTGGGGACGATGGGTGTTGGGGACCCGCATACTCAGGAGCCCCTCAATCTGCGTCTTGCAGGATCGGTGCCAAGCCCCCAGCCTGGGGACGCTGGCAGGAGCGGCGAACCCCGGGCCCCCTCTGCAGCCAGATCTGAGGGGGACACGGAGGAGACTGTGGCCACAACGGCAGTGCGGGGTCCAAGCCCCGGAAGCCATGGGCAGGAGCAAGGACCAGGTCAGTTTGGGGAGCAGGCAGCCAAAGGGGACCCCGTGCACCACCGAGCCCGGCGCTGTACGTGCCTTACCTACAAGGACAAGGAGTGTGTCTACTATTGTCACCTGGACATCATCTGGATCAACACACCTGAGTGAGTCAGCCTTGGCGTGGGGGAGTCAGCCCTGGGGACTGGGGCTCCCAGGCCACATGCCAAGAGGACCTGGTCCCACCCCAGCCTGGTCAGCCCAGAGCCCACCTGGCACAGCCTCTGGCACTTGCTAAGTCTCCTGCCAGCCCAGGCCCTGTCTGCAGGCCAAGGGTGTGACCCCCATCCCCTTTGAGGGCCTGGACCAAGAGAAACCCAATCTCGAGTGTCTGATCCGGGGCAAGGGGGAGCCCTCCCTCCGAGTGCAGTGAACCAGCCGGAGGAATTAGACACCTGAGAAGTTCCTCTGGGAGGGAGGAAGCCCCGAAAGTTATCTCCTGCCCCCTGGGCTCAGTGGACCCGGCCCCTCTCCTGACCCTGCCAGACTCCGAGGAGTTTCACATTCCTTGAAAGCAGCTGGCTCTCTAGGGAGCACAGGGGTGGGCTTGGCAGAACCTAGAAGAACTTGCCAGTCAGGGTGAAATTCCACGGGCTTCAAGCTCCCCCACCGCCACTGCCCCAGACAGCTGCCTTTCTCCGCTCCGGTCCCCAAGAGCTCTCTGACTGCAGGACGGAGCCAGCGCCACCTGAGTTAGTCCTGGGGTCCCCTTACTGTGAGGTCCACCCTATCCCAGGGCCGTGGGCAGTGACTTGATCCCGAAAGCCCTTCTGCAACAGCAGCAGCCTGCAGACTGCGAAGAGGGCTTGACCGTGCTCTGATCACCAGCCTTTGGGTTTCGCCTTCCTGGTCTCTCTACCTCTGGGACTTGGACCAGATGTCTGCGTTCTGCCCCTGGGTATTCTTGGGGTCTCTTGGGCGACCTGCTTGTACCCCACTAGGGATTCTTGGCCTTCCCGGAGCCCTTGGCCTGGAAAGGCAACTCTGCTGTGGTGTTTGGAGCCGCCTTGAATCGTGTCCCTCGGGGGTTCCCCGAGCCACCTAACCTCTGAGCACCCGGGGTGACAGCTTGGGGGGCCTCACTTACCAGCCATGTTTCAACAACACTTCGATAATGAAATGCAACGGAGGGTGAACCTGAGGGGTTGCGTGTCTTTCAGACCAGGTTACGCATCCTCTGAGTACATCTGGGAGGGATCTGGAAAGTCACCCCATCGTGCTGGCGTGGCAGACAGAACTGGCTTCCCCTGGGAACCTAGACACCTGCACAGGGTCCTGGCTTAGAAGGACCCTTGTGGTTTAAAGCTGTCTTGTCGCCATCTTGAAATTCTTAATACTTTTTGAAGCCGGGACTCCACGTTTGCCCTTTATCCTGTGTGCCCCAGTATGGAGCTGACCCTGGTGGCAGAATTTGCTTGCCGGGCTGTGTCTGACCAGGCTTCTACACATACTGTCAGCCCCCAGGAGGAAGGACGGTGCCAGGTAGTAAAAGTGACGTGTGCTAGGGAGGGACTTCTGGACCAGCTGCTATTGACGGCTTTCTATTCTTGGATGGCGATCAGGGTCACCTTCTCTGACAGCCCCCATCACCCAGACACTTGTCCTTTCTGATTCTTATCTTCCTGGCATCATTCTCTGACCAAATTAGCTTCACAGAACCCAGGACCCAGGGCCGTCAACAGTGGGACCCAGTCTTGTGCTGGCAGACATCCCAGGCTATGGATCTAAAAGGAGAAAGAAGAAAGTCAAGCGAACTAGGGGCAGGGTGCCTTCCCAGAGGAGGGGAGGGGAGGGAGGAGAGCGCTGAGTTCTCTGTTGGCTGCTAAGCCCTGAGCTCTGGGTGAGGGGAGGCGACTGCGTCTGAACTGCCCCGAGCGGCCAAGCAAACCCCGCGATCCGGTGGAATCCTGTCTCATAATTCTGAGGTGTCGTGCATGGCCTGAGACGAAGCGTGGGTCTTGGACTTTGTCTAGGGCGGCCAATTCGCTAATGTTCCCCTCACAGTTTGATTTACCTCTTCCCCTCTTCCCTGACCCTGATTCATTTTAAACACTAGGGGGAAAGGATAAAATATGGTGTTTGTGGGTCCCGGGAGCTACCCAGAGACACAAAAATGACAATAGCCAGACTTGAGCATTTTGAAGCCAGACAAGCCGCGTACGTTATCCGGAAGACGCTCCCAGATGGGCTTTTTGTCTTCCCTTCTCTCTCTCCTGCTCTCCTTCTTTCCCTCTTGCTTTCCTTCCTTCCTGAAACTCTCTGTTGAGATGTGGACAGGTCCACTGGCAATCCTTACAACATCTTGGACCAGGTTGTGCAGTGGGAAAACGGGCTTTAGGGGACATGGACCTTTGGAGAAATGGGAGGATCTGAAAAATGACTGAATTGAGCCGAAGGGGGCAGGGTAGTCCACACCGAGGTCTCTTCCAGGTTCTGTCCCCCTGCCCACCACCCCCACCTCCTGCCAGAGCGCCACCTCCAGCGTCTCCTTTCTCTTAGCTATCACCCCCTCTTCTTTAGCAGACCCTCCTGGTCTCTAGAAACGTCCCCAGGGTGTGATGTGCACCCAGTCCCTGCCACTGGCTGCTCTGGGAACCCACGGCAGTCTCGATCCTCACGCCTAAGTTGAGAGCCTTGAACTTTGGGTGATTTTCAGCTTTTGGTGTCTTTCCTTTTACCGCCCTTCCAGTCGCACAGGTAGACGCACCGATACTGCTTTGTCTCCGAAGGGCGCTTGCAAGGCTGCAAGTGTTCCTCGAGTATGATGTTTAGGCTGCGTTTAAGGCCCCTGGAGCTGCAGGAGGGGTGTCGGGAGTTCCTGCATCTCACGTGGAAAGTGAATGGCTGGTTAAGGCTCAGGAGACCCCCAGAAGTATCTTTCAGATATGAGATCGAGTTCTCTGGTTTTCCCACATTCTGTGCGCTGAGTTCTTCCAGACTGAGCGTGGTCAGCACCCAGCACATCACGGCCGCTCAGTGGTGCTGCTCGACTTCCCGTGAGGTTCTGTCTGCAGGGCTTCCTCCCACACGTGAGGCGCCCTGTCCCAAGGTGCATGGACCTCCTGTCAGAGGTCCGCACCTCCCTGCGGATGTGTGCGGGTATTTTCTAGGGCCATTGCCCGTAACTTCCATTGCATCCTCCAGGAGGTCCAGGACCCCAGAGATTTGCCAAACACACGGGTCCCGGGCAGCCGCCCTTCTTGCCCCTGGGATGGAGGCTCATCCACGGGACAAGGGATTTTCATGGCTGTTTTGGGCCACATTAGGGAGTCCCCTCTCCCCACCCCCAGCAACCCCACCATTGCCAACGAAAATAAAAACAAAACTCCACATCTAAGAGGAACACATCCCATTGTATGGTCATGGAAAATTTGCCAAGAATAAGATAATCAGGGGAGAAAGAGGGACAAGGAGCCCCCGTGCTTACACCCCTGTGCACTCGGGGCTGTTTTCCATGAGCAAACTTCACAAGCAGAAACATCCTGTGACACGGTGGGGGGTTAGATCTGTCAGGGTCTCCAGAGAGTCGGAACAAATGGGATGTGTGTGTGTGTGTGTGTGTATGTAGACATGTATGTGTATATAAATACACACACACACACACACAGACACAGTGAGTCAATGTTGCAGTCTTCAGTCCCAGGCATTCAGGAGGCAGAATCCCTGTCAAGGCCTTCAGCTGATCATATGAGGACCACCCACATTATGAAGGGTAATCTGCTTTATTCAGCATCTTCCAATTTAAATGTTAATTGTATCTAAAATATACCTTCCTGGCAACCTAGTTGACACATACAATTAACCATGACAGGGCTCTCGCTTCTAACTGCACCCCGCAGAAGGGTGGCCCCTCTGTGCCTGCCAACGTCCCTCTGGCTGGGAGTGAATCCATCCACTCTCTGATGGCCAAGGGAGCTGCGGGGCACCCAGCAAGGTGCCCCGCTGTGTTCCTCCCCACTTTGTTCCTGAGAATGGAAGGAACCTGTCATCGGTCAGTCTCTCCAAGGAGGACACAATGAGGGAGGCATTGTGAGGCTGTGACAGTGACCGTGGTTCCCAACAAAAATCTGAGCCACATGGATTGACAAAGGGGAATGCACTTATGAAAAGAACAGTCAGGATGTTTGAAATCATGGCTGTGGTGGAAAATCTGGGCCCTGGAATCTTGTGGGAAGACTCCAGACCTCTGAGCCCTGCCCTGTGTCCTGGTCTGACTGTTGCGTGGCCCAGGGTGGTGCCACTCTCTCCCGGTGTCCCCAGGTAAGGTGCAGATGTCAGCGTGACTCTCAGATAGTGACCTAACAAGATGACCATCCTGGTCACACTGACTCAGCAGAAGGAACAACATATGGGGTTCTAATAATAATAATGCCCAAAGCATTTAAACTTGTCCATGAAAAGGCAATCATTTAACAGACCCATCTTGGCCCCCGTGTTGTTCAAGAAAGACAGGTTAGTGAGTCTCCAAGGAGGGGTGTTTTAAGAGAACATCCCAGAGGGATGGATGGATCTGGTACCCTTGTCTCCTGCTGATGTGGGGCCAGCTGTCCACCCACCATGGGATTCCAGGGACCCAATGATTGCCACCTGGCCTGTGAGTCAGACTGAGAGTATCGTCGCTGGCGCTGCATCTGTGGAGGCCAAGGGACAGTCTTCCCAGCCGTTGTCACAACTATGCAGACCACGGTGGTGGCGGCCCACGCTGATGCTGACTGTGACTCCTGTGGATAAAGGTGTGCGACGATGATGTGAGCAAATACGCGGAACCGTCTCAGTGTGGCACTTGAGCCCTCGTGGACCCTCCGTGCCTCAGAGACATGACCACACCTGCGCAGACCCGGGGCTGCGGGACCCTTCCCCGCGCCCTGCCTGCCATAGCCCAGTCTGCGGTTATGGGCGCTGCGGGGTCGGAAGCTCAGGTGCTGTTGAGGTCAGTGTCCTTGGACCCTCCAATGCTGGTCCTGCAGCTAGGCGCCTGCGCCCCCCACCCCAGGCCTTCCCAACTACGTGGCCCTTGGTGGGCGGGCTATTAGCATTCAATCTGCATCAGGTTTACAGGCCCTGGGAAAGGGTGTGTCTGGCTGCCTGGCTGCTGATAAGCAGCTTGATAAGGACTCTGGTGGCCAAAGGTTGTTCCAGGCTTGATGAGATTCCGTCCTGCCCTTTCTGCCCCTCCTTTCTTTTTTTAAATAATATTTTTTAAAATTATTAAAAAATTTTTTTTTTCAGAGCGTAGGTAATTGGGTTTATTTATCTGTTTATTTCAGTGGAGGGGCTGGGGATTGAACCCAGGACCTTGTGCATGCCAAGCACGCAATTTACCCCTCAGCTATACCCTCCTCTCCTTTTTTCTTCACTGTTGCTCCCCATTTACCTTGGTAAATGATTGGAGTGTTTGGGGAACGGGCCATGGTGTTCCTGGAAGGCCCTGTCCCCGGGCTCCCTCTGCTGAGTGGGGAGGTGGGTGCAGTGATGGGGTCTGGTGTTTCAGGATAATTCGAATGATCTGTTCGGAACCTTTTTGTTAAATGATGAAATCTTAGTAAGGGTGAGTCCAACAGTTATAATCATTATGCTTGGTGATCATTTGCAGTCTCACCCAGCAACGCCCAGGACCTGAAGGGCGGGCCCCCAGGAAGGGATCCCAGGAAAGACTATGGAATCTGTTTACAAAAAATAGTCAGTAAATAAGGACACATAAGGGAAAATGGTATCAACCAGACTAAAAACGGCCTTAAACTCAGGGTTTAGGCTGATCATGGTTTTACTCGCTGAACCCCCCCCCCCCCACGTAACCGTCCCCCCCTTGGGAACTCAGTGCCCATTTACACCCCAGTTTTGAGTTTGGGTAGCATATCTCTTAGAGCCCTTCACGGCAAGATGTGTCTTTAAAATTTGAGGACCTTGGGGCTGAATTTCAGAGTTTGTTGGCAAAGTCGGCTCACGCAAGGCGACCTTCGTGTTGGGCTCCCTTGGACCGAAAGTCCCCTTTTCTACCCCAGAGTGGGGGTGAGGAGGTGAGATGTCGGAGGTGGGGGGCAAAGGCGGGTTAGTTGAAATGCAGCGGATCCCGACTGGAGGGGACAGAGCCTGGAGGCTGGAAGGCAGTTTGATTTGCATCAAGAAAACTTGGTCCCGAGAGGCTATGACCCTGCGTGACCCGGAGGAGACCTGGGGTTTCTGCTAGATGAAAGAAACATTGCAGCTAGGAACGTGGCCTTAAATCTGAAGGCAGACGGACGCCTCTGACATCTCTGGGACGGTTTATTCCTGCAAGAATTTAAAACAAAGGAAGCTGAGACGCAAACAGCGCTTTCCTTAAGGGGGCCCCCCGGCCGGGTCGGTACTCGCACGGCTTTGTAACGCCAGCTCTCCTTCCAGCTCTGATCCACAGCATCTCAGCACGTCCAGTGGGGGCTGCCTGGGGCCCCTCTCCTGCCTGCAGGTAGTCCCATGTAACCACCGCTCCGCTCTGGAGCACAGAGCCAATGGATCAACTGTTTAATGTAGGGGAATGACCCACTCAAATTCCAAGGCATGTTTCCGTAGAAACAGAGAATTCCTGAAAATGGGACACCCCCACCCCCACGTACACACCTCCCCCCTCTTTGAGATAGGAACCAATTTTCTTTAGAAGGAAAATAAATCCAGACAAGGAGCACAGTGTGTGTGAGCTGCTTCTCCAGACGCAGTTTAGTGGGGAGGCTTCTAAACTCCCGCACACCCACCACGTCTGCCAGGAAGGGGCAGCAGAACAGGGCATCCCCTGGCCTTTCTCTTCTGCCCCAACTCGGAGTCCTCGGAGAGCCAAGAGCTTTGGAAAACTTGGCGGTGTTCAGAGGCCTGGAGGTACAGGCCTTTTCTTTTATGGCTTCTCAGGGCTGACTTAGCAGGAAGCCTTAATAAACAGTAACTCTAGAACAGGGCAGCCGGCGAGCCCTGGGCCTGGCCCAGTAATTTAAAAACCAGAAACAAATTCACGAGTCCATGAGGAAGGCTCAGAGGCCAATGTGGCCGAGGTGTTGTGCTCCCACCTTGCTCGGTGGTGGCCCAAACCACCCACAATTTGGGGAACGGCAAACTGCTTTGCCAAAAGTCAGAAGCCAGTCAGCGAGAGAGGTGCATGTCGCTTCTGTTTTTTTTGTTTTTGTTTTTGAATTGAAGTCTCGTTGGTTACAGTGTGTCAGTTTCTGGTGTGCAGCATCATGTCCCAGTCATGCATACGTGCATATATATATTCGTTGTCTCTGAGTTTTTATAAATCTGATTTCCACGGGTTTCTTTCAGGGTTGAGAACAGGTAATGACACACTCCTTCAGGTGCAGACTTGAAGGGGAGGCCAGAAAGTTAAGTAAAAGTGAATGCAATATTTAAAAAAGAGAAAATCAAAACTAGTGCAAAAATGTCATAGGCAACAAAATAGCCACATTTTTAATAAAGGCAGGATCCCACCCCGTGCTTGCCTGACTTGCCTTGACGTCCTTGCCCTGGTCCCAGCTGTGGGTTCTTGTCTGGGGACAAAGCCTGTATCTCTAGAGGGACCCAAGTCTTCTTTGTTTGGGGTGAGCGATCCAGCGATCCGAGCTACCGTGAGGATGAAGACATTTAGATAAGGAAGAAAACCAGTGTCTTTATTTTTGTTGCGACGCGTGTCTTTGTTCAGTAAGACTTTCTGCCCCTAAGGTGAAATCTGATATTAGCAAGGGTGTTATCTCTTGCTTTCTGGGGGTTATTTAAAAGGATGTGTGATGGTGCCTGCTGTTATTGTTTTTAATCCCTCTACAAATACCCCCAACCTTAAAAAAAAAATACCTGCTCCTTAGTTTACTCCTGTTTGCACTGCTGGGAACTATTTTGAGCCACATCTGTCTGCAGCTTTGCATAAAGTTATCACAAGGCTGGGCCAGACAGACGTGGATTACTCTTGCCTACACTCGACCTGGAATTCATTAGGGTCACTGGGGGTTGGGGAGAGAAACTCTAGCCTATGTCATATGGATGCTTTTGGGATGTACCAGCTGGAGGGAAGCCAGCTAATCTGTAGGATTCCGTCAGTGGCTTCATTCTCCACATGTTGCAGGAGTGTGTTTCCCCGGCTTCTTTCTTCCCCTAGAGCTGTAACTCTTGGAAATCCCACCACGCACAACAAATGCAGAAGGATTTTCTGTTGTTCTGCTTCCCCCAAAGATCCTTCATTTGGAGCCTGTGCGCCTGTGTTGGGGGAGGGAGACACTGTGTCCTGGGAGCTGATGGAATGATACAGTCGGTGGCTTTGGGGTTATTTTTAAGCTCCGTTACATGGCAGGAGTGCTGCAGGAGAATGAGGTGCCAGCGGACGGTCATGTCCCAGGTCTTCGGCGAGTCCCTGGGACGTTTCCTGCCAAGTGAAGGTCCTTGGCTTCGCGCGGGGAAGAGTTCAAGAGCGTAGTTGAGTAGAAGGAGATTTTTTCAGAGAGATGCGTACTCCATGGACCGAGCACAGGCCGTCTCCAGAGGCGAGAGGTGGCCCCAGGAAACACACATTCCGTGGGCAGAACATGGTGGTCTCAGAAGGGAGAGGGGCCCTGGAGCGCAGGGGTGATTAGTTTTCATGGGCCGGGTAATTTCACAGGCTAACAAGTGAGCGGATTATTCCAGTTACTTTGGGGTAGGGGCAGGGATTTCCAGGAGCTGGCCTTTTACGGCCAGCCTGGGAGCTGTCACAGCGCCTGTGGGGGTGCCATTAGCCGCTGGTGTGTTACAGTGAGGGTCTGACGAGGCTCAAGGTCTCCTGGGTGTCAGATCTTCCACCATCTTGAGTCTAGTTAGTTCTAAACAGTCTTTGTCATATCTTCAATGGCTGTGTCATTCTTTCAAGGGTCGTGCGCTGCCCCCTTCCCTCCCATCTCTGTAGGACATGGAAGAGTCCTACTTTTTTGGGCCAAAATTTTCTTAATACAGTTGGTGAGATCCTGGGACTCTCAGCGCGGGTGGGGAAGGGACCCCGCACTTAGATGTGGTTTTCTTGCTGGAAGGAAGGGCTAGGCCCTACTCAGCAACTGGGCTGTTTGGAGCTGTTGAAGTGACGGTGAGGGCCTCTGGGAATCTCTTGGTGGCATTTGGAGCTGGATGGACCTTCCAGAGACCCAGCCCCGTCATCTCTCAACCCCTGAGGGAAGTCGCTCACCCAGGGCCCCTCAGGGAGCTAGTCTTCAGCTGGGACCAGACACTGGGTGTGTCTGCCTGGGGAAGCCTCTGGCTGTGTCTCTGGGGCCTCACCCATCTGTGCGGCCTGATGTCTCCATCGTGGAGCTGGTGTGTCTGCAGGGGTTACTGAGACCCGGTTCCCCCACTTCTAGTGATCTAGAGAACGTGTTCTCTCCAGGAAGACCCTCCAGATGGGCCAGTTGAGGACAACGATAGGAGAGATCTGAGAAGTCAGCTGAGAATTCTGCATGTTTGGGAGGCCGGGTGTGGCTGAGGAGTTGGGGCCTGCTAGACCTCCTTCCCTCCCTCCCTCCTTCACTTTGCAGATACTGATTACTGAGATTCTGAGGTGTTGTTGGGCACCTGCTCTGAGCCAGACACAGCGTGGGCCGCCCTGGGTGCCGAGGCAAACAGGCAGAAACAATCGGGGATTCTAGCTAGACAGGGACCAGCTGTTGCCAACCCCAGGGACAAGAGGGCAGCCATACCTGCGGCACAGGTGAGGAAACGACCCCTCTTCTTAGGTCTGATTGATGAGGGTCAGTGATCAATGTTCTCTTTGAAAATGTATGTAATTGGGGTAAAATGCCCAAACAGCGAAGTCCTCGATAAACCCAAAAGTTGTGGGGTTTTTTTTGGGGGGGGTCTTTAAAAAAAAAGTTCACCAACCCACAGCACGTTGCTCACCCCTTTTGATATTTCTGAATATTCGAGGACCACTGGCTGTTCCCAGGGCTGCGGAGAGCTTCCTCCATTGGTGGGTGACGGAGGAGCCTATTGCCCAGGGTCTTCCCACTTGAAGATGCAGGGATTTTCTGCAGCAGAAGTCATTGCCAGTTTACTTCATGTTGTTCGCAAGCATCAGGTTTGTGTCATATTTAGGACCAGAAAGCATGAGTGTGTGTGTTTCTGTTTGTATAATGAGGTCACTGGGGAGACAGATTTCCTGGCTGTTTTCTTTCCTGGAGGTTGGAAGGGCACCCAGTGGTTGTCTGGCACGAGGCCTGTCCCAAGCAGACTTTCACAAGCATCTGATGAGTGGACAAGGAGTACGTCCACTGGAGGACAAGACTTCTGAGGTGGCCAGGTGTCGGAGGTGGGGGCTGCTGGGCTCTGAGCATCGTGGGGTCGTAGGCTTGCTTCCACCTGCCCACAGGACAGTACGGTCCAAACCAAACATCTCCCCGTGGGCACACGTGGGAAGAAAGGACTCCAGCCAGCATCGTGTGCTGCACTTCGTCCTGACTCAGAGCACGTTCTTTCATGTTTTGTTGCAATGAAGAAAATCTCTGCTTGCCCTTAGCAGCTGCAGAGGCTCTGGGTCTTTCTATTAAACCGGAGAGACCATGGCTGCATCCATCTCGAGGAAGGGAGTCCCAGGGTCAGCTAGAGGTCACCGGTCACCAGCAACAGAAACCTCGCGTAGTTAACACAGCGTGGGAGGAGTTCATGGGAGGGCGCAGGGCAGCCCGCAGACTGGATGGGAGGAGAAGCGGTGCCAGGCTCAGACAGGAGAGATACTCGGACAGGACAGGGCCACCTGGCAAAGAGCGGCTCCAGGGGCATTTTCTGACCTCCTGTTTCTTTACTCAGGTGTCTCGGGAGGGAGAGGGTTTAACGGGCCAGCCTGGGCCACCTGATGAGTCCTGAGAGGGAGAAGGCGGAGCACGGTGATTGACAGTCTCCCCAAGACCTCACAGAGGGAGGGATAATTCCCCAAGGGAAAGATGCGGGATTGGATTCCAGGAAACAAAAACCGCCCGCCTTGGTCCTAGGCTCTAGAGAATTCCGGGCTTTTAAGTCCTTTGAGGGCGGTACCCCTGTCTCAGAGCTGGTGTCCCGTCCCCCCCCCCCCCCCGCCCCGTGTCTTTGTGCAGAGCTGGGGCAGGGGGCCCACCTGATGTTCATTGAAGTGGATGGATGCTTTTACAGGCCTTTAAATATTCAGCCTCTTCGTATAGTTACTTCATCCTGTCTTGCTTCTAGAACAGAGTTCTTAGCTGGCCGCTCTACCTGGTTAAGGTTACAAAGACAGTAAATACAGGCAATCCGCACTGCCCACCCCAGCCCCACCACCCCTCACCCGCCCGAGAAGCTATTTCGAAGCTTGAGAGAGCAAGGGAGTGGTGCCTGCTAAGGAGGGAATTTGATAAAATCTGAAATCGAGCCCTAGTCAGAAAGCATATTGGAGTCTTGAAGCGGTTTCTCTGGGGCATGCTGAGGGGCAGTAGCTAATGATGGCTGGTTCCTGGCAGCTGGGGGCTGCCCCCGCCTGTCTGCCCCGGGGAACAGTTGTTCCTCTTCCTTTTGGCTGCAGGCCCGGCCAGCAGACCCGTGCCTTCTGAACCGTGTGTCCCCTGGGCCCGAAGGCGATACCGTCTTTGCTTTCCCATTTGAGAAGGAAAAATGTGAACCAGAGACGGTAGAGCATCAATGTGAAGTTCTGACTGTGACATGGAAATGTTCTGTTTGGCGGGGAGACGCTCGGCTGGAACTTGGGCTTTTGGAGCTGAAAGCCACAAGGACTGTATTTGTGAAAACTGTATCAGGTGCTCATTGTGTCGCCATGTCACGCGACCTGTCTGGCTCTGCTTCATGGGACAAGCCACTAGACCAGGGGTTATAAAGTGAGCTGCCCACGAGGGCCAGACAGGCAACACCAGCAAGCAAAGCCCAGGTGAGGGTGGCAGGGCCCGGGGCCCCAGAGGGCTGGGCTGGCCCTGACGGCCTTCCAGCCCTAGACGGCGCTACTCGGCTGCAGTGTGGGGTTGGACTCAGTGTAACTTCCAGTTTCTTATTCAGGAGAAGCTGGAAATTGGGATGTGCACGTGAAATTTTCAGATTAAAAAAAAAAAACCTGCCTTTCGATTGGATGAAGCCCACAGAATGCCAATTTGCTGACTTCTGTACTAGATGAAAACTGTGTGTATATGGGACCACTTGTCTGTCTTGTTCACGGGCCTGTACATTGAAAACTATCCAGCAAATGTTTGTTGAGTGCCCTTCAGTGGGAAGAAAATGAAAACTGGGTTTTCAAGGACAATTTGACAAACTTTCCTGAGAATTTAGGATTTGGCCGGTGAAGCCCTTCTGCTGTTTCTGGCTGGCCTTTGTGAATATCTGGGTGCCTCCTTTAACTTCAGAGATTGAAGCCAGTTTCCTGATCAGAAAGACAGAGATCATTGATTCATTTATGAGAAGGCAACACTGAACTTTAAAACAGAATATTAAAAAAAAGTAACCTTTCCTTGTTTAAAAACTTCTTGTAGGGGCGATAAAGTGCTTCCAGTGTAATGCTGCAGATGAAGAAAGAATATGGGGGATTTGGATATTTAATATTTAATAATATCTATATGTGACAGTGGTAAATAAGGAACAGTGTGATAAACGTGTCTCTGGCATTACCATCACTGATCAAATGATGAATGGGCACATACATTGCGGACGGTGTATTATATACAAAGATGCACAATGCTAGACAGTGCATATTTGAACGTTTTGGGGTGTTTTGTTTTGTATAAGAGCATTTGGACTGCTCTCACCTGCTTCTCCCTTGTTTAAGCTCTGTGTTATCACCGGGCCAGTAACAGGCGGAAGAGCTTCCTACTGTTACAGAGAATTGCATTCTCTAAGCTGTAGGACCGTCGGCTGAACCACAGGTCAGGCGATATGCTGGTCAAATTTCTTAGCCAATTTAACTTTGTTTCCATGGTTCCATCATTAGGTCCTTCCAACTCACCATTCAAGAAACACTCAAGAAATGACAAAGGGCTCCAAGGTGACTGGAACTTGAGTGCTTATTGGACATCAGTGTAGAATGACGGACCAGCCAAGAGGAAGCCTGGCAAAGAATGGCACTGCTGCCCCATGGTGCTCTGGGTCCTTCTTACCCATCTTTAGTCATTTAGTCACACATCTCAAATGCAGGCCTGGTGGATGGGGTTTTTCGGCCTGATAGAATTCCCTAGAATTCCCAGACCGAAAGGGCAACCACAGTGGCAACATTAATTTGCTGCTAGCTCTTTGCTAAGCATTTTTCATGCAGTGCAGTGTGTCACTCGGTCCCGCCAACAACCCTTTTGCAGATCAGGACACTGTGGAGTGGCTGGAGTGACCTTCATGCAAGTGCTTTACGACGTCATAATGGGGTCGCCGGGTTGCCTTTCGCTGTGCGCAGCATGCCTCGCACACACCTGTACATAGCAGCTCGTAGTGCTTCCTTCGCCTGTACTGTTTTCATACACCAGTAGCATGTGAGCTCCCCAAGGCCTTTCTGCATCCCCATCGCACTTAGAATAATACAGGCAGACCTCGAAAATACTGCGGATTTGGTTGCAGAATGCCTCAACAATGTGAAGATTGCAATCAAGCAAATTGTATGAATTTTTTGGTTTCCCAGTACATATAAAACTTATGTTTACACTATAGTTAATACATTATAGTGTATTACACTATTAATAGTATAATAATGTGTATTAATAGTGTAATACACTATAGTAAGTATGCGATAGCATTATGTCTAAAAAACTATGCATACCTTTATTGCTAGAAATGCTAACCATCGTCTGACAATACAGGGTTGCCAAAAACCATCATTTGCAGAAACTACAATATCTGTGAAGCTCAGTTAAACGAGGTATGCCCATATGCAGTGGATGCTTGGCAAATACTGGAGATTCTTTTTAATGAATTTTGTGGTTATTGAACCTTTCAGGGTGGAAAGAATCCAGTCTTGCTGGACGAGTTTAACTCACAGTTAACAGCCAGTTGCTCAATTAACAATCTTCATTTGCTCAGCCTTGTACTGGGACTGTGGCACACACGAAAGGAGACCTTCCTTCTACTCTTGAGGGGCTGGTATCTACTCTAGACCTGGCATAAGAGAGACCCCTGCCCTGGGTCCTGTAGGGTAGGGGCTGCCTCTGTCCCTCCTCTGCCATGCCTCCCACCCTATTTCGAGGAGTCTATGGGACTGAAAGCCACATACCCCTTCTTCTAGACTGTGTTCTGGCTATTTAGGATACTGGAATCTTCTACCCAAACACCCCTGAGCCCCCTTCCAGGAGCACAGGGCTCCAGCACATCTCCCGAGGCCTGCGGGGTGGCCAAGGGGCAGCTGCTTGCAGGATGGTTGGGGGTGGGTGTGAGATGGGGCTTGGGGTGCATGTGGGATGGAGCCAAGCGGAAGAGAAGGTGCTGCTATGTTCCAGCACTGATCTCCAAGGAGCCCCACAATCCTAAGTTCAAGCCCCAACTTCCAAGGTGTTTTGAAGCCATATTTGTTCCAGTAGGAGGACAAAACTCTCTTATTTAAGAGCTTATCAGATTGATTTAAAAGCTTTAAAATTTCAACCTGTGGGAGATGGGCCTCCATTGGAACTGGAACTTGCTAGGGGGCAGGCCCCTGTGGTCTGGACCACCTCTTAAGCCCTCTGGCTCACAGCATTTTGTCATCCCCCACCCACTCCCAGGTCCGCCAGCAGAGTGCACACCTTGAACATCTAGGGCCTGGGGCACAGCACTTGGGGAGGGGGTTCTGGCTGTGGCCCTCCTATGAACATCCTTGGAAAGTTGCAAGGGCTTATTTGCATGCTAGCTCCTCCCACTAGGCTGCCGGAATGGCTTAGCATTTCTGTTAACAAATACCCTGTCACCTTGTTTCCTCACTTAAAACACTTTAGGGTGTTTTTGCTGAAGCTGAGGAGTGGCTCTGTGCACACAAATGCATAATCAGCTGACAGCAGTTTCAAAATTGCGGGTCTTGCTGTTGATGGAAAAATGGGAGCCTTGGTTGTTATTCCTTGTGTGTAATTTTCCCCAAGAAACGAGGGACTGGGTTTAATGTCGACACCTAGAGATTTAATGTGATCCTGTTGCTGGAAACCTATACCTTTAGCCAAATCTTGCCTTACAACAATGTGTGTTGTTTTGCTAAACACCCCCCACCCCATTTTCCACTCCTGAGAAAAGAGAGGGTGTTAGCGAAGGTTCAGCTCAGAACGGAACCGGACCCTACTTTCTCTATTCTGTGAGCACAGACTGCTGAGCACTGGGCCCACCCGGATCCAGGGAACCCACCACAAGGCTGTGTCTTAACTAACTTGGGAGGGAAGGAGTGGGGAGAAGGGAAAAGAGAAGGAGGGCAGGGGTGGTTATGTTCCTCAGTCTCCAGTCTCCAGCCCAGCAGGGAGGAGGTTTACGCCAAGCGTCAGATCACAATAGGGCACCCCCCACTTGGCCCTCACCACCCCAAAAATGTTCGATGGCATGTGTTTCAAATTAAATTCAATTTGATGTTATTTTGAAAACGCAGAGATGTCAGAACCCCCTTTGAGGTGGGTAATTGGTGATACTCCATGGGGCTCACAGATACCGAGGTGGTTAATCTTGGGGACTGGCAGGAAAACCAAGACTTATTGGAAAAGTAACTTTTGGCCACATATGTTTCCTCTAGTTATTAGCAATTTGTCCCCCGAATCCTATTCAACAGTGCTGATGAATTTAGCATCTGCTTTCAACTTTTTCCCACTGAATTGCTGGCAGTGTTCTCCCATCTCTGGAGGGTGACGGTTTGGACACACAGGAGCATAAGAAACAGATGTATACTTTTATTGTACTTGTTTTCCAAATGACACCATGACCCACCCGCATCCCAGCTCCAAATAAATGAAGTGGGTAAACAGTGCCAGACTTTTTTTTTCCTGCATAAGAAGACTTTTCCCAAGGCCAGTTCTGCGCTCGGCTGTATCTCCCAGGGCAGGGAGGGTTCCTCTGGCGTTTGTCTTGGAGGAAGCTGTGTGTGTGTGGTGGGGTGGGGGCAGGATGCGTCTCTAATGGCCATAACTGGATTTGTCGTATTCTCATTAGCGCAGACTGCAATCTGATGTGCACAGAGAAGGAATTTGGTGGCAGGTGGGGCAGGAGCCAGGGCCAGACTCAGGCGGCCGGGTTAGGAAGGTGTCTAACTGGTATCAGTGGCCAGGCCCAGGCACTTCTGGCTCAAGGACGGAAACTGGGAGCAGCATTTGGGTCAACTGAAATTTTCAAGTCAGGGGTTCCATGCAGGAAGAACCAGAGCTACCCTGGAGGGACCCAGGATGGAAGCGTGCTTGCTTGTGGTTGAGGCTTGAGAAGACTAAAGATGCACGCGTGCACACACCCGGTGTCTGCCGGCTCCTTCCCCAAGAGGGCTGGCCTCGGGGAGGGTGCTGGGACTCCCCCAGGGCCTCTCCATCTTTCCATCCCGAGGCCCCAGCGCACTTCCTGGGGGGGGGGAGTCACCAGTCCCTGAGACTTGGCTGCACCCCCACTCATCCCCATGTCCACGATATCCCACCCCCTCTCCAGTTCCACGCCTGCGGGTGCCCCATGAGCAGGGAGGCGGCGGCCACTCGTCCAGACTTGGCCCTGACGTTGCTCTGTCCTTTGCAGACGGACTGTGCCCTATGGACTGTCCAACTACAGAGGGAGCTTCCGGGCCAGGCGGTCGGCGGGACCCGCTCCGCGGAGCCCGCGGCCCTCCACGTGGACGCTGCGCTGCGCCTGCGCGGAGAGCGAGGACCAGGCCTGCGCGCGCTTCTGCGCCCGGAGCCCGGCTGCCCGCGGGTACGACGCGCATTCCAGCTTCGTGCGTTTCCAGAGAGCAGTTATCCTGGGCCCTGTGGGTGCAGGACGGCACTTTCCGTCCTGCTGGCTGTGGTCCTGCGGGCGGGGAGGAAGGGCGGGGGCTGCGCGGGGAGATGTGGTCCCTCGGCTCCCGGAGGGTGGGGGGGGTGCGATATCCCGTCCCCTCGCTGCCTTCCAGAACATCACCCACAACGTGGCCACGGCCGTGTCTGGTCTCCAGACGGATCTCTTCTGAACTGCACAGCAATTTGCCAAAATCTGAATAAGTTGCCAGCACTTCAGAATTGAAGGATTACCCCATCCTGGCCCAAGGCGTATTTTTAGCTTCTTCAAAAATAGCAAATGGGACCATCTGATCTTAGCAGCCCGCATTCCGTCTAGGCCGGATAGGCCGAAACCAAGTGAGGGCCGCTCGTGCTAGGGTGAGACATGCCGCAGCTGTCCACCTGGGTGACTCGTCACCTTACTTTGTGGCCATCCCCACTAGACTTCTGAGTTTGAGACCCTGGAGTCCACGCGAGCTGCTGGAGAGAAACTTGTGAGTCAGTGTGGAGTCGAATAAATAAGCAGACCCTAGACCTGCTGCATGGCAGCCGTTTAAGTTGGTTTTTACTCAACCGGGATTCCTATTAGTGCTCCTGGCTCCTCTTTTTCTTTGGGCCCAGATTCATCAACCGCTCCAGGCAGAACTGGTCTGTAAAGCCCCTTCCCAGAGCCATGGTGGGTGGGATGGGACCTCCAGGTTCTTTCCATGCAAGTAAAAAAAGCACAAACTTGGGGGGTGGGCGGGTCTCAATGCAGCAGGTGCCATGGTAGCCAGGGACCCAGGATTTGCTGTCTGGAAACCTCAGTGCCAACCGCATTTTTCTTCTTGGCTCCTTAACATCCAATGAATAACTGACAAGTGCTAGTGGGGTCTGTACTCGGGGAGGAATCCACCCACCGTGCGCTCAGCCTTCAGAAACTGCCTGAAACGCAGTCCTGGGGGAAAGTGCTCACGTTGGTGGGAAGAAGGGAGGCATAATTTGATGCTGAAAAACCAGCCACGTGGAAATACGGGTTGATTTTTTAAAACCAGCTCTCTCCCTGCAGGAATTCAAGGACAGCGGGGAAACCTGACAAGAAAGCAGGAGAGCAGGCCAGCAGTGTGGCCCGAGACCTGCGTCCGAGGAGGTGAAGCTGCTTTCTGAGCCGCTGCGCCTTGGGGGCACAGAGACGTGGGGGTCGCATCTGGTCTGTGCCGGCGGCCAGCAGGAACCCCACCTCGTGTCGGGTGTATCCACCAGCTTTAGTGCTTTGGAGAGATCGCCCCTAGGACCTGAGCCGGCTGAAACAGTGGCCAGCCCGCTCTGCGTCTTAGGAGCTGACCCCCGCATCCCTTGAGCTTTTGAGTGGTGACATCCAGCCTTGGATTTCCCCAGGCTTGGACAAAGTGACCACTGTTTCTTGGAGTCCAAACCCTCCGAGTCCTCCAATTCATTCTATTATTTTTTTTTAAACCTGCTTGTCTTTTTCCCTATGATCCTGGTGGTTTCCTGCAGCCAAACTGGGTTTATTTGTCACTTTATCAATCAGAAATAATTATTAATGACTGGCCCACACATCTGCGATGGGACGGTAATTTATGTTCGTAATAATGGCCTGGAGGGGGCTTGGGTTCCTACAGATACTGATCGAGGGAAGATTAAACCCTGCTTGGTAGACTGGAGGCTTTCCCAATTGGTGGCAGATCGCACCAAGTGGTCCAGAGAGGGATCTGTCAGCACCCATAATGAGAACGCAGAGGGAGGAGGAGGGTCAAGGGGCAGAGAGAGACCCGGGGAGCGAGTCAGGCTCCAGCTGTCCCCGCTTTGCCTCCTCGTCCTTCTTCCTCTTTCTTCCTCATCCCAAACCCAGATCCCTCTCAGAGAGGGATGTGATTAAAACCATCCATCCATCACGTCATTTATTTATTCACTTATGCACTCACTTGACAATGATTTGCTGAGCCCCTGTGATGTGCAGGGCACCATCCCAGCTGCTGGGGACACGACAGGAAATAAGGCAAAGGTCGGCCTTCCTGGAATTTATTTCACTTTTTTTGAGGGGTAATTAAGTTTATTTATTAATTCTCTCCAATGGAGGTACTGGGGATTGAACCCAGGACCTCGTGCATGCTAGGTATGCACTCTACCAGTGAGCTATATGCTCCTTCCTCCCTGGAATTTAAAGAGTGGGGGAGCAGACAGCAAAGAAATACAGAAACCACAGGCAGGGCATATGAAGGAGAGCAGGAAGCAGGATGGGGGTTGGAAGTGTTGGGGGTGGTTGCTGTTTGGAACAGGGGTGGTCTCACTGGCTGAGCGACACTGGCACTGGAGACCTGGAGGGAGTGAGGAGGGGTGAGCCAGGGGGTGAGGAAGGGAAGAGGATGTCCGACAGGGGAAGGTAAGTGCAGAGGCCGTGTAGGAACCGCTGGGCGTCTTCCAGGAAGGCAGGAGAGGCCTGCACAGAAAAAGCACCAAGCTGCTTCTGCTGGTGTTACCATCATTCTGTCTGTGTCGTTGAGAAGATGAGTGATGGCACAGGTGTCCCCCTGGGACCTAGAAAGGTGATTCTTCCCGGTCTTTACAATTCATGTAAAACTCCGGAAAGAAGCTATACTTATTAAAAAAAAAAAAAAAAAAAAAAAAAGTCTTTCCTTATAAGCCACGGGCCTTACTTTCTTACAAGACTCAGAGTTAGGGATGGCCAGACTGGCATTCTCAGAGTGGAAGCTGCTGCGGTCCTGTGCCATCAACGGGGTGACCTGGCTGCAGGAGGGTTCCCCGTGGCCGCATGTGCGAGAAGATGGAGTCACACCTTCCCGGGTGGATGGCAGCCTTTGAAATTGCCAGGAAGCCCTGGCAAGGCGAGGAAGTTTGGCTGGAAACGGAGTCAGGCTAGAGATGGGGTGGGGAGACGTCTCCTTTCTCAGCCAGGAAAGAGCCCTCCTTTTGTAACATACATCTTTTTTTTCTTTTGCCCCCTTTTCTCCAAGATAGGTTGAAGTCAAGGACAGACAGAGCGAGCAGGCTTTAGACCATCACCATCACGTGCGTGCCGGGCAGTGGGCCTCCCTGCGCTCTGCCCACTGCTCTGAATGCTTTCAGGAGCCCCTTGGGAGGACGGGCCTGCCGCAGGAAGGCCTCGGTTCTGGCTTGTCCGAGGTTCACATTTCCACCTCTTGGAGGACAAGGAATGAGTTTTGCCTGTGGGAGAAGACCCGCTTGAGGGGTCTGCACTTAACAATACAGCCGTTCCCCGAAAGAATGCCCCGATCCAAAGGCCCCCAGTTTCCCTAATGGGTAAAATGATCCCAGCTGAGCCCTGGGGCCTGACGCCCAGGGCTCCAGTTTCATGCAGGAAATTGTTTTTGGAGAGGCATGGCACGTGGGAAAGCTGCTGCTTTTGCAGAATAAGTGGACTCCAAGCTAACTCTTTTTGAATGTAAACACGTCCATCTTGTAACAGATGCAGCGCACATTACGGGCTCCCCAGCGTCTGTACCCTCACCTGGGCAGGCATGGGGTGTCAGTTCTAGATGCAAATTAGTCGCGCTTTATAGGAGTTGATGAGTTTGAGGCTTACAGGATTTAGGCAGAAATTTTCAGCTGTGCTTGGGTACCCACCAAAAGAATGTATCTCCAAAAAAAGAGAGAAAGAAGAAACCATGATGCTTGTGATAAAAAAAAAAAAAAAAAGGAGAAAATGAATATCTGCGGGTTTTGGACCCCAGGACGTGCAGCAGAGAGCCTTGTCTGCTCTTTGCAGACAGTCACACCACTGAGCAGTAGACATTCCCTGGATGCCACTGGAAAGACGGCCCTGCCTTACAGCTTCTAGGGTGAATGTTTTCATGAAGAAATGTGGATCCTTGGGGAATGGCTTCAAAATAAGCCACACACACAAACGCTTTGTAAATTATGTAAATTTCTATTTATCTATATAATTGGCAACGCCTGGGAATTATTAATACCTGAGAGTTCGCAATCTCTTTCAGCTGCGCGCTGACAGCTGCGCTGAGGTTACCGAGCGTCTGAAGAAGACGCGCCGTTTAGTCATCCATGAGTTTGGGGATGGGGCGGGCCGCCCGCCTCCCCCGGTGGATGGCAGAGAGACAAGAACCCACATTTGAGCATGTGCCCAGGTCATGGTGGGTGGTGAATGCTGGGGTGTTGGCCTTGACCCAGTGCTAAATTCTCCATGAAGATTTCCTAAGTTATTACAGGTATCAGAGTGAATCTCCAACACAAGGAAATGGAAGGGACTGATTTGCCAGCAGGACTGCGTATGGTTTAGAGAAGCAATTACTTATTGAGCAACTCTTCTCCAACTCCTCTCAGTGGATGTGTGCAAAGCAAAGCCACTGTACGTGGAGGGACGGTTAATTGTGTTCTGAAACCCCACTCATACTCCTTGGAGCCTGAATTACATTTTTTAAAACACATAGGCACTATTTGGCTTGGTGCCAAGATGGTGTCTCCGAGAGAAATTCATTCATTGCTGACACTCAGAAAATACTGTCAGATGCATAATAAAAAAAAATCTGAAAGTTTGCTCTGATTTGTGTTTTTTTCTCACTGGTGTTACATGCCTGGTTACAAGTCAACTTTTCATGGACCCCTGGAGAGGACAGAAGGGATTTATAGCCTGGGAAGTAGATTCATCTCAAGTCAATTATGGAGCAAGATGAGGGGGGGGGCTGCTTGAATATTAAGGAGAGGGACTTGGGGACAATCCAAGGAAGATAAAACATTCAAGGTGGATGGGAAGAGAGAAATTCCGGGAGAGCATTGGCTCCTTCCCCAGGCACTATCCTGGTCACCGTCATAGAGACAAACAGCTTTCTTTTCTGGCCCTGGACGTGCTGGGGCAGGATTCCAGGAATAGGACTGTCATGGCCAGCAACCAACCTTGGCAGCCTTTCCAATGGGCATTTTATTTTGGTTTGATGCTCACAGTTCTTGAGATTTTGTAGCCAGAAGGGACTATGTTTTGTTTGATGTTTTCTATCAATTGCAATATTTCTAAGCCTTCAAGACTTACAAGACATCTGGGGATAGGGGGACTGTGGGAGTGCCAGGCAGGGGTGAGTGGTTTTCATTTTCTTCCCTCCTTCCCTCCCTCCCTCTCTTTTGTGTCAAGAATTAGAAAGGGATAAATTAGGAGTTTGGGATTAACAGATACACATTACTATAAATAAAATAGATAAATAACAAGGACCTACTGTATAGCACAGGGAACTATATTCAATTTCTTGTAATAACATATAATGGAAAAGAATCTGAAAAGAATATGTATGTATAACTGAATCGCTTTGCTGTATACCTGAAACCAACATTGTAAATCAACTACATTTCAATAAAAAATAAAATTTAAAATGACTTTAAAATATGCTTAGGAAAAAAAAAGACTTGGAGACCCTGCTGAAGAGCCAAGAGAAAGCCAGTATTCTGGGTAGATTTGATCACATCGAATCTGAGAAAACCCAAGCGCCTCTTGGTTTAATTAAACTTGTTTTAGAAAGTCTTGACTCTGATGAACTGATAGAGCTGGGTGCTAATTTATTCTGCAGGATGGGAAGCAGCCCAGGACGAGCTGCCTGTGTTCATGGGAGGCCCTCAGGGGGCTGAGCTCTCAGCCCTTTTAGCTGTTGCAGATCCAGAGAGGAGGCGGCGGAGGCCCAAGGAGGTCCACGAGCTGGGAGAGTGAGTCCCCACGTGGCCGGTGTTTCTGGGATCTGGGTGGAGGAACAGAAGGGGAGTCCAGAAGCTGTGAGTGGGACCCACTGCAGGATTTGCAGGACCCAGTGCAAAACACAAACACAGTGGTAGAGCATGTGCCTATAAGTCAGTGGTAGCATGCACGAGGTCCTGCGTTCAATCCCCAGTACCGCCATTAAAATCAATCAATTAAAATGAATAAACAAACAAACAAAACTAGTTACGCCCCACCCCATTAAAAAGTAAAAAATAAAAAAACAAATGCAGGACTCCTGGGGAAACCATGGGTAATGGTTAGTCCATTACACCTGTAACCTGCCTCCACTAATCAAGGTTGTCAGCGTTGCTACAGAAAACTTGCTTGTCCTTTGAGGGCCCGTAGCCTAAACAGTAAGATGTTTGCCAGACGTGTGGTCCAGGAACTTGGAGTCAGCAGTGTGGCGTTCCAGCTGAGCCAGGTAAGGCCGATAGGACCACCAATCCTCCAAGCGGATATGTGCGAGTGTGCGCGCCATGACCTTGGGACCTCAGAGGGCCGAAAACTCCACCCTCAGACCCCAAGCACCGCCCATTTTTAAACGTGCGGAGGCCTGTGGCTTGGTTACACCTGCGCAAACGGTTACTACACCTTTTTCCAATAACCTTTCCCCACGCTCCCCACGCCCCCCACGCCCCCTACGCTCCCCACGCTCCCCACGCCCCCCACGCTCCCCACGCCCCCCACGCCCCCTACGCTCCCCACGCTCCCCACGCCCCCCACGCTCCCCACGCCCCCCACGCCCCCTACGCTCCCCACGCTCCCGACGCCCCGCCCGCTCCCCACGCCCCCCACGCCCCCTACGCTCCCCACGCTCCCCACGCCCCCCACGCTCCCCACGCCCCCCACGCCCCCTACGCTCCCCACGCCCCACGCGCTCCCCATGCCCCCTACGCTCCCGACAGCCCCCGCGCCCCCCACACCCCCTCGCTCCCCACGCCTCAGACCACCCTGCCTCATTCTTCTTTATCCCGTAATGCCTCGAGCTCTTTGCCTTCAAGGCAGCGTGTGCAAGACTTGCTCTCCTGTCTCCCTGCTGTGGCTGCCTTGTGAGTAAACCCTTTCTTTGCTGTCAACCTTGGCGTCTCTGGGTTTTAGGTTGTGTGTTGGGCAAAATGAACCTGGTTTGGTGACACTGGTTCGACAGTACGGAGACTTTTCAAGATGGCAACAGTAGAGCGGTAAACTAAGCTGGGGCCCTTCCGAGCATGGGACCCGGTCACCTGCCCGGGGTGGCATGCCCGTGAAGTCCAACAGAAGGGACAGTTGAGTCTGGAGACCTGGCTTTGCCACCAAATCTTTGATGGGGACCAGCCTTAAACTGAGTCTGTTTCCTTATTTATAAACTAGGTGTGATCTTATGGGCCCTGGCGACCTCATAGCTTTAACAGGAGGCGAAGTGGAAAGAGACGGTGTATCTGGAAAACTTTTTTTAATCTTAAACTCACACAAAGCAAAGAGAGTCTTCAAGCCTTCAAAGTTTGCCCTGAACTAGTCAGTAGCTGCTATTTTTACTAAAAGTTTTTCACGGAAGCACATCTTTGAATGTTCCTCAAAGTAATAGAGTTTGATTTATCGAAATTGTCAGGTTAGTCAATTATCCCCCCCCCCCCGAAGACATGTATTCTCTAAATCCCCAAATCCTTTTATATGAATTCTTAAGTATCTCAAAGCTTAAGCAAATCAAGTTACCTGTTATTCAGACCATTATAAATCCACTTGGGTCCTTCTGTCACTGAATATGTGATTGCTTTTCTCTTCGCTGGCAGGAATGCTCAGAATTGTTGAGATCTGAGTGCTATTTAGTGCAGGGAAATTGTAAGAATTAGTAACTGTCGGGGGCCAGGATGAATGAATGCAACCGCCCTTCTGCCAGGCATGTCTCATTAATCCTTCCAACATCCCAGAACGATGCACTGAGTAATTGACAAGAGGTGGGTGAGAAACGGAAGAGGCAGAGGGATCAAGAATTCATGACAGAGGGAAAGAGTCCCGCGGGACCAGGGAGGCTGACTATTGAACACGAGCTTGCTGCCTCCCCCTCTTCCTCTTCCCTTTCCTCACCTCCCTCCCCCCTTTCTCCTCTCCCGTCTTTGTCTGAACAGACCTCCATCATGAAGTTATTTTACATCAATTCCTGTTTATCTACACACTTGGCAAGAAACCCCAGGGTCAAGTCTGGCGTCCAGTATTGGCTCAACCTCCAACACCATCTGCAGAGGAGGGGTTGGTGGGTGGTGCGTTGCACCAACTGTAGGAACATCAGTCTTTCCCTAGAGTTTCTGTTCTGTTCATCTCAGGAGGGGTGTTCACATCAAAGTGTTTCTACCTCTTCTTCCACAGTGACTCGCATAGCAGGTGTCCTCTTTGGCTGTCATGGTGTTGGATGTATATGAACCGCAGAAAGGGGATGGAGGTGGAGATAAAACCCATCTGGACCCAGAGATGAGACAAGCACCTAGGCTGCTACCCACAATAGAAGGCACTTATCGATGCTTATAATGCAATATGTAACAGGATGAAGGGGGGTACTGTCACAGTCTGGGGGTGGGGAAGACTTCTTGGAGGGGATGAGTCTTGGAGGAGATGAGTAAGAATAAGCCAAGCCAGGCAATGGAGAAAGAGCACCCCAAGTAAAGGGCAGAGGCTTGGAGAAGGACAAGGCAAGACCCTGAGCTGCAGGAAGGCCAGGGAGCGGGGGCTGTGTTAGCATCAGGGCAAGGTGGAAGAGAGCAGAAGCGGACGGAAAGTGAGAGGGATGAGGAATTCATGACCACACCCACGACGCAAGGAACCAACAGCAGCTCTGTGACCCTTGGACCATCTCAGCAGGCCAGCTCCCTGTCTGAACCAGACGCAGTTTAAAGCGGGTGGAGTTGTCTATGTCAGAGAGGTTTTTGCTTTGCTGCTTTCAGACATAGCCCCGGGCTGCACCTCCTGATCTCCCAGACACTACCTCCCGGAAAAGAGGGGTGGCCATCTAGCACAGCCCGCACTAAGCCTCCGTCTGCTTAGGCCAGGAACCTGCGTCATCGCACTGTGTCTGGTCTAACACACGCGGTGATGCTTCTCAAACATGTTGGATAAGTAAATACCCATATACGTGTTAAGTAGCCCTATAGAGCAGGGAGAAGCAGAATTTCCTTGTAAAGGAACAGAAAGTAAATAGTTTTGGCTCTCTGGGCCACTCGGTGCCTGTTCAGCTGCTCTGCTGTTGCTGTGGAAAACAACCATAGATGACATGTCTGTCAGCGGTCTTGGCTGCATTCCCATAAAACTTCATTTGCCAAAACAAGTCAGTGGGCGAGGTCCAGCTGGTAGGTTACAGCTTGCCAACCCCTGCTGCAGAGAGCTCCATGAGTAGTGGGTTTACTGTGTCTTTGTTGTCTGAGATGTCTTTATTTTGGAATTTCTGAATGGTAGTTTGGCTGGGGATACAATTTTAGGTTGATGGCTGTATTCCCTCTGTGGATTGAAGATGCTGTTTCATTCTCTCCTGAGGTCAGTTACTGCTGGTGGAAAGTCTCTGAGACCGACTGCCCTTCCTGTCCGGGCAGTTGGTCTGCTCTTGGGCGCTTCAGGTTTTTCTCTCTGTTCTGATACAATCTGCGGCTTCAGTAGCAAGTGTCTAGGTGGGGGCTTTTTTCCCCTCCAGTTTCTAGCAATTAGAACTTGGTATAACTTTCCAGTCTGAGGATCCTCATCTTCCAACTCCTATTTTAAAAGTTTCTGGAAGACTTTTAGCTCTCCTCTCAATACTGCTTCTCTGCCATTCTTTCTCTCTGGAGTGCTTATTAATTGCATTTCGTTTAAAGTACGTATTTTCTCCATTTTGCTCTTGCCAGCATATTCTATTTTTTTTTCTTTCTTTCTTACTTTGAGTCTGAGTTTAACCTAGAAAATCCAGACCTATCTTTAGGAAATGACTTTAAGTTTTCTAGGAAGCAAGTTTTTGCATAAAGCTTTATTCCTGTCAGTCAATCCATAGATGTTTCTAGGGGTTCTCCTCGTGTAAGCTACTATGCGGAGTTTAAAACACACACTAAATTTTACCATTTATTCCAAGTATGTGCCACCTTTAAAAATCTTCAATGTAATTCCATGATATGGGTACTCTCATTGTCCTCATCTTACAGGTTATCAAGAAAACAGAGACACAGAGAGGCCCCTGGCCCACGGTCACATGGCTGGGGCTCAGTCCACACCTGTCTGTGCTGAGCTCACTGGTGCTCGTATGTAGTTAGTTAATGGCAAGAAACAGGAATTAAGGATCATGATAATTTTATGAAGCTTTTGTAAATCAAAACATTTGACAAATGATACTCTTATGTGATTAAAAAATTAAAACTACAAAAAAAATATATATCGGGATGTCTGGTGCCCATCCCTGTCCCTGCCCACCCTGTTCCAGGTAGTCATTTTTGTTACCGTCTGGTCTTTCCTTCCACTGTTCCATTGTAAGAACATGGGCAAATACGAACACACGGACTTGCTTCTCTCTCTCCAAAATTTAGTGTACATATATAAAAAAGAGAAACTAGTTTATACTGTAGAGCACAGGGAACTATATTCAATATCTTATAGTCACCTATAATGAAAAAGAATATGAAAACGAATATATGTATGTATATATATATGAGTGAACTGTTATGCTGTATGCCAGAAATTGACACAACATTGTAAAGTGACTGTACTTCAATTAAAAAAAGCATACAACACTGATTTTTTTTTTTCTGAAAGCACTTTTTACACCAAATGTATGGTTTCTTTTCTGACACTAAGTAGGTGTCATGTTTTCCAATTCTGTGGCACCAGTCGGGTGTCAGTTCAATCCGATTTTGACACCTGTGTGCCTGGAGTAGGCATCAGATCCTCCAAGTGAGGGGCTCAGTCCCACGAGACTCCCACTTCAGATGCCAGCACAAGTGGGGCCCCCAGGTGATGCACATTTCTGCCCAGCTGCCTACCAGTTTGGGTGTTCTCGCCACCCAGGCCTCCCCATCAGGTTTGGTAACTCACTAGAAGGGCTCACAGGACTCAGGGAAGTGCTCTGTGAATATGACTCGGGAGCAACCACATGGAAGAGATGTGCAGAACGGGTTATTAGGGGTGGGGGTGTCGGGCTGGCTCAGGGCTTCCATGCCGTCTCCAGGCCCACCATCTTCCCAGCACATCAGTGTGTTCACCAACCCAAACACTCTCGAACCCCGTTGGTGGTTTTTAATTGAGGTTTCATTATGTAGGCATCATTGAATCACTGACCACTGGTGGTGAATTCAGTCTCCAGTCCCTCTGCCTTTCCTGGGGGTCATAGGGTATGGCTGAAAGTTGAAGCCATTTAATCATGGCTTTGTTTTTCTGCCATCAGCCCCCATCCTGGAGATACCTAGACTCCCACCCCTGAGTCATCTCATTTGTGTATAAAAGACAGGAAACTCCAAAGATACTAGGAGCTCGCTCGGTGCGAGACACTTGGCACAAAGACCAAATGCTTGTTTCTTATTATACCGTAAACCCACAGAGGTTTTGCACTTTGCTTTTTTTGCTCCTTAAATCTAGGAGGTGAGTATACCATGGTTTATTCAACTGATTCCCCTTTGATGGACAGTTGGGTTGCTCTCAGCATCTTGTTCTGACAAGTAATGCTGCAGTGAATAAGCCCACAGTGGTCATTTCATACATCTGCACGTCTGTCTGCAGGTTAGATTCCTAGACGTGAGATTGGTGTGTTCAAGGGCACAGACTTCATAGATGTTTTCATAGTTGAGGAATGTATTATCATCCCCCTCTGGGTAGTTAATCTACTCGAGGCTCCCCACGGTGAAGCAGTTTCCCTAAGGTGACATGGCTGATAAGGAGGTAGGAAGGACTCAGATTATTTAGGAGCTGGGGGCAGAGGTGGGGCGGGTGTGATGGGCTGGAGGGAAAGTGCTGGTGGGGTAAAGAAGTCTTCTGAGCTGGAACGTTAGGGAAAAGAGCAAGTGGAATGAGGACTGGTGCAGAAGGGAGTGGGAGCCATGGAAGGTTGCTGAGGGCCTCTCCTGCCCCATAGTGCTCCTGGGGTGACTGGGTCCTTTTTGGAATTTTGGTAACATTGGGAAGGGCAGTGGGAGCTGTTAAAAACAGAACATATTTGCTTCTTCCAGACTGGCGAGTGAATGGGCACGCAACACCACACACCTGCAGCCACTCACACCTCCTCTCGCCTGCCACGAGCCGCCCCAGGAGCCTCGGTGAGGGCCTCCTGTCCTCAGCCCCTTCCCCCGGTCCTCCCTCACAGGGGGCCTCAGGAGCCGGTCTAGGGGGGCTTCCTTCTCAGCAGGCAGGACAGGAAGCCAGAGGGACAGGTGAAGGATGAGCTGGGGACCTCTTTGCTACTTCATGAATACTTTGTCCTGAGCATGCGTTTTTGTCATTTTGCTCATCCCTTGTCCCTTCCATTAATTAGCCTCCTGCACGAGGGCAGAGTTGACGGCTCTGGTGCTCACCACCGTGACCGCAGCACTCAGACCAGCACTTACGCTTGGTTGCGCCCGTGCGTGGAGTGAGCTTAAGCACAAGGAGAACCGCCGGGTCGCTGCCTCCAGGTCTGCCGTCCAGCTGCAGAGCGAGCAGACAGACGGATCGTGATCAGCTCGGGAGCGAGGAGAAGCTGGCGCCCTCTCTGAGACTTACAACAGGTACCCGCTGACTGACGGCATCTTTCACTGTTTCGACCGGAGACAATGTTCATCCATTTCTTGATTCAGACCAGGGCTGATCGTCCCCTTCGGAGCAGTTAGCCTCTCAAGGGCTCACTTTTTCCGTCTGAAAAAGTGAGAATGCTTTCCCAGAGCTGTTTGCAGGCGTTTGCAGGCCCTGGTCACTGTCATTTTTAGAAGTCTCGGGCCACAACACATCGAACACGCGGAAGTCCACACATCCACGCGAGACAGTTTTGAAGTGGGTTGTAAAGTTTCTGAACCATTTATGTTTTTCTTTGGACACATAGGTGGAATTAGGCTCGGCAAAAGTAGAAGAGATAACTATATGAACTTTCTCACAATTTTTAACATGTTGGATTTTAATTAAGGAGAAATTCTTCATTTGGCACAGGTGTGTGAAATTTGACTTAACTCATGGCTACACATGGGCAGAGGAGTTTTGCTGTTGACTGGTTGACATCATGCTATGTTTTGAATGCATTTAATGAAGCATTTATCAGTTTTGTTTTGCAAGGTTTTGTTTCTGTTTTGGAGCCAATAAGTTTCATTTTTTTTCAGTCCTGAAATGCAGGCCCTTGGGAAGTTCCTAAAGCAAAGCCTTGTTTCTACAAGGATGTGCCTAGAGGGGTGAAAAATGGCTCCAGGCTGCCCTTGGGGTTATTTTCTTGTTGTTGTTTGTTTTGCTTTTGCCAGTAGGAGTTTTGGTTCTTATGGGTCTGAGTTTTGGCTAAATTCAAATGATCAGTCTTGAGACTTCAAGCAAAATGCTTGAAGTTTGATTAGCTTCTGTTAACAGTCCAGCTAACCATTACTTTTTAGCAGGTCGTCTCAAAATTTGGTAGCTTAAAATAAATAACCATTTATTATTTCCCTCACAAGTCTGTCGGTCACGTGAGCAGTTCTGCTGCCTGGGCTCGGCTTCTTTTGTGGGCTTGTTTATACACATAGCATCAGCTGGTGGCTTGGCTGGGGACGGGCTGGTCTCGTGTGACCTGAGCTCAGCTGGCCCAGCCCTGCTCCGTGCGGTCACACGTCTTCCCGCAGGCTAGTCTGGGCTGGCTCTCGTGCTGGAGGCAGGAGTGCGGGAGAATGAGCAGGTACAGGGTCGCTGGGCCTTGGCGCCTCCACACTCTGCTGCTGGCATAGGGCACAAGGCCCGCCAGACTCGGGCATGGAAATGGACGCTCTCTGCTGTGGGGCCACAGAATCACACTGCGAAGGGCGTGGAGGTTGAAAGGGGCAGAGAACAGGAGTTGCAGTTGGGTATTGTCACAGCTGAACAGTCAGTCCATCATCTGTGTTTCACACTTCAAGGAAGTGGATATTCCTAGCAAGAAATAATACCTGCAGTGCTGTCTGTCCAAGACAGTGCGAGCCATGGTGCCCCGACCTGTGTCAAGTGACAAAGATGTAAAACGTACACTTTTTAAATTGAAATATAGTCAGTTTACAATGTGTTAGTTCCTAGTGCACAGCATAGTAATTCAGCTATGCATACGTATATGTTCTTTTCATATTCTTTTTCATTATAGGTTAGTACAAAATATTGAATGTAGTTCCCTGTGCTCTACAGTAGGACCTTGCTGTTTATTTTATATATAGCAGTTTGTATCTGCAAATCCCGAACTCTCAATTTATCCCTCTCCACCCCCTTTCCCCCCGGTAACCATAAGTTTGTTTTCTGTATCTGTGAGTGTTTTGTAAATCAGTTTGTTTGTGTCAAAATGCACGTTTGCTGAGATGCTCTCTTCCAGCATTAAGCTGGGTGGTGTCCACGCGTTCGCGCTGGTCCCAGTGTCTTATCAGAAGCCACCATTGCTTGGGCTCTGGGCTCTGTAACTCTGCTGTTAACTAGTTGTCTGACTTGGAGCAAACGAGTTAGCCTTTGAGCCCCAGCTGCTCTGAGGATTGGAGGTGGCAATGTCAGCTTCCTCACAGGGTTGTCACGTGGACTCTGAGATAATCTTTGCTGCTGGGCACCTCGAACGTCCTCAGTGCAAGTGACTGTCATCCCTCTTCTCACTGGCTGTCCCGAGCCTGGCATCAGGTCTGTGCTCAGGGGAGTCCGCTGAATGGATAGATGGGAGACCTGTTTTTCCAAGAGCAGAGCAATGGAGAGCTTGTGAGGAAAAGAAGGCGAGGGAGTTGGCTGGGCTTTGGGGATTTCTTGAGGAGCAAAAAAGGCCCCCTGATCCTGTCGCGTGTCAAATGCCTGGGTTGTGATGTAGCCAACAGGTGAATAACCCGAAAGTATGGAAGGGTGGGAAGGGGGCTTTTTCTCAGAACTTTGAAATGCTGCTTTCCTCTGTTAGAATAGCTAAACCACGATGGCAGCACAGGGTAACATAATGTTACTGGAGAGGTGCCAAGCTCTTTGGAAGCAGGCATGGGTGAGGGGTGGGGCTGGAAGACATGCAGCTTGGTTGCTGCAGGAGGTGGGGGGCATTGATGAGAGAGGATTAGCATGTTCTCAGGAACAGGAACTGGCTGGGAATGATTCCTCTGCAGGCCCTGGTGACATCTGAAATGGGACACTTTAGGGCCACTTTGGCTCATGAGGAAGCTTCTGGGCATGGGAATTCCTGAGCCCAGATGATGAGAAAATCCTCCGAAAGCTTTGGGATTTGGGTCCTGGCAGCTGTGGTCCTGGAATTGGAGCCAACTGCCAGTGATACCCACCTGCCCCAGTACCACGTTTTCCCAACCTCATCAGGCAGGCCCAGTCATCTCTCAGGAATGTGGAAGAAGCCAGAAAGGGGCTGTTTGTTGAAAGGATTAGGGAGACGGGCATTCAGCCTGAAGGCTCCCAGAGGCTTGGGGTTAATTACCAAAAGGACCTCAAATAGCAGAATTTGTGCTGCATTTTCACCCATGCCTCAATTAAATCATCCTCTGATGTCACATCTTCAGCATCCTCAGAGTTGTGTGGTCCACGCTTGGTAACGGGGGCTCCATAAATTTCAAGCTTGTAATTGTTCTGACAGGGCATGGACTGGATGTTCACTTCAAATTATCTATGAAAAAGCAAATTAAGAGCATAATCCTGACTGCATGGGGCATGCCTAACCTACTTCCAGGACCAAGCGCCATGCCTTTGCAGGACATCTGTTACTGTGTCATCAGTTAGCCGGGTGATGACCGGTCACTCTTTTCCAGGCCCGTCCTCTCGGTTTCTGTCGCGCCTGCAGCCCTTCAAGGAGCTCTTCACGCCTGTCTCCTGTGCAGCGCGCGTGGGTGCTGCTTCGCCCACAGAGAGGCTGAGACGGAGTTAGGGGCTCAGGTCTGGAGTCAGGCGGCCTGAGTTCCAGTCCCGGTTCTGCCACTTGTGCCCTGGTTGGTTCCTTCACCTCTTTGAGCCTTGATTTTCCCACCTGTAAAATGGGGGCTGATAGTAGTGCCCCTGATGGGCCTCCTGCTAACAGTCAGTAGCCATGCACCAGCTTTGCAAGGGGATCACCTTCAAGGTAGAGCCTACAGCCCCGTGCAAGCCTTCAGGGACCTGCAGTCTAGGCTCACATCTTGACTGCAGCCTCAGGGAAGACTGTAGGCCGGAACCACCCAGGTAGACCCTCCTGAATTCCAGACTCACAGAAACTTTTAAAATAATTGTTTAATTGTTGTAAGCAAAGGATTACTACTCATAATAGTACAGACCTGTAGGGTTATTCTGAAAAAGAATGAGTCAACGCAGAGAGAGTGCTGAGGGCCGTGTAGCATCCAGTAAGTGCCTGTAAGTGACAGAGAAAGAAAGGTTTGCCCAAGTGTGTGAAGAAAAAGCGCAGACAAAACACAAAGGGGGATTGAGATAGGGTTGCCAAACTTAGCAAAATAAAATACGGAAGCCCAGTTGAATTGGCACGTCAGAGGAGCATCAATAAAATTTTAGCGGAAGCACATCCGAGGCAATCATTGGGTCGCACCACGCTGCAGAATTCCTCGTTGTTTATCTGAAATTGAAATTGAGTTGCGTGTCCTCTGTTTCATCTGGTAACCTTGGATCGGGGGGATTTAGTTCCTCATATTCCACAGACGTCTGTCTCTGGCGTGGTTCAGCCCTTTATTCCGTAATTGGAAAACAAAACAAAACAAAACAGCTGTTTCTGAGCAGAACACGAACTTTGGCAGTTACCAAACCTGCCGGCAGTGCAGAGGAATTACTGTGCTCACTGCCTCCCTGCAGAAGTGTAAACTGGAATGATCGGTCTGTAAACAGTTTGTCAAAATGATTGAAGGATTGAAAATAAGTGTGCGTACTCTGAACTTTGATTACAAAGGGATTCATTGTATCGTTACTTAAAACAGCAAAATGCCTCAGGGGTGGGAAACCCCGTTGCTTAAATAATACTAATAATCTGGAATCGTTCCCTAAATTTTCTTGCAAGAAGCGAGATGGTGGATGATAGCTGTCAAAGAAGGTTTTGACGGAAAAAGAAAAATAAACAACAAAGGCGTTGTCTCCTCATGGGGCTGTGGTCCAACCAGAAACGGATGTTTTGGAGGTGACCGTCCATGCCTGGAGGGATTCCTTGTGCAGATGTGTTGGCTTCTCTGCTGATCAGAGCTTGCTCAACTCCCGATTCCCTGACCAAGAGCCCAAGGCTCAGAGAAACTTGAAGTCAGCGTTTGGGGTTGGTATCTTAGGAAGCACATACAAGATGCATACAGAATTCCTTTCACCCGTAGCCCCTCAGGAATACCAGCTTTGCCTAAAGTGGGGTGCTCCTGACAGCATGGGGGGTGGTGGAAGGGCTTCGGAAATGCTTAGGCTTTGGACTGGCTGCCGTGCCTTGGGAGAAGGCTGGTGCGGTTTCAATTCCAACATGGCGCCAGGCCCCCTGTTGTGAAGGCAGCCACGTGTGTTTGGTGTGTTAGCTGGATCCTGGAATGTTGGGGGGGAGGTGACTGGTGGTCTGGCCAAGCCCAGGCTGGAATTTACAGCCTGATATTTGGGTTACTCTGATGGGTTGTGGGTTCCCCACAATGTTGACTTGCGTGAAAGAGTTTGGGCCAAGTTTTCCTGAAGGACAGAGACAGGCAGGAGGGGTCCGCGGGGTTCCCTCCTCGTTGCCGTGTGGACTTGAGCCACTGACCATGGAGTCAGTGTGGCCGTGGGCCCCCGGAGCTGGGAGCACAGGGTTCAGGCCAGGCCCCTTTCTCGTTTTCTGCCACAAGGCCAGCAGTTCCGGGCCAGGTTCCCCACTGGACGCAGTAAGAACGGTGCCGGGCCCACAGCGCTCCCAGGGCCTTCCGGCAGTGTGGACGCGTCCTTCACAGCCGGAAGGAACATGAGTGCTCTAATAATCCTGGATGTCGAATACCAGATACAGCCTGGCTGGCGTGCATGCCCGCACCCGTGCAGCTGTAAAGCCTGCTTTTCCATACGTGTTAGGGAAGGAGGAGGCCGGGAAGGCGAGAGTGCCTGGGGACCCACAGAGGCCGCAGCGTGGTCCTGGGCGCTTTCAGCGCCACATCCGGGAGCCTTTCCGCGCTGGGCTTTGTCCTGGAAGTCTGGGGGAAGGGAGGGCCAGCGTCCTTCTGGAGGGTGTGAGCAGCCCCTTATCGGCAAGTTCAGGATGGCCATGGAGGGGGAGCTCTGAGGGGTTCTGCCTGTGTGGGTGGGGGCAGAAGCAGTGAGGCAGCAGCAACCCCCTGAGGTCAAAAGCTGGGGTCCGAGGGGCAGGCTGACGTCCAAGCATCGTCTTTACAGATCAGCATCTGGGGAGCCTGAGTGCTCTGGACTGGAAGCCTGGCCCCCTGCCTCTGAGTGAGCGGAGCGAGTCCTTTGACTTCTCTCTGCCTCAGTTTCCCCATCTGTAAGGTGGGGACAGTGAGGAGGCTTGCTCATGGGATGGTCATGAGGACTACAGGCAGTGGTGCTTGTAAGCACTGAGAAGGGCCTGGGCTGGGCACGTGTCGTCAGTAAGAGTGACGGGAAGAGGAGCGAGGAGGAAGCGGGAAGGGGTGTCTGTGTCTGCAGTCTCTTCGCACGTCCGCCACGGAAGCCCTCACGAGGGCAGCCCACCTCGCGGAGCACAGGTCCCCTTGGGCCTCTCGAAGCCTCGGCCAGCATGTGGCCTGGGTCACTGGAACATGCGCCGTGTCAGATGAGGGGTCCCTGATTGGTCGTGTTTGCAAAGCGCTGCGTGTTGAGGGAACAGCATGGGGACCAGGCACTCCCTCTCAGGGTGCTGGGGTTCAGCCGTAAGGGGCACCCTTCTGCCTCAGCAAAACATCTGCACGCAGCACCCTGGAGAGGCAGGTCTGGGATGTCTGCCAGGGAGCAGCTGGGGAGATGGATATTGATGAAAAGAAGTCTTCCAGCTAGTCCTTCAGACAGCTCGGAATCACACCAGAGCCGAAGGGCCTGGTGGAAGCAATTATTCAGAATCGTCCGGGGGCCCTGGGGCTGGGCCTTGCCTTCTAGAATCTGGCCCTCCTGGTTGAGGTGTCCACTGTAGCACAATCAAAGTTCTAGGAGACAGATCCTGGAGGAGCCCTGGGTGCTAAGTGTTTGGAGACTGCTGTGTAGGGTGGCCGCGAAGCCTCTAGGCCGAGGTGTGGATCCTGGCTCCCTGCTTACTGGCTCTGTGACTTCAGGCAAGTTACTCAGCCTCTCTGTGCCAGGGGCCTCACCTGTGGTTTTTGTGAGGGTTCAATGAGATAATAACATCTAAGTGTTTTGCAAACTGGCTCAAGCTCCATGTTGCAACTTTTCTGCCTTGGGATTGGGGGAAGGCATCAGGAAAGCTTCTTGGAGAAAGCAGCCCTTCATGAGGCCTCAAAGGATGAAGAGGTATGTGCAGGTGGAGGGATTTCGGGCAGCGGGAAAGCCGGGGCACCAGGACAGGTGGTGTGAGTGGGACTAGCCGCGGCCCAGGTGAGACATGAGGTGACAGAGGCTGGAGGGCCTGCTGGCCTGCTTGCCAGAAGAGTCTGTTCAGAAGAGATTTATGGTTGGTGACATGTCACCTCCTAGCCTGTCCATTGTGGGGGGAGCTTGGTCCCCGCAGAACTGGGGTGCATGTGGAGTACTGCTTCTCCCCCAGGAGCTCCAGAGCCCTGAGTTCCTTTGTCAAAGCACTGTGGGGCAGTGTGGTGACAGCAGCCACCCCCGGATGGGGCGGCTGGGGTCTCGGGAGGTGGCTGAGCATTGGTGCAGATGGCCTGCAGCCCCGTCGCATTGCACCCTCTCATTGGGATCGCTCATGCCCCGGCAGACAGATGTGCTAGAGAAACAAGAGGAGGACAAGGCACTTTTGGGAGGTCACAGGGCAGTGGCATCTGCTTTGCGTCTGCCACGCGGTCTGACGGGAGCAGCCACTTGGGCATCTGCTCAGAGACACGCTGTCTTCTGCCCTGGGCTAACGTCCCAGCTGCCTGTCTCACCAAATTCTCGCGACACTCCTTTGGGACCACCCTTATCTACATCCCACAGATGCGGAAACTGGGGGGAGGACAGGGATTCAGGAGGCAGGGGAGAGGCTGACCTAGGACGTTGGACCTTGAGCCACAACCTGAATCTTTCACCACATCTGTAGACCAGGGTTTCTCAACCCCCACGCTGCTGACATTGTGGGTGGATCCTTCTCCATTGCGGGGCTGTCCTTCTGCGTTGCAGCGGGTTTGGCGACATCCCTGGCCTCTACCCACTAGGTGCCCCATCTCGTGACAACCAAGATGTCTCCAGACCTCGACAGATGTGCCTTGGGGGCAAAGATCAATCCGGTTGAGAACTCATGCTGTAGGGAGAGGCAAGATGACCTCAAAACGCCTCCAGCTGCCCCCTTTCCTCCCAGCCGTCCCCAGCCCCAACCTCGTCTGTTGGTCTCACCTGCTGAAAACGAGCTGAGGCCTTGTTGCCAGCGGGGCAGCTGTATGCCTCAGTCAGGCTGCAGGCAGGGGCCTCCTGGAAGCCAGAACTTCCACATGCCTGTGTGATCTATCCTTTGTTCCACTGGCGCTGTCTCAGAGCCTGTTAGCCTGAGGGCATTGACACCAGCCTTCAGCTGTTTCTCATGCCAATTTATCAAGTCACAGTCACACTTGGGTTAAACTGTCCATGGGATCCAGCACAGGGCAGAATCCTAGGGGTCTTGAAAGTTGCCTGTATGCTGTAAGTAGAACTGTATGGAGGTGGGCACCCTGAGGCTCAGCTGGCAGAGGCCAACATGACAGCCTCCTTTCTGGAGGGCCATCAGAGCTGAGGCCAATGCGTGAAGTTCGTGTATTCTTAGATCTGGTGATTCACCTCCAGGAAGAATCCCACATAAGTGTGAGTGTGTCTGCTGAAGGCTATTCACGCCAGCCATCATGAACAGGGAAAGGCTGAGAGCAACTTAATGCCCCCCTGCCACCAGCAGACCAGGTAAGGGCAAACCCCAAGACCACCACAGCACTGGCCATCTTTAGAAATAAGATGCATGTGAATATTTTAGGGACACAGTGTTCTTAGAAGAAGAGGATGCAGACCCACAGGGAAGAAGGCTATGTGGAGGTGGGGGCAGAGGTGGCAGGGATGCGGCTCTGAGCCCAGATCACCAACGGCCAGCAGCTCATGGGGGCCTGGATGCTGCAGGGGAAGAGTCTGAACTCTGAGCTGGGAAGTCCTGGAGGGCTGGGAGCAGGGGAGTGACATTTTGGGATGTCACGTTTAGGAGGACCATTTGGGCTGGGGAGGGAGGAGCAAGGAGGTCAGTGAAGGATACTGGGGGCTCACAGAATCGAGGAGGCAGGAGAACTAGACCTGGGGCTGAGATGGAACCAAAGATGCCCACGAGGGCTGGAACAGAGAAGCTGCAGGAATGAGCGGCTTAGTAGCAGAAATGGTCTGATCAGAATCACTGCTGAAATGAGCGATTCCAGCCCCTTCCAGGCTGTGTTCCCTTCTGCTGGATCCTCACTCTCCTGGGAGGGAGGGTCTGATGGGCCAGCACGCATGGTTTAGGGACAGTAGGACTCATTATTAACAGTCCTACCTGATGACACTCAAGGGTGAGGAATTGCTCTAAAAGGATAACATGAGAAGAAATGGATTCTGGACATCAAAAATACGGAGAAAGATAAACCAGAGATTTCTACATAGATAATGACAGATACTGCAAAAATGGCTGCGACTCCTAACCCTTCTTGTGTCCACAGGATTAGGATGTGACTCTCTGGCGGCTTCCCCAAAGACGTCAGTTTCTCCATCCTCTGAATATGGACTGGCCTGTGTCTTGCTTTGGTCAGTGGAAGTAGGCAGATGTGATGGTGTGCCAGCCTAGAACTCAGGCGATGGGAGGTCTGGGTGATTCTGCTCTCCTGGAACCCTGCCCAGCTGCTGTGAGAATAAGCCTGTGGGGGAGGAGAAACCACACCTGGAAGAGCCCAGCTATCCCAGCCAAGGTCATCCTAGACCAGGCAATAGCCAGCAAAGCCCCAAACATGTGAAGGAGCTCAACCAAGAGCAGCAGAGCTGCAGAGGACCACAGAGTAATGAGTGAATCCAGCCAAGTCCAGACAATTTACCAGCTGAACCATAGATTCCTGAACAGTAATAAATGTTTATTATTTCAAGCCTGTGAGTTCGGGGCTTGTTTGTTACGCAGCAGATGCTAACTGATGTACAGGGAGTAGACCAAGGCTCAGGGGGAAGACTTGATTTGCCCAAAGTCACACAACTAGTGGGTGTTGGATCTCGAGTAGAGACCCTAATTCCCATGGAGTCAGTCCCCATAACAACATAACCAGAGTCCATGGGAGGTTTGTTTTAATAACCTAAAAACACTCCCAGGAGAAATGAGCATCACATCTTGACTGCACAAGGCCCGGAATCTCCACAGTGGCCCTCAGCTCCCAGGCTGAACAGCAGGAGAACATCCAGGCATGTTTGTAGCTCAGACTCTGTTTCTTAGCACCTCGTGGGGGCTCCTGGCTCGTGGAAATGAACATATTGGGCTGCATTGAGGCGAGAGAAACACAACAGAGACAATGATTCCAAAAGCAGCTCTAATTGAAGTAACAGCAAAACTCATTTGGTGGATGGAACACATGGCTGGGAGGACCTCACGGTTCTGGAAAGGCGCAGCTCAGTGGGACAGATGTGAATGCTTTTGCCTGACTGTGTGGCCACCAGGAATCAAGGCTGCCAAGCAGCGGGTCCAAGGGAGTCCAGGGGAATGTGGTCAGGCGAGTCCTGGCCTGGACCCAGTGTTAACCTCCCACTTCTCAGAATCCCAGCTTTCTCATTAATAACATGGGATAATAACTCAGTTTATCCATGAGACAAAGGTGCAAGAGAAGGGGGTTCTGGAACAATGGAAAGTCCTGTGCAAAAGTGTGGCACAGAGGTCAAGACCATGGACTTCAGGTTGGGTTTGGTCCTGCCTCTTAGCAGCTGTCACTTAAGTTTTCAGAGTCTCATTTTCCTCATTGTGAAAGGAAGATGATAAGAACACTTGATCGTGGGAACCAAAAGACAGAGATGATGGACCAAGACCACGTTGGACCTTTCAAGCCCAAACCTCCCTTCTCCCCAGCACCTAGCATGATACCTGTTTTGTGTTAAGTTTTTGATGAATAGTGGTTGATCCACTACCAAAAGGTTATAGCCATTTAATGAACGCCTCCTGAGTGCCAGGTGCTTTACATATGGTATCTGTTGGGGTTCTACAGAGAATATGTGTGTGTGTGTATATATATATACACACATACATATATATAACATGATATGATATGATATATGATATGATATAATATAATATAATATAATATAATATAGTATATATTTATATAGAAAAGGGGAGAAAATGGAATTGGACCTGCACCTTGATGGATGGTCATCAAATCAAGAGGCTGGGAAGCACCAGCCTTGGTAATAGCAGGTGCAAAGGCCCTGTGGTCAGAGGAGTCAGGGGCATATAAGAAGAGTTGAGGGAGATGTGGCCAGGCAGATGAACAAGGGCTGGACCCCTCAGGCCTCAGAGGCCAAAGTGAGGGATTATCAGAGGGCATTGAGTAGAAGGTGACAGAATGGTAAAGGGTCTGCTGGAGGAGCCCAAGAGTGGAAGGGAGGCAGGTGAGAGAGGGGACCTTGACGAGGGCTGGGGCAGTGGGATGCCAGGCTGCTTCCACACCTTGGTGCTGTCTCTGCAAAGGTGCTTTATAAATGATGTATTTTGTGGCTGCTGACATTTGAGGCAGGCCTGATGGGACTGAGAACAGTGGCCTCTCTGTCTCCAGCACCAGCCTCCCTGAGCCCCCATTCTTTGCCAGCTTTTTCTACGGGGTGTTCCTTTGCTGGGCGAGAAGGCTGTGCCTTTAAAAATTAACTTCCAAGTGAAACCCTCCTGGGGGGACTTGTCCCCTCCCCCATACCTTCAAGACTAATGGAGATCAGATGTGTGGGGCTGGGGCGGGACTGTAGCGTGACAGGTTCAGATGTGGTTTTAGAGCCAAGACTTTCCTAATGGATGGAGTCTGAGTTCAGTGGCAGAACCACAGAGGAAGGCGCCTTGCTGCCCCCGCCTCTGAGCAGACAAAGAGTTCAAGGCAGTGGGACCCACGAACAATAGTCCTCGTGCTGTTCCATGGACTTTGGGAGAGAAAGCACAAAGGGCAGATTGGGGTAAAGATTTGCCAGTGTCTGGGCACTGAGAGGGACCGCTTGGTACCAGGATCTGCATTCCCACCTCGCTTGCCCCCCACACCCCCAGGAATGTGCCCCTCTCCACCTTGCTGCCTGTGCAGCGGCCCCTGGAACCTTACAGGGCCGATACTTGCAGTGCGCCAGGCATGGCCGTGATTGTCGGGACTATCAGGGGCCAGCAAATTGCAGCCACGTCCAGGCCACCCCGTTTTTTGTAAAGCCTGCAAGCTGTGAATGGTTTTGACACTTGCAAATGGTTGATTCATTACAAAAGAAAAGCAAACAAGAAGAATATTTCACAACATGAAAAATTACATGAAATTCACACTTGGGTGTCCAGGAAGGAAGTTTTATTGGAACACAGCCACGCCCATTCTTTTATAGTTTGCTCCAGGCTGCTTCCTCAACTTCCTCTGCTGAATAGTCCCTCACAAAATCTAAAATATTTACTACATGGCCTTTTACAGAAAATGTTTGCTGAAACCTGGTTGGAATCGTGAAATCCCTCCCTGCTGGTTGTTAAATAGCAGCTGCCCCGAGCACCCCGTCTCCAGGAAACTTCGAGACCTCTCCCAACCCATCAACAAGGGGGGACAGCTGGGCTGGTTTAGGGGGTGCCCCTGTCGCGATGACTCCCGCTGTTCCGCCTGTGAGACAGAGCATAAATCCCGCCCCTGGTCCCCTTGCTGCTCCTTCGACAGTCTACCCTTCCTCTTGCCTCACAGTCCTGGCTCACTGTGTTCCTTGTGCCTGGATGCGCTTCCCCACGTCCCTACACCCGCACAGACTCGGCGGAGTCCTTGTCCTCCCCAGATCCTGGCTGAGCCTCCTCTTCTCCGAGGTTAGGGCAGACCCCAGCCCTGTGCTGCTGAGACCCTGAATTTCTCCCAGTGCAGCCCATTGTGACCCTCCACTGTTTGTCGTTAAATCTTCATCACTGGCCGTCCTGCTCGGTGCCAGGATCCGCTGTCACACCCAGGGCTGGGCAGTGGGCACCTGGGAGGGCACTGGGCTCCTGGCAGGACTCCGTGAAAAGACGGTTGACAGACTGCATTCCTGTGGCTCCTGTAACAAATGACCACACGCTGGGGCGCCGAAAACTGCAGAAATGTGTTCTCTCACAGTCTGGAGGCGGAAGTCCAAAATCCAGGTAGCCGCAGGGTCGTGCTCCCTGCAGAGGCTCTCGGGAAGGGCCCTTCCTGCTGCTTCCAGCTCCTGGTGGCCCCTGGTGTTCCTTGGCCGGTGGCTGCATCCTTCAGGCTCTGCCTCCCTCCATCGTGAGGCAGAGACGGCTCCAGCTCCTCCTCTTCTGTTTCTCTCCTTCTGCCTCACTCTTATGAGGACCCTGGTAGTGAACTGCGGGTCCCCCTGGGTTATCCAGGATGGTCTCAACTCAAGATCCTTCATTACATCTGCAGAGACTCTTTTTTTAAATAAGGTCCCATTGACAGGTTCCAGGGATTAGGACCTGCTAGCTTTGGTGGCGGGGGGTGTGGAGGGTGCACTTCTTAGTGTACTGCCGGGTCCTGATTATAGATTTTGGGGTAGGGGGAGCATTTTTCAACAAATGAGCTTTTCCATTTAAAAGAGTTTTAGCTTTACACAATGGCTGTGCAGACGGTGTAGAGCGCCCCCACATACCCCACACCTCATTCCCTGCTAACGTTTCAGAGCAGCGTGGTACGTTGTCACAAAGAATGAAGCCGTCAAGTCCACACTTTATTCAGACTTCCTCTGTTTTTCCCTGACATCCTTTGCTGCTGCAGGAGCCCACCCGGGACCCCATGTGACGTTCACTCGTCACGTCACACAGGGCTCCTCTCGGCTGCGACAGTTTCTTAGACTGTCCTCATCAGGTGTTTTGTGGAATGTCTATCAGTTTGGGCTCGTCTGCTCTCTTCTCCTGGTTAGACTGGGGTTGGAGGTTTAGGGGAGGGAGACCTCAGAGGGGCCTTGCCACCCACCGTGTCGAGAGCCCGGCTCTCAGCCTGACCGCCTGGCTGCGGCTGCTCCTTTGCGGTAGAAGGATCTGTCGCTCTTTCCCCCACCTTTCCACCCCGTCCTGCCTGGAAGGGAGTCACCGTGCGTAGCCCGCGCCTGAGCACCGGGGGCCGCGCCCCGCCTCCTGGAGCCCAGAGGAGAACACTCTTTGGAATTACTCTTTGTGGGAGACGTCCCTCTTCTCCCCGGGTGACCTGTTTATCCAGTCATTTCTTCAGTCAGTATGTTCTCATGGATATTTGTTTTAACTTTGAGTTTTAATCCAGTGTTACTTTTATTTAAAACTTCTGTTGCACAAACTGTCCCAGCTTTGACCATTTGGGGGCATTCTTCAGTTGGCTCCTGTGTCTCTTTGATGTACCTACCCCATTGTTGCGGGTGGTTGTTATTTTTTAAGTGTTTTCTTACTTTTTGGCCCTATGAGATGCCCCCAAGACCATCTTGTATAATCCTGTGCAGAATAAGCTGCTTCTCTAAGGAGCCCCGGTTTGGAGAATGGTATTAGAAACCAAGATCTGGGTTCTGGGTGTGCTCATCGCTTTCGGGGTGTTGTTGCCTCTGGGTGTGCTCAGCTGGCAGAGCAGGGGGATGGGTGTGTGTGGTGTGCTAGCCCAGGCATGTACGCATATCAGCAAATATTTTTATACGTTAATACCTGTATCTGTATTAAGCTCAGCGTGAGTTCATACTGACATCTCCAACTGTAACTCATTACCTCGTGGGTCATGTCCGTTTCCACCCTTTGCTTATTCTTCTCAAACAGTGAGAAACCTGTGGTCCAGAGAGGATCAGCTTCCCTATCTGTAGAACACAGGGCTCAGAAGGAGGGACCATCCGTGCTGTTTCCAGCGCCAACACCCTAGGACACCAAGATAAAACAAGCACAAATAAGCAGCTCGTCAACCCAGATCCTATTTTTCCATTTGAACGCCGATAGGATCTTAGACAGAGACTCTGGAAGGGCCTTTTACCTTTTCCAGCGATTGTGTTATAATCTAAACAGATGTGTATGGAGCAGCAAACAGGCGTGAGGATGTGAACACTGAACGTGGCATGTCCGAGGCCCTGGCTGTTTGCCACTGTCTGTGTGGACGGCACAGCCTCACTGTCGGGTCATTGTGGACCTCACCTCTCCTCCCCCAACGATCTTCAGCCAGACCTTTAATGGGGAAACCTTTAATGTGCCAGAAGAGCGACGGGTCTGTGCTTCAGCTGACCACCCAGGAGACAGCCCGGCCCTTGAAGTTGTCAGCTAAGACAGGGAGACGTAGGGGCAAGTGCAGAGCTGCCTTCAGTCCTTTTACAGGAATTCCTCACCACCGCCTGCCTTTCCAAGGGTTGGTAGTGTTGACAGGTTCACTGGGCCAGGTCACTGCTTTACAGCTATCTGAGTAACCCTGAGCCCATCGAAGCAGACAACCTCCGGGAAAGCTGAATCCAGGGCTGCCGTGGTCCTCCCCTGCCCCAGCGTGTGGAGTCCCCGTCTAACCCTTCCCTCGCCTCCCGCCGGCGCCGCCCCCTGCACTTTCCTGCCTGGCAGTAGCCAGAGCGTGAAGGCGCTGCGAGCCCGCCTCCCTCCCCACCCAGACCTGAGTGCTGGAGACAGGGGCTGAGCCCAGGGATGTGGGTCTGGGGCAGGTCACCAGGAGGCAGCCTCTGCAGAACTTGGGTTCTCTAAGCCTCAGTCTCTCACTTGTAAATTGGAGGTGGTGACACTCCGTGCTCAGAGGTAGGATGACTGTTCTCACTTTAGAGATGAGGAGTCTGCTCACTGAAGTCTGACCGCTGCCTTAATTATTGGCACATCTTTCTTCTTTCCTGTCTTCCTCTCTTCTGTCTATCCATCTGATTATCACCAAGCACCTCCATGATGTGGGGCTCTGTCCGAAGCCCTTAGGAATAGAAAAGAGACCCTTCTGGAAGAGCTTTGCTAATCGTGGTGGGAAAAGATAACCAAATAGATACCTACATTTCAGCCCAGTCCGATTAAGGGGGGCACCCAGAGGAGGGACGGCCAGTCTGCCTGCAGGTGGGGCGGGAGATGCGCTGAGAAAGGAGGCCAGCAGGAGGAGCCCAGTGGTGGTGAGGCATGGTTGCCAGCTCGCTGAGGTTGGACCCAGCCCACGAGCAGGAAGCTCTAGTGCAAGCCTTAGCAAGTGGGACTCAGTCTTAAGAGTGAGAAAGAAACCAACAAAAGAAAAATGACTTTCTCTCCCTCTGAAACCGTGGCAGCTTTTCATAATCCTGAGGGTTTGGAATAGTTTCGGCTGGCGTACCCTAATGGAGCATGGCAATGGCCGCGCAGGCCTTATGGGGGAGTTTTTCATCTGGGGAGGGGCACCTGCTGTGAGCCTTCCTCTCCAAGGCAGGAGCTGTTTCTCCACCTGAGCCGCGACATCACTGCAGAAGCATTCGAGGAATTCGGGGCTGGTGTTAATAATGCACTCCCAGGCGGTGGCAGGGCTGATAGAGTCTGGTGCTGAGGTTTCTCTGCCCTCTCCCGGAGTGTGCCTCCCCCTGCACCTCGCACCGGCCCCCGTGGTCCTGGATGGCTCTCTTTTGCTCAGTGATGGTTCTGGGGGGTCTCCTCAGGTGCCCTTGTCCCCTGGTCCTCGGGGAAGTTGGCCTCCGCTGATCGAGTGAGCTGGTCATTTCTTTAAATATTCATTCAAGCTGGTTTTCCTTGTTGTTTCCCTTCCTCCATTTCTGGCAGCTTCCTGACCTGTCTGCACCCCCTTACCTCCTGCCAGGTGCATGCTACCTGCAGCCAGGTGGAAGCCACCTGCTGGAGCATCTCCCCTCCCGTAAAAGCAAGCCCTCTGTGAACTGGCCATGAGAAATCTGCAGGTTTCACACAAGACCCAGGAACCTACTGCTGGGTAATCTGGGTGTCCCCGTGTGGCAACAGTGGGCTGCTCTGCCCGCCTGCATGAAGCTGAGTGAAGGAGGGGGGCCTCCCTCCCTGGTTTCCATCCACGCTGGACCCACTGCATCCTAGGCCTCGAGGGTCACTGACAGAGAGCAGAGGACGTGTGCATGTCAGGTGTATGTCTGGGTTGCACTGAGAGTCCCACCGTCCCCTTGAGACCACAGCCATTTGCAGAAGTAAGGCCAGCTGTCCTGGAGGGGCCAGGGACAGTGGGGTCAAAGGGCATTTTGGCGGAGACAGAGGAGAGTTGGAGCACATGGAAGGGCACTCGTGCTCACTCTGGGACCTGGAGCTCGCAGGGGCTCCCAGCTCCATCCTGTCAGCTGGAGCAGTGGGCGTCTTTGTGGAAGGTGGGCTGGCTGGAGGGATCTGTCATCACTTTGGAACCTGTTCAGGTGACAGGTGAGAGATGAGGACACTGGTCTCGGAGGCTTGCCCCGGGTCACACGCTGGGATTCGGAGCCCAGATCAGGCCAGGCCTGAAACCCACCTGCTTCCTGTAGGCACATTTGTTCCATTCTGTCTGCGCAGAGCAGAGATGGGCCATACATGTGTCCTTGTTCCAGTGCCAGGCCGGGCCCTGTGTGAGATGCAGACCTGTTCCTCTCTCTGCCCCGGAGGCCCTCCACCACCCACCTACCAGCCAGCTCTTCCATCCTCTCAGCCTAACCACCCACCCCTCAACTCCCTAGGCCTTTTGTTTTGCTTTTTAAATGAATAGAATTTTTTAAATTAAAAAGCAATATCAGATCTATGCCTCTTGTGGTAAAAGCCATCTCCCTTTCAATTAAGTACAATTATACAAAGGTGTCGTTATTACCTGATGAGGCTGAGATTGTATGTAAACATCTGGGTTTGGGCCTCTGGAACGTCCAAGCACCAGGCTCCATGGGCGATCGCGGGCCTGAGGCCTCTGTTTCCGGTGAGTCCACTCCCGCTGGGGAGGCAGGCCTGTCCCGGGACCCTTGCTAAGCGGTGGAGTCATCCACTGCATGTCTCATCACCGAGCCAAACAAGTGGAGTAAATGAAAGGACGGATAAAATCAGTGTGAGGTTGTGGGCTCAGCCCCCTGCCCCAGCTGGAAGACCTTGGGCAGCGGGCCACTGGCCTCCTGGAGCCTCAGTTTGCACATCTGAAAAATGGGCATGACCACACAGCCTCGCCCCTCCTCCTGTGTGGCTGATGTGAGTGTCTTGGGGGGTGATGACCGTGCCCCCATGCAAGAGCTCGGGAAGTGGCTGTTTTGAATACCCACTGTCTTGTTATCACCAGTGCACGTGGGGAAGGAGGAAGCAGGCCCCGGGGGGGGCCCCCATTGTCAGGAGTTTATCGCAAGGCTGCAGGGCCTAGGGGACGGCCCCAAGGCAACCACAGGGACCTCGGCCAAGGGACTCCTGGGGTCCAGGAAAGCAGAAGGGAAGTGCCGCATCGGCCTTTTTGACCTCTGCCCGTCTCCCCGCCCCACTCAGCTCCATGGAAGCGGAGCCAGACTTCCTCTGCCATGCTTGTAATTGTGTTTGGGACGCCTGCAACCCTCTTACTCTCTGTGTCTGTGTCCCCACCGGCTCACAGGGACCAGGGCCCACCCTCTGGTGAACCAGAGGCTGTGATGAAATACCAGGAGTTTCCTCCGGCAGGTGGAGGTGACCCCTGCTTGTGTCTGGCGGGGTCCCGCTTGGGCTTGTAGCTGCTCTGGGGAAACCCAGGGAACGCACTGTCTGGAGTTTCAGTGTGGCCCAGCCTCGGACTCCCTCGGGGCGCACCCCGAAGGCCCCGCCCTGGATGTACCTGGAGCTGGGGGTGAGGTCAGCGCCGTGTAGTTTGACCTGACCAGTCGCGGTGTCGCTGGGTGGGACCTCAGAGGGAAGGAAGGAAGGAAGGAAGCTGTAACGGAGTTTGGCGGTGCCAGGCCCCTGGCCTTCACGTGCAGCAGCCCCACACATCCCCGCCCCGTCCTGGGAAGAGGCAGGCTGGTCATGGTCAAGGCCATGGGCACTCAGGTCCGACATGGCCACCGTCGGTCCCAGCGGCCCCACTCAGCAGCCGCATGGTCTTTGCCATTGTTGGGCCTCTTTTTTTCTTTCTGTTTTGTTTTCAGCTTTCCAAAATTTTTGTTAATTTGCATGCTTACTTTTTTTAAAACAGTTTTTAAAATAGACTTATTAATTGTATTTTTATTTTATTTATTTTTTGAAGAGGGGAGGTAATTAGGTTTATTTATTTATTTACTTATTTTTTTAATGGAGGAACTGGGGATTGAACCTAGCACCTCGTGCATGCCAAGCAGGCGCTATACCACTGAGCTGTACCCGCTCCCGTCTTGGGCCTCTTTGAGTCTTAGCTTCCTCCTTGGGGTTGTGGGGGCGAACCTTGAACTTGCCATGTTGAAGCCCAGACAGGGTTTAGGAGGTAGCCTGGCACAGAATGCTCAAAAGAAGGAGCTCCCCCATCCCCGCTGTAGGAATCAGGAGGTGGAGGCCAGAGGGTGTGAGGATGAAGGAGGCCCGTGCTGGAGGGGGAGGGAGTTGGGAAGGCTTCTGAGAACCAGCTGCACTCCATGTGAGCAGAGGAGCTCATGAAACACAACCCTGAGATGCATGCACGTCCAGCTCCGAGAAGCTGGTAAAAATCTGCGGACTCCTTGGCCATCCTCCCATGCCTTCAAATCCGGCCTGTGCACATGCCCCAGGCGCTGATGGGTTTCCAGCACCATGGGGCGGGGCGGTGTCCGTCCCTGAGCGCCCACCATGCCTAGGAACCCTGCCCCGTTCCTGCACATGGGCTTGCCTGTGAGATGAGCTCATCGCCAGATCCCCGAACCCAGCATGGTCCCCGGCCCTCAGCAGGAGCTTCATACAGGCTGATAGTGAATGAGTGAATGAATGAGCTGGCACAATGGGAATACTCTGACCTTCTCTATTAGGATATGAGCTGGTTGAAGCCAAATCCATGTCAGAAAAGCCATGTGGAAATAGAATAAATTCATGAACGTCTGTTGATGGGCAAGACAGGGAACTGAAACGGTGCCCCATGTGGCCAGAGGAGGCTGAGCGGGCGGAGACAGGATTGAGGGAGGCAGGAAGGCAGCCCCGGGGGCTCGGAGAGGTTTCGGGGTTTTCAAAGGACAGCAGGGTCTCTCTTACTGGAGGCCCACGCATCTGGGCACAAGCAGGGGAGGCCTCTTGCTGTTAGAAAGCCACCTGCATCTTTCTGCCCGGCAGCCAGAGCCCTGGGGGAGCATGACCTTCATTCGAATGGCAGGGCCCATGAGGATGTTAAAAATGAACAGAATCCTCTGTGATATACACCAGAAATGACACAACACTGTAAACTGACTATACTTTGATAAAAGTGAACAAACAAAATCTTTAACTCTCAGCTTGGCAGCAGAAGGATACACTCAGGTGCGCTTGATCCAGGTGACAGATTCAGTGGCCTTCACTTCTTAACAAGGAGACCATCACTTGAATGAAGACAGCAGCCATCAGTTAAATAAAACAGTCCTGTGCTTTCGAGGACCAGCCAGGGTCAGACGCCGCCCGGCCGCTCGCTCACGGGGTTTGTTGGCTCCTGAACCTTGATGCCCACGCAGTTTACTCAGAACCCCAGGGGGTGGGGGCCATTCCAGGAGGGAGGATGAATTCTGTCTCGTTTGCAGACTTCAGAACTGGTGATGGAAATTTAAAAATTCAGACTCTCTTTAAAAAATTATAAAATAAATGTTCATGATAGTGCAGAAACAAGTGAATCAGGTTGGGAGGAGATACAAGAAAAAGGAAAAATGCTCTCCCCTCCTTCTCCCTGATGGTACGTTCTTCTGGGAGTTTTCCATATGGACTCACCTGTGTGTGTGTGTGTCCCTTGTGCTGGTTTCCACGAGCTTTTTCCCGGTGATTCCCAGGACATCTTCCCACTGCAGCTTCGTGAGAGCAGTGGCCCTGTCTGGGTTGCTAGCTCCACCCCTGGCTTGACGTAGAGCCCAGTGAACATTTGTGTTGAGTGAAGGAACAAGATATGCCTCTTACTGGCCTGACTGGGGGTCCACAGGGTGTGATGCCCCCTCATTTATCTTAGGGCCCCACAGAGCTGGAGGTGGGGGGCTGCAGGAAATCCCACTCACGGAGCCCCTTGCTTCTTGGATGTAGGCACCGGTGAATCGGGAGGGTAAATTCCTGGACATGGAGACCCCCAGTCCAAGGGTCCAAGTCATGAATCTGAGGGCTGTTGTCAGGTTGCTGACCCATCCCAGGAGATGGCCAGGTCCTTGACTCTTGGCACGATTTTGGTTTTTTCCCCAAAGTCTTGTACATTCTTTCCAAGTCTGAGACATTCTTTTTGCCCAAGCCTCTCTGGCCTGGGAGACAGCGTGGTGGTGGCGGAGGCCTCTGGGGCCAGCTTCTCTCCTGGCCGCTGCCAGCCGTGCCTCTGATTCCCCCATCTGCAGACTGGGTATTTGGCGGTCCTTACTTCCAGGACTGTTTTGAGGCCCCACGGGCTGGGAGCACCTAGAAAAAGGTGCCACGCATCCAGACTCGGTTGACCCTGAGTCGGAGGCTCTCTGGGGGTTGTGGGGAGCCCCAGGGGCACCTGTCTGCCCCCGCAGGTGGGAACAAAAGCCCTGGGGTCAAACATCCAAAATCATCCAAACCGCAGGCATCTCCCAGCCACCTGGATGCCCAGGTGCTCATTGGAGTGAGCCGTTTGGAGGGCTCTTCATTCCAGGAAGGTCAAGGGAGTGAGATGCAGTCTTAGGATGTGAGTTTATTAGACTTGGAGGCCTTGCAGTCATGTTACAAGGGGCTGGGGCCAGGCAGCCACTAAGCAGGACCTCTGCCCCTCTTTCAAGTGGTTTCAAGTCCTAGAGATGAGGGGGGCCCTTCAATGACTGGCAAACGGGTCCAGAGAGGCAGTGCGACTTGCCCAAGGTCACACAGCTTGTCAGTTTCCCAGAGGGAGTTCCACCCCTCCCGCTTAAATACCTTTGTTTCTTCTGACATGAGCCATTCAGAGCCACGTTCAGGCTCTGGAGCCAGACAGCCTGGGTTTGACTCCTCACCTTCTGACCTCTGACTTTGGGTGACTCGCTTCACCTGTGCGTGTCTGCAGAGCCCAGGGATGAATGACTAATGGGATTAGCTCCGCATCGTGCAGGTGGAAGAGAGAGGCTGCTGCTGTGTGGCTGTGGCCCGGGGCCTGGGTGGGGGCTGAGCTGGTTCTGCACCCTGTGTGGCTGCCGGCCGGTCCTCCCAGACTGGCACGGAGGGAGCCCAGGTGGGAGAACTGCTCGCGCTCCACCTCCCCTAGAGCTCCAGGTGGGCCTGGTCCCCGACGCAGGGTACGCGCTCACTGCAGAGGCCGCGGCGTTGAGCAATGCTGTGTTATCATCGTCTTGTAACTCGCCCACTACGTCTGACCTCTGGACTCAGAGGATAATTAATGGGGCACTTTGGACGGGGCTTGGAATGTCAAGCTTTTAATTAATACACCGGACTGAATATATTTAGCTGGACCGTTCTGCCCGGTCCATCCAATTACCCAGACTCATTATACAACTTGATTGCGTTTTCCATTACTCAGTGACTTTGCTAAATGGGCAGCCAGGCTGCAGACGGGCGGCCAGCGCCAGTATTGATTAGAGGACACAGTTTATTACCCGTCGAGGCAACGCTTGGGGCCGTAAATCTCACACCGGACACGGCTTCTCTGCAGCCTCCAGGTGGGGACGGAACTGTATTTGGATGAAGCATTCCAGCCATCGACCCTCCTTCCACACCTCCCCTGTGTCCTGCCTTTTGTTTAATGGAATTGCCTTTCCGCTGCCAACTCAGCGCTCCCTGCAAGTGTAATCAGGGACCCCTCCCACTTTAATAGCAGAAATGGATACAGGACATTTTTCTCCTGTCCCCAGGCTCCAGAATAACACAAAGTGATGAGCTGGCCAGGAGCCCCCGGGAATCAGCCACAGGGGATCAGCTAAACCTTCTTTTATCTTCCCCAGCCCTCAGGAGAAGACAGCCCCTGACCCTTGGTGTGAGAGAGGCAGCTCGTGGCCCCAGGAGCTTGTTTTAAGGTTGTGATTGTAACTCCCGGGGCGAAAACTCCCGGGAACCAGGAGCACTCTTTGTGCACCGTGGCGGCTTTTGGGTCAGTCTGTTTTCCTAATCTGAAACAGCCAGCAGGGGGAAAGGAAAAAAAAAAAAAAAGATGAAGCATTGTTGGGCTGTTTCCTTCTTCTGCCTAAAAGCTAGTGAATGCCAAGGACGTGCCAGGCACTCCGCACTTGTCCTCTCCAGTCTTCAGACAACCTAGAAAGTTAGTGTTTGGGCTAAATCTTTTCCCTTCTAATTTTTAGATCAATTTAGACTTACAGAAGAGTTGCAAAAATAGTATAATAGAGAGATCCTGTAGTCCCCTCTGCCAGCTTCCAGTTATGTTAACATTGAAGTGTTTTAATTAGCACTCTCTAAGAGAAAGCTGAAGCCCAGAGAGGTTCAGGAACCTGCCCTGGGTCATACAGCAATGATGGGATGTGAGTGTGAATCTAGTTTAGCTTGCCTGTGACAGCCCAGCGGCCTGTATGTGTGAACAGCTGTCTACCAAAGGACTTAAAAAGAAGGAGCAGGTGCTTGTCAGGCAAGCACAGAATCCAGGAGCAAGGCTGTAGGTCTCTGCAAAAAATGATGTCTGGGGGTGGAGATATAGCTCAGTGGTAAAAATGCGCTGAGGTCTTGGGATCAATCCCCAGTACCTCCATTTAAAAAAATCAAAAATAAAATTTTAAAAAGTGATGTCTGATGCCTACAAGCTGAAATGAAGACAGAACCTTGTTTATGTCCAGGATGGACTTGACTTTGCAGAGGTCCGGAGGAAACTTGAATTCCTAAGGGGCAGGAGGGAAAACCAGTCGACTCCAAGCCTAGGTCCTCCCTCCCATATTTGGACTCCATTAGTGTTGTTTTGTGGACCCCAAACTCTCCCTAAGGCTCTGCTTCCAGCCCACCTCACAAGAGCCATTACCAATCAATCAGCACATTGAACTGGGCTGGGTTGACACTAGTGTTGGTAATCCAGTAGCGCCATTAACAACAATTAACCTTGAGAATAAATGAACCTCCGCAAAAGGAACGTTTTCACCTTTGCCAGGCCCTACAGACACTCTTTCAGCAAGCCCCATTCTGATTTTCTGGACACTCCTAATGAGAAAAGGAGTCACTGATGGTGTAAAGAAATAGATTGGCGAAAAATAAATCCTGTTTATTCAGCACATACTGATGCCAGGCCTGGAGCTGAGTGCTCCCCATTGACTTAGTTCTCTGAATCCTCTCCAAAATCTGGTGAAATCAGCGCTGTTACATCCTTAAGAAAAACAACTTTTAAATTTTGAAATAGAGACTCACAGTAAATGGCAAAAAATAGAACCGAGAGGTCTCATATGTCCCCTTCTCCCAGCTTCCCCAAAATGGTGACATCTCACATGAACTTGGCACGTACCCAAAGCAGGAAACTTGGCACTGATTCAATCTGCAGCCTTGTTCAGATATTAGTGGTTTTGCATGCACCGTGTGTGTGTGTGTGTGTGTGTGTGCGCGCGCGCGCGCGCGCGTGCAGCTCTATTCAGTTTTGTCACTCTTACCTCTTTCTCTTTGATGAGGAAACCAGACTGGAGGGAGGCTGAAGGGACTTGCCCAAGATGGCAGAGCTAGCAGATGGCCAAACCCAGATGCATCAAGGTCAGATTCCCGCCCACCCACCTGCCCTTCTAGGTTCTCCAACACCCCCACCCGCCAGGAGCACGATTCATAGGTGGAGACTTACTTGTGGATGAGTTTAGCCCTTGAAAAACCTCCACAGCTGGTGGTCAAAGTGTCTTCTTACCAATTTAGTGCCTCTCAAGATGATATGCAAAGAGGAGAGCTTAAAAAAAAAGTGTGGTGCAGGGATGCTCCTGTCTGGGCATGGCCCTGATGTAACTGAGCAGGAGGCTGGTCACGGAGACTGGGCTGTTTTGCACGCGTCTCCAATCCAATGGTGTGGACAGAAATGACCTGGGACTGCCAGGGTCAGGGGAGTCCCACTGGCCAATGGAAACCCACCTCCCACAACACAGAGGCAGGGCAGGGTCCCCCCACCCAGCAAAGGGAAAGTAGCTGCTCACATCCAAGGACTGCAAATTAATAACAAATTGCAAAACCAACACTGCCTCGTGACTTACCTGTGTTCTTGGCCACTGTTAGGAATTTAAAAGGTCATTGAGCTATAATCAGTAATGACCAAAACAAAAAAAAGCCTGTTTTGTGCTTGAGAGACGGAAGGGTTTTTTTTTTTTTTTTGGCGAGATGGCAGGGACAGGGTTTGATGGCCCTGGGGAGGGGGTTTGAAATCATCCCCTTCCCTCTGGGAAGGCAGTGGGGGTGGAGACTTACTGCAAGTTAAATTTTTAAAAAAGTCAATAGCATTTCAGGTGAGTGTGAATTAGGGGCTATTTGCTGAGGCTTAAGGGGATTAAGGATAAAACTGTAGATAATCAGTGGGTCATTATGCCCTGCTGGAGGGCGGGGACAGCACTCTGTGGTCTTGGGGGCAGCTCTGTCTGTACCCCTTGGAACGAACATCAGAAGTATTCAGTGTGATGTGTTGTGGGTGGAACCTGGGCTCTAGCGCCTAAGGGAAGCCGTTTGCTGAGGGTCGTCAGCCCCTTGAAGACGCCAACCCCTCTCCCGCCCTCCTCACCACCCTGGAGAGGACCACACCCACAGTGAGGAAAGGAGTCCCACTGCTCTCCACCCAGACCTTGAGCAGACAGAGGCAGAGGTGCACCCCAGGCCGCCTCCATGCCAGTCAGTCCTGGGGCTGTAATAACGACAATTTTCTGATTTGAAGGCAAAACCAAATAAGCCAGAGAAGTGATTCAGGCCTCATGCGGCTCTCTTCCAGAGAAGGGGCGCAGATTGATTTTTCTTTCTTAAGCCCCATTTTATGCTGCTCATCGACAGGGCCTCCATCATTTCTAAGCTCTTTTCTTCCTCTCTGCTCAAGGCACAATTAACGGAGTCTCAGAAAGTTTCTTGCTTCTAGTTTCTCGCCTTTGTTGGCACAGTTTCACTTTTATGTGTGAAAATACCAGGAGGCCAGCAGCGTCAGTCTCGTCTTGGGAGAGTCACCGACCCTTTCGGGTCTCAGCTCCCGCACAGCCACTGCCGAGGGGCCAGAGCCAGCATTGGTCCACCTCTGCCAGAGCCCCGAACTCTACAGGAGAGTTGTCAGCCTGGCTCTGCCCAGGGACCCTGACTCACAATCTCCAGGAGTCAGCACCTCTCTGGCCCCCATATCTGCTCTTTACCAACGGGAACTTAAAGTGTAACCCAGCTCAGAATTTGCCAGGGGCTCCCGCCTCACTTGGAGTGAAACCAGGAATTGGGACTGTGGCCTCAGGATGCTCCCCCTATTGTCTCTGCTTGCACCTCCCACCACTTTCCCTTTTGACTCTGCTAAGGCATTCTGGACTTCTTTCAGTTGGTGGTGCACTCCAGGATGGTTCCTGCCCCAGGGCCTTTGCACGTGCTGTTTTCGCTGCCTGGAATGTTCTGATCTGCCCATGGCCAACTCATCATATTCTTTAACTCTCAGCTCAGCAGTCACTTCCCCAGGTCACACTGTCTGAAATAGCCCCCATTTCCCTTCCTAGAGCATCACCCTACTTCAGTTTCTTTATCACGGCCTGAGATTTTGTTCTGATTATTTACCTGCTCATGTTCCTCCTGCCTCACTAGAATGTGCTCTTTCATCCTTGCATCCACACATCCAGCTACTCATCAGGCACATAGTAGGTGCTGCCAAACGTCAGTGGAGGGAGTGAATGCATGTGTTCCATGATCAGACGAGTTTTGGGGCCCTGGAGCAGAGCCAGACGCTCATTACGGACCTTTTTCAGCTATGACATTTGATGAGTCTGGGTTTTTCTCTCAGGTCCTCATGCATGAAGGAGCAGAGGTCCAGGGGGGTGACGGTCAGGGGAAGGTTCCTCCCGCAGCTATAAGAGGGGGCCTCAGGCAGCCCCCCTCCACTCTGGGGGCACCCTCCAGGTGCCTTTGGATTTGGAAAACAGGCCTCTGAGTCTGGCAAAAAGGCCTTCAGGGCTGATGGGACCACCTGGCTGAGGTCCCCTGGAAGCGAGGAGTTGAAACCGGGGCCAAAAGCTTGGTTCCAATGAGAGGCGCGCAGCTCCCAAGACAGAAGGAGACACACAGAACCATCCTGAGGCCACGGGAGTTTGCCAGCACTTCCAGGCTTTTCACTGCACCCCTTTAATCCTTCATTAAGAGCTGCCGTCAGCTCATCTCTGCTCATTTAAAATGTTTTAGAATCACTTCTCCCCTCTCATGGAAGCCGTGCTTACGAGGGCTCCAGGCTGGAAATGGAGCCCAGCCCTCCCTCCTCCAGGCTGACAGGGGGCCTGCCTGGGGCCCCCAGGCTTAAGGCAGGGGTCTGCTGCAAGTCAGAGCCGTCCTATTCTATTTTAACACAAAGCCCCACTCAAAGTGGCCGGCCGGGGTCTCTGTAGGTCTCCCCTTCTCTTTCTCGACCACCAGGAACGCGGGACAGAGAAAAGCACTGGACGGGGATGCTGGCACCTTGACTCACGCCCTCGCTTTGTCACAGTCCAGACTTTCCTCTCTGTTGGCGGCAGAGGTGACCACGGAGCCTGGAGGCCCCACTTCGGGTCCCTGAGCGCTTTCTGCCAGCCTCCAGCCTGCCACACGCTTGTCCCCTCACCCCCGAATGGGGACAGGCTCATGTCACAGGGTGGCCGGAGGCAAAGTCAAAGACCCAGGGGACGAGGTCCCCACCTGCCTGTGCTCCGGTGCAAGAAGGAGCTCCGGTCAGCGCCCAGCGAGCAGGCTGCGCCTGGGCTGCCAGACACACCTGGCCACCCACTAGTCGTTACGGAAACTCATCACCCCCAGAGGTCATTCAGCTGAAAACATAAACAATTTCCCAAAGGTTTTAGCGAAATTCATGGCTGACAGTCATAATGGCATCATTAAGGGAGAGGAGGACATACCACTAGTGAAGCTGCGGGCCAAGGCTGCCTTGGTCGGGGGGAGGGGGGCTCCCACCCACACTGTCTGCAGCCACCCGCCCCCAGTGGCCCAGGGCCAGGCACACGCGGGCCCCCCTGAAGCCTCGTGAGTCCCCCGGTCAGAGGGCTACTCCATCTCTCTCAGTAGGGAGAGACAGATGAGGCAGTGAGCTTCCCCTGGGCTCCCTCGCAAATTCCTCCTGCCAAGCGGTGCTGAAGAGCATTGCCTGTAATGAATGACTGTAAACGATGACAATAAAAATAGCTCAGTACAACGATAAATGCTGGGGGGACAAGTGTGGAGAAAGGGGACCCTCCTGCACCATGGGTGGGAATGTACTTTGGTGCAGCCATTATGGGAAATAATACAGAGATTCCTTAAAAAACTGAACACAGAGTTACCTGATGACCCAGCAGTCCCACTACTGGGCATGTATCTGGAGGAAACTCTAACATGAAAAGACACACGCACCCCAATGTTCATAGCAGCACTATTTACAATAGTCAAGACAAGCAACCTAAATATCCATCAACAGTTGACTGAATAAAGAAGTGATATATTTATACAATGGACTACTACTCAGTCATAAAAAATAAAAGAATGCCATTTGCAGCAAAATGGATGGACCTGGAGATCATCATACTAAGTGAAATAAGCCAGAAAGAGAAAGAAAAATGTGGTATCACTTATATGTGGAATCTTAAAAAAAAAAAAAATGGAATCACTATGCTGTGCACCAGAAGTTAACACAACATTGTATATTGACTATAGGTAAATAAAAAAAGCTATGCGCTAATAACGTATTGTTGAGAATTATTGTTGTAGCTATATTGTGTTATCTGGTTATGTTGTTAGTACCCTACTGTTACCGACCTTAGTTATGAGCAGTAGCGCAGAGCACGGTTCTGCGCCAGGCCGCGGTGACTGGGGAGCTACAGTTCTGACCACAGCCCTGTGAGGTGGCCACCATTGTCATCCTCACTGTGCAGGTGGGCCAACTGTTGTGTCCCCTTCCACACCAGGAAGAACATGCCTGAGGCCCTGTGCCAAGCGGGATTGTTAAGTTCCCGAAAGCACCGTCTCTCTCTCTCTCTCTCTCTCTCTCTCTCTCTCTCTCTCTCTCTCTCTCTCTCTCTCCCTCCCTCCCTCCCTCCCTCCCTCTCTCTCTCTCTCTCTCTCTCTCTCTCTCTCTCTCTCTCTCACTTTCACCCACATTGATTCCGCATGGCCTTATGGAGCCCCAACTCTGTGCTGCGTTTTGTTCTCCCCGCCGGGGAGGCAGGGAGCCCTGTGCTTGGACTGTTTCCTGCCTGGTTCGCTTCCACTCACTGTCCAGAACAGACACCATTTCTCCCAAGGAGCCTTCCTGAAGGTGCCAGCCAGAGTCAGGGGCCTCTTGGGTGCACCTCCTCCAGCCCAGCACTTACAGGTCTGTGACAGCTGCTTGTTCTGCATCCGTCTCCTGTCTCCAGGGCCGGGCACAAGGTAGGCAGCCATTCGATATGCGTTGGGTTTTGTCCCTCGGAAATGAGCTCCAGGAGGGCTGGTCTGTCTGCTCACCGCTGTACCCCTTAGCACAGTGTCTGGTCCAGAGTGGGTGCAGGAGGCTTTTGTCGGATGGGTGGGTGGATGAGGAGATGGTTCTGCGTTGAATAGATGGTTGGATGTTAGATGGCTGGGCGGATGGAAGGAGGAGCAAACAGATAAACAAATAGGGGGACGGATGGTCAGCTAGACAGTTAAATGTATGGACAGACAGATGTCTGGGTAGCTGAGCACACGGACAAACAGAATGCTGGTTATTAGGACAGAGGGTTGAATGATTAAATGTGTGATTAAAAACCTGAGTTGATAAACAGAATGTTTTCCATGGGCTTGTTTCTTAAGAGAAAGAGAAAGAGACCCCACACCCCTGCACCCCTGTTCCCCTCCTGCTGACCTCTCTCACACCGGTTTCCAGCCCCAGTGTTGAAAAACCAAACACTCCTCGCTCCCGTCCCTGGGCCCGGTGCTCTGCACTCCTGTGTGTGCAGACGGTTCCACCACCAAGTTCCGACCTCTGCCTGATTTCCTCAGCTCGCTGGAGATGTGTTCGTTCTCAGAGCCGTGAAACTTGACGTGTGTGATCTGAAGACTTTCACCTTCCAGGTCTGCTTGGCCGAAAGAAGCCATCTCTGCTGAATCTTTGGGGTCTTTGGATGGAAACAGCTGCCGTGACTGTGGCCGTTTCTACAGGCCCGGAGCCCCCGGGGATCCCCCTCAACCCGCGACACCACCACCACCACCTTTCAGACATATTTTTGGAAAGCAAGAATAGATGGTGATGAAGGGACAGACCAGCAGGAGGTGCAGGGCCCTCGTGGCCTCTCCCCGATTTGCTCAGGAGAAACGGAGCAGCCTTGCCCGGGCAGCAGCCTGGTGGGGCAGTGCCTGGTCCACGCGTCCTCAGTGTAGCTTCCTGGGAAAGGCCACTCAGCCTGGCTGCGCCGGTGTTGGCGGGGACAGGGCAGGTGGTGGATCCGGCAGGGTCAGGGAGAGGACGTCAGAGATGCTCCATGTGCAGGCGTATTCAGTGGATCCTCTATAGATGCAGCTTCTGAAAGGGACGAGGCCTCAGAGTGGTGGACGGGAAGAGGGCTGGAAGTTCTGTTGGCTGTGTGAACAATTAGGATGTCCATTCATTCATTCAATCACTTATTCACTCAACAAACACCTTTTGAGCACCAGCTTGGGCTCTGGGGCCCCCCTCCCTCTGAGCAGAGCCCCTGAGGTGCCTGCAGAGCCTGCACCCCAACCCCACCCATCTCTGACCTCATTCCCTCCCACTCGAGCCCCCCACTGCAGCCGCCCCAGCCTTCCTGGCCCCACTCCCAACTCTTCCTACCTGTCCCTTCCCTCTGCTCCAAGCACCTACGACCCCTCCTACATTTGTTTGCTTCAAATCTCTCTCCATCATTGGGCTCCAAGGTGCGTGAGGATTGGGATACGGTCTTGTGCACAGCTGAATCTCAGGCGCCATCACAGTGCCTGGCATGCAGTTGGTGCTTAATCGATGTCAGTGGCATGGATGAAGGTAGAGAAGAAGGCTGAGTCAGCTCCCTGCCCTCATGGGGTTTATGGCCCAGCAGGGAGACAGGCATGAATAAATACACAAAAAGCAACATCCAGCTACAAATCATGACAAGTCTCAGCAGAGGAGGAAGGGGTGGGGCCTCCTGATGGCAGAGGTCCAGCTGCTGAGGCCTGGGGAGGCCTCTCCAGGTAGGTGGCATTTGGATGGACCCTGAGAGCAAGCTAGCCTTTTTTTCCCCCTTATTGGAATATAGTTGATCTACAATGTTCTTTTTTTTTTTTAAGCTTTTAAAAAGTCAAAGTTTATTCCTTTTAAAGTGCTTGAGGACTTTAAAAAGGTCCAAAGGCCTAAAGATATCCAGGTTTCAGATAAGATTACAGACATTTGCCTTGAATTGTCAGCAGAACACGTACCCCGCCTGTGGCCCATTCCACCGCCAGGGAGGACATTCCTGTGCTCACCAAAACTCAGGTGCTAATGTTCACAGCAGCCTTTCCCCAGGACCTCAGCCCTGGAGTCACCCAAAGGCCGGTCCATAGACGTGGGATTGATGTGTCTCGGTACATCCACAGGACAGAATCCCACAGACACGGGTGAGAAAAGAGAGCTGTAAAGAGGGCTGTTCTGCATAGAAGACACACTATGGTTACCAAAGGGGAAGGGTGGGCAGGGATACATTAGGAGTTTGGGATTAACATATATATATGTTATGTATATGTTTTTATATATATATATATATATATATATATATATATATATAAAAAAACAGGACGTACTGTATAGCACAGGGAACTATACTCAATATCTTATGGAAAAGAAAAAGAATTTGAAGAAGAATATATATATATATATATATATATATATATATATATATATATATATATATATGTATATGTCTGACTGAATCACACCTGGAACTAACACGACGTTGTAAATCAGCTCTACTTCAATTAAAACAAAAAAATGCCTGTTCCGAGTGGTCCCACCTAACAAGTTTGCAAAGCAGGGAAAACTAAGCAATGCTGGTTAAAGTAAGGGTCGTGGCTGCCCCTCCACAAGGGTGGTGACTGCAGGGCAGTGACGCGGGGCTTCTGAGATCTCAGGCGCTGGGTGTCACGGTTTGGGGGCTCAGTGGGCAGCTCCAGGGAGCTTTGTGCCTCTCTGTACACATTGCACATCAGCGAGAGATTTGAAGATGAGAGCCCCTCGGCTGCTAAGGAGGACGGAGGGGTCACAGGGGAGGCACAGAGAAGCTGCCCTGCGGGGCCAGAGCTGGGCTCCTCCTCCCGCCATCGGCCCCCACACCCCTGCCCACCCTCCCCAGCAGGGCATCCTCCTTCTGGGGGGCTGGCTCTCCACTTGTCTGCCCAGATCTCCCCAACCCTGACTCCTGGCCACGCTGGCCAGAGGGGAGGGGTCGGCTCCTCAGAAACAGCAGCTGCCAGGAGGGAGCATCCAGGCTCCAGAGGCAGAGACGTGCATGGCTGCGGGCATGTGCATTCAATCCAGGTTTAAGACATCCACAAATGTGGACAAGAAATACAAATTGCAGTTATTGAAGAAATCATTTTGGCTCCCAAAGAGCCCCTTGGGCTAATTTCTGAGCAAGAAGCAGCCGCCTGGAGCTGTAGAAAGCCCAGCCCATCTGGTCGGACCCGTGGGTGAACTTGGGAGGGGGCAGCTGGCATCGCCACCCCCTCACTCCACCGGGAGCACTGGTTAGTTGGGGACCAGAGTCTTATTAAATCCCCAATCAGCTGTTCTGCCTCCCAGCAGGTGTCTTCTCCTCCAACCAAGAGAGGCACAAACAGTGCTCCACTCCACCCAAGGGGCCCAAGAAGCTGAAATTTATTACAGTCGTGGTTTCTCATTCATTTATTTTCGCTCTTCATTTGGGTGTCAGAAATTTGCATGTGGGGGATTTTCTGGAGCCTGAAAGTTCCTCCAGGAAACGGGGGTGGGGGAGTGGGGGGGTCCCGCGTTTACGCCAGCCTCCCCTCCCTGTCCTCCCATGCGTTTTAATGTCAGTGTGTTTCTAGGGTGGGCATTCTGAAAGGATCGTTAGCATAATTTTTAATTTATAATATCAGGAATCCAGTTTACTCATCCGGTCAGTTAATGATGTTGGCTGCTTTGAGAGCACGTTCCTTTGTCCCCTGTGGTCCCGGCCACTCCAGCCCAGGGTGGTGGTGAGAGAGAAGTCCACTCAGATGGACCAGCTGAGGCTGGGCGGGGCTGGGTCACACTGGCCTGGTCAGGACTGGGCTGGGCTGCGGCTCGTCTGGGCTTTGGTTTAGACTGAAGTTGGGGCCAGAGCTAAGGAAGGAGCCAGGCCTGGTGTCAACATACCAGGTTTATCTCCCATCTGAAGGGCGGCCCCCTCAGGGTCCCCAAAGTTTATGGATTTTTTAAGGGACTAAGGAAAAAGTACAAGTAAAACCCCTGCAGGGCTGAGGAAGTGGGGAGAGGATGCTGAGCAGAGGCAAAGAAGTGAACAGAACAGAATCTGGGGGCCAGAGCACAGAGACAGGGCAAGAAATGCTCCTCAGTGCCCCGGGGCGGGGTGGGGGGGGGTCCAGCATGACTTCCTCCCTGCCCGTGCAGACGGGCACACCCTCCTGGGACACACCTTATCCAGGTTCAGCAACGAGCCATGTGTCCCTCCGGCAGCCTTCCTCAGGGAAAGCTGTCAGCCCCAGAACTTCACATCCCTAAGCTCCTGCTGGAAACTTGCTCCCCAGGGGTCAGGGCAAGCAGAGCCTCCGCCCGCCCCCTGCACTTTTCTAGCTGACGTCAGGGAAGCCACACTCGAATGAGAAAGATATTTTACTGCTGCATTTTTTACTCAGGTAACACATCTTACTGTTTAATTCCAGGAATGAAGACTGTCGATAGATTGATGAGGGCAAAATGACCTCGCAGTTGAGCAAAAACCTCCCATAGCTGCCTTCACCCAAATGCTAACAACTATCCTACGCAGCGGTTTACGGAGGTCCTCCCCGGTGTGTTTGCTTGCAGGGCCGTGTCTGACATTTCACAGCCTCACCTCTCCAGCCCGGGATCTAGGCTCAGCCAGCCTGCTTTCGGAGCAGACACTAAACGCTGTTTAGAGTCTGATCTGTGGCTGACACCGCGGGCTCACACGCAGTATCCTTCATTGACGGGGGAAAGATCGAATCAGGAAGAGCGCACGCCCCAGGAGGCTCATAAAACAGATTGCCAGTGGGGTGCGGGCCAATCAGTCCATCAATCCATAGTACTGAACATCCTCCGTCCCCTTCCCCCACATCAGTTCAGCCCTGAACTCCGTGCGGTGAAGACCTCCGAGGAGGGCCAGATGTCCAAAGAGTGGAGACTCTCCTAAGTGTTAAGAGACACGATGTGCCTGCTTTAAATGGTAGACAGTCCGGGACGTTCAGCCGTGCAGAGTGCAGGAGGCAGTGAGTCTGGGCAGACACCTGAGCGGAAGCTCCTTCAGGACCAAGGACGGAGGATTTGCATAGTCAGAGGGAGGGGCCGGGGACAAGGCGTGCAGAGGTGACAGGCTGGGGGTCACCTGGCTCTGCCGTTCTCCAGCGAGTGAACTTGGCGGGTTCCCACAGAAGCGCTCCGGAGCCTTGCCCTCTCCCCTGCATAAGGGAGCTTCTTGGGACAGAGGAGATGCCACTGAGAGTTGGGGGTAAAAGTTGGGGGGCAGGATGAGTAACAGTTCAGAAAGAGGAATATGTGGTCAGGTCAGGACCAAACGTAACTACTCCCCAGGGGTGTTGGTGTCTAGAAGCCCAGCCCAGAAGGGTGCAGCCAGCACCTCAACTTCGGGAGCAATTAAGCCATTAACTTCATCCATCACCTGACAGCTGATCCTACCATCAGCCCGCAGGCACGTCCAGGGTACCTTTCTCCCCATAAACAAAATTCCACCACTGACAACACAGACCCTCCTCAGTCTCGGTAGATTGCCCCAACAGGAATTCTAAGGCCGAGAAATGACATGCATAACTTTCTCCTTACTAAGCAATAAAATACCCAGAAGTGTTAATGTACACAGAACGCTTCCGTGCGTTGTCAACCACAGCATCGAAATCACTCTAAATCTTTCTTTGCTTCCTTTGTGCCCCGAACTACTTGAACGGATTCACTTTTCAAGTGCCCACCTTTGGAGCACAGGAGAACCTTGCCAGTAGGGTCTTGGCATGCAGAGTTAGTACAAGTTCAAGTTAAGAAACACCGACAGAGGGGCAGCGCTAGAAATCTGGCCTTGGGAAACGTGGATGTTTTCCTCCCACCCTTTTTTTTTTTTTTTGACAAATATTTACATTCAGTCAAATGCTCACATTTTAAGTTTGCATCTCTGTAAATTCTGCGAGGTGTAAACCCATGTGACCAATATCCTAATCAAGACAGAGGGCATTTCCTTCAACCCGGAAAGTCCCCTCCGCTCCTTCCAGGTGATCGCCCAGCACCCCTCGACCCTGGCTACCCAGAGGCACCCAGAAAACCTTCTGATTGCTGGTGCCACAGATTAACTGCCTGTTCTTGAACTTCATATAATTGAGCTGAAACAGACGCACGCGTTGGCATCTGGCTTCTTTCACTCGGTGTGAAGCTTTTGAGAACCCTCCCCTTGGCTGTGTGCATCAGAAACTCATTACTGTTCTTCTACGAGTGTATTTCGTTGTGTGGATTTACCCCAGTCTGTTTACCATTCTCCTCCTGAGAGGTATTTGGGTTGTTTCCTATTTGGGGCTGTGATCAAGAGAGCTGCTCTGGAGCCCCTTGTACACAGGCTCTCACTCCTTCAGGGTGAATTCCTAGGAGTGGAGTTGCCGCGTCCTGTGCTGCCTGCCTGTTAAACTTGGTCCCCAAGTCCCAAAGCAGTCCTGCCGATTTGCGACCACCATCAGTGGTTTCTGAGAATTCCAGTTGCTCCATAACCTTGCCAACCCTCGGTCCTTTACATTTTAAATTTCGTTGTCCTCACGTGTGTGGAGTGGTATCTCATTGTGCTTTAATGTGCAGGAAGAAGGTGAGTTTGTTATTAGTCCTGGTGGCTTCCACTCGTGGACAAAGTGAAAACAAGAAACAAAAAGCACTTGATGGTCCCCATGATTTGAAACAATGGAGAGTTGTGAGCGAGATTTTCTCAGCAGACACAGCGGAAGTTCCTCGAGGAAGTGCCTTCAGAGAGCAGGACGGCCAGGCCAGATGCCCCTGGAGCAGCCCCCGGGAGCAGGTGTTCTTCCAAAGCCCTCAGGGTCCTTTTAGGATTACGTGGAGGTGGGGGGTGGTCCTCTGTTCTCCAGTGACACTTCGTTCTCGTCAGTGGCCCATGTGTCAGGTTGCCCAAGTCCTGCCCCACAGTGTCCAGAACCAGATGGCCAGGCCAGCTCCTGAGTATCTGGAGGCTGGAGTTCTCACTTATGTGCTCGTTGGACAGACACATTACTGGCAGTGGAACCACGATGGCTGGCACCAGGCCCTGAAGGGCACCGGTGACGCAGGAAAAGGTTATGGTGATGGACGCCTTCCTGGCCACGACGATTCACGCCTGATGGACAGCCCCAGTCCCCTGGGGCCTTTGATGTCTCACTCTTTGAAAAGCCTGGAGCACAGAGAAGGGTCAGCTTTCGGGTCTTGCCTTGCTCAGGGCAGCCCCGTGGGCAGCTGCAGAGGGCTTGCTCTTGTGGCCTCCCACAGAGGACCTGTGAAGCCAGGTCAACACTTTTTTTTCTTTTCGAGAAATTTACTTTTTTTTCTTAAGTGGAGGTACTGAGAATTTAACCCAGGACCTCACGTGGGCCAAGCACACACACTACTACTGAGCCATTGCCCCATCCCCAGATCAGTACATTTAAAAATGATGAGGAGGAGGCAGATGGTGACGATGACAGCCACTTCTTGATTGCCTCCTACGATGCTCGACTCTGGTTACGGCCACCAGGTGGAGAAGGTCTTTGTTCTGGGAGGGGGAGCTGAGCTGCAGTTAGGGAACTGGCCCGAGAGCCCAAGAGGTTCAGGATTTGAGCCTCCCAGGGCCTCTTCCCGTCCTGCCTTGCAGAGAAGCTAGAGGGTCCAGCTTTACCCAAGACCCGTGTGCTTGTGGGGTCCGAGAAACGCAGTTTCAATGGAGCGTCGCTGTGTGTGGCGCGATGGGGGAGGGGACGTGTTCGCCTGGGAAGGCCACCGGGGGAGGGCGGCATCAGCCCCGAAGATGGGTTGGAGTTGGCTAGGGAACCAGAGAGGTGTTTGGGGTGTGAGTAACAGCAGTGGGAGGACCAGAGGTGGGACGTGCTGCTTGTGAGGGTGTGTATCTGGCTGACGGGGCCGCAGGCTCTAAAGTGGGGAAGGAAGCTTTGGGGGAGCCAAAGTGAGGGGGAACCTGGCCTGGTTGAGAGGTGTTGAGTGCCAGGCACTGGGACCTGGGCCAGAGCGGACCGCTGTGGGACAGCTCTCAGAGGTTCTGGAGCACAAACCTGCAGAATTGTTTGAGGGGAGAATGAAGACGTTTTTCATGTGCTGTCATTACTAATTCATTCAGCAGATGCTCAGTGAGCTCGAATGGGCACAAGATGCTGGGGGCCCCATCACGAGGGGCAATCCCAGCTCCCTGGCCTCTTGGAGCTTATCTTCTGGGGAGACCCGGGCGGTGCATAGTTACACAGATGTGAGCGAGGAGACGGGGTATGAGTGGCTGGAATGGGGGCGAGAGGCTGCTTGGTTGCCTCGCAGGAGGGAGACCCATGGAGGAAGCGACATCGGATGTGGAGGGGTGTTGAGGAAGAGGCTCGAGGAGAACTGAGAGATGAATCCCCTGGCCCTGGGGACACAGCCGGCTCGCTGAGAGCTCCGGGGCACCCTTTGTCCTCACGCCACGGTTCTTAGGATTCTTCCCAGACATAAAATTCCCAAATCCTATATGTTTGAGTCTTGGGGATGCCGAAAGAAAGATCTAGAAGGTTCTGAAACGTTTAGTGGGTCCGGGGGAAGTCGTGAGTCATGGTTGATGAGATGAGGACTTGACTGGTCTGAGCTGGAGCAGCAGTGAGGACGTGTGGGGGGATACCTGTCTCGGGCCAGAAACGAGCGTGATGTGCGGTCAGGAGGTCTGAGGAGAGCTCAGGGGCCTGCGGGGGAGAAGGGGAGGCTTCTGTGGAGCAGCTGAGATCCTGCCCCCAGTGGCCCAGAGCTGTCTGTTCTGCTCTGACCTTTAAAAACAAACTCACATCCGACATCCAGATGCAGCTGAGAAAACCCACCCCTTGAAGGTTCTGCAGGGCAGGTGGCAGAAGCAACTATCTCCCTGTGTTCCTCGTCAGGAGCCACGCACCTGTCTCGGCGGACTCGGGGTCCCCAGTCTATAGATGTCCTGGACACCAGTAAGTGTATCGGTGCCGCTGGCCCTCAGACCAGGTCTGTCTGAATCTTAAGGCCACCGTCAACTTTGTTATGTAACGTCTCTACGTGCACAGACATGCTCCCTGAGAAACACTCACACCTGAACAACTCCAACCGGTAACAACAGGTACGAAGGAAAGTCAGTCTCCATCCCTGCACAGTTTGGGTCCCCCTCCTCGAAACAGCAATAGACAACAACTTCTTGGACGTCCTTCTAGGGGCATGTCATGCATATGCATATCCCATGCAGATTTATGCATAATGACCCTCTTTATACTTTCGATGCAAATAGCTGCATCTGATGTGCATTCTTCTGTGCCTCGCTCTTCTCAATCAACGAGCTATCTGGGGGACAGTTCCACGTCAGTGTGGTTGGACCTGACTCACCTGCGGGGTGGCGTGTACGTTTTGTGGGTGAGCTGTACTTTACAGAGCCATCAGGTATGTATGTATAGAGTCATAGGGCATCGGCATCGCTGTGCATCTGTAGTTTCAGTGTGTAAGAATGTCTACGGGGCAAATTCCTAGAAAGGGGGTCACTGAATCTAAGGGTGTGTCCATCTTGAATCTGAATGGTTGTTGCCGATGGCTCCCAAGAATTTGCAATGTTCAAGGGTGTCAGGTGTCCCCAGGCCAAGTGACCTCGGAGAGTTGCCGCACTTTGTGATCACGCCAATCTGATAGATGTCTTGTTTGAGTTGTTCTTATTATGAGTGAGGCTGGGCAGTCTTTCATCCTCCTTCAAAGCCAGCAGTCTCTGTGACTTCTCTACTCAGGTCCTTTAAGACACACCCTTGGCATTACTGGTCCTGCCCCTCAGACCTTTGGCTGGGGTGAGAGGGGTGGTCTTGGGGGCAGGGGCAGGCGAGGGCTCCCTTGGACTCTAAAACCAGCCCTGCATCCAGCTCTCCGTGTGGTCTTGTGAAAGACATTTGCCCACCTGCGATGCTGTTCCCTTCAGAAAGGAGGGTTTGGATCAGATAATCCTAAAAATCTATGAATCTCTGGTTATCACACAGATGGTTGTGGTTGGCAGTTTGCTATTTTCTCAGAAGGAAATGGATCAGAGCTTCTGAAGAGAGAATTTAATTTAGATACTGTGGAAAACTTTCTGATGTCACAGGATATTAAACTCTGGGATGAAGGATGGTCTGGGGCCGAATATCTCTGATATACAAAGAACTTCGAAAACAAGATGACTCATTTGTGCTCGTGGGAACAGTTTGGTCCTGGGTCTGAGATGGGAGTTTGGACCATCGTGAGGGACTTGGCAGGTCTCGGTGCACGGTGGGCTGAACGTCCTTAGAGCCGGGTGCCATGTCAGTGGGCGATGCTCGGCCTGTTACCTGCCTGGGCCCCATGTTGTGCGTTATCCCATTTCATGACTTGGCTCATTACCCATGTTAGAAGCCGACACGCTGTCAGGCCTCACCTAATGAATGACTGAAACTAGCATTATTGAAAAAATGAACTGCAAGGGATGCGGCTGATTTTAATCAGTAGTTCAAGTGAGCATCGTTAAAGAATGTCAGAACTCAGCCAAACCACCCAGAAGCTGTGCAGGCAGCCCCGGGCCTGGTGTTTTTAGGGTGCACGGTGTTCCGGGTAAGTGAGCTTTCAGGTTAGGGGAAGCGGAAACCCTTCTGAGCCCCCGAATGTCCTTCCTTCCGGCTCTTCCTGACAGATATCACTGCCGATAACTATCACGTGCTCCTGCCTTAGTTAGCAGAACGCACTCAGCATCTTTTCCTCTCTTCTTTAGGATGCAGGGTCCTGTATTAATAGCACCCATCCTAATGCAGACAGCTGACCTCGCGTTCTGCAGAATTCTAAAATGTTAGTATTTGCAGTGGGGAGTGGGGCTTGAATTGTCTAATCTGACCTTCTCAGTACAGGGGTGCACCTTTCAGCATCCCCAAAAGAGCCTCCACAACCTCCACCAGGAGCCTCCAGGGTCTGGGAGACACGTGCGTCCGTCCCCTCGGCCTCCTTCATCCTCCCCTTTTCCCTTTAACATTTACCTTTAACAACTCACCCCAGGCGCTGAGCTTCAGGCTCAGGAACCAATGGTGAAGCAGCCAGGTAGGGTCCCTGCCCTCAGGAAGCTTGACATCTTGTGGTGACATATTCAGCAGGTTCCAGTGCAGCTAAACATACAAGGACAAGATTGTCGCAGGTGCCACCGAGGAAAGGCACAGGGTCCCAGGCGGGTGCCGCAGGTCAGGTGATGGCATTTGTCCGTCCGCACAGTCCGCTCTCCAGCTGCCCTCCGGGTGGAGTTTGGCAGGTGCCTGAGACAGCTTGGAGAATCTGACCCAGCCACTGGGGCTGTCGTCCTGTCCCCCGTGCCCCTGACGCGTGCGGGCAGATCGGGAGGTACAGGTGGGTACTCTGAGGCTGGGAAGCGGGCCGTTTTAATGCAAACCTTGTCTCCAATCTGAAGTCCACCGTGTTCATCTTCCCGTCCCTGCCTACCCCGCCCCTCGAGGCCACACCCACTCTTCCCAGTCTCCGCCTCTTCCTCAGGCTCCTCCCACTATTCAGGAGGAGGACGTGCTCCCAAGTGCCTGTGCTCAGCCCTCACTCAAGGCGCACCTTCTCCTGGGGAGAAGGGAGGGGAGAGGAGGTGGGGGAGGGGGGAGGGGAGGAGGTGGGCAGGGTGCAGCCCCGCCCCCAGGGCACCGTCCCTCTGCGCTGCAGGGACCGAGCAGCCGTGAGGCTGGTGAGGGCTGTGCCCCCCGAGTCTGAGTGCGGGTGGAACGGCGAGTCTCTGATGGGGCAGGAGGGCCACGTCCCAGCACGTCAGGTGTTTGGCCTCACTTAATGCCTCAAATATCAGCTCAGGCCGGTCCCCGCCTCGGACAGAGAAGATGGGCAGACTGCCCTGTCAGATGCCCGAGGTGCGCGGGGCTGCACCCAACCCTAGCATGACCCCAGCCTCGCGGGGACAGAGTTCGTGGCTGGTGTGGGCAGGAGGAAGCCCAGAGTTCATGCCTGCTCTGCTGTCACCGCGTCTCCGGGTGGCCCCACACCCGAGCCTCTGCACCCCCGACTGTGGAGTGGAGGTGGAGCATCGGGCTCCTCCTCCACTGCAGGGAGGGGTCGGCGAGGCCACCGGGCCGCCAGCCTCACCGCATCCTTCCTGCCTCCTCCTGCTGTGAAGGCTGCCTGCCCGGAGCTCCTGGGCTTTTCTGTGTGTCTGTGGCTATGGACTGCTCCGGAACGCAGGGCTGGTTCCTTCTCTAGAAGGGCCTATGTTGACAGAGGAAGGGGGCCAGGGGCCAGTTCTTAAGGCAGCTACAGACAAAACCCAAAGAGACCCAGAGTTTTCTTCCAAGGACAGCAACCACTGCCCTTGTCCTGGGACCATCACTGACCTCACCTGCCCTGAGCCTGGGTCCGAGGTCCCTCTTGTTTCAACCACCCTGGGTCTCTTCTTCCTGAAGTCCTATCAGTTGACCCCACCCCTATGTTTGGACACATGGAGCATCTTCTTTAAAAATCTTTCCTGGTTAAACCCATCATCAGCTTCACATGCTTGTCCCCAGCCTTGAACCATTTTCCGAGCCGCACGGACCCTAAACTTGGGAGGAAGGCAGGCGGCCCAGGCCCCACAGCTGGGGACGTGCTCTCCACACCAGCCTCGCCAGCTGCAGGTGCTCCCACTTTCCTAAACTCCCTTGGACTCCCCCAGACGTCATTTTCTGATATTTGTCTTTAAATCAGTTCACCTTAAAAAAAATGAATAGATTTCTTTACCAGAGGCCAGACTGGAAGATCATTCTTCTTGCCGTGATAAATAGATGGGAACCCTGAAAAGAAAGGCAGCTTAAGTGAAACGTCATGAAATCACAAAATCCTCCTGGAGACCTTGCCCAACGATGCCCAGGGCCTGCTTTGTTCGAAAGGGAGGGGGTTTGCCTTATTTTTGGGGGGGTTCAGGGATGGCAGACACATTATATGGAGATTCTTCCTGATGCAATCAGAAGACATCAAGAATTGGACAGGAAATAAAATATTCCCTTGCGTGGCTTGTCCTCGCAGCGTGGGCCGCCCTTTAGCAGACTCAGACTGGGTCCAGCCCTTGAAGGCTCAGGGGGGACAGGCATCAGGCAGAGAAGAGAGACCTGGGTCAGAGGGGCGTCCTCACTGTCCGGCCTGTTCGCCCCCTCCCGGGGCCTCAGCTACTTCCCCGTTTCCTCTGCCTGGCTTGAGGGGTCAGGCAGTGGGATCAGGCATCAGAGAAGGGCGGGAGCCCACCCCCAGCTCCGCACTGGCCCCGGGCCCCCTCTGGCGTCTTCTTTGGCCTAAGGTGGCTCTCTCCCCGCGTCCGCCAGAGAAACCAAGGCAGTCCTGTCCCTGATGTTGATGGGAAAGGAACGTGCAGATTCCACCAATTCCTCCTCGAAAACCAAAGGGAATGTTTCAACTGGAGCTGAATCGGGGGATGGAGGGAGTGGCTGACGTCAGGACCATAGTGTCCTCCAGCCTGGTGGACCACCGTGACGGTTCTCTGCCTCCCCCGATCGTCCTCACATTGGATGAGTGTTCGAGTGCTGGTGGGAGAGGGAAAGACAGACCACCCCTGGTGGTCCATCACTGCAGGAGGGCTAGCAGAGAGGCTGCCGGAGCTGTGGCCCAGGGGCTCCACGGTCTATGGGGAAACATGCTTGAAAAACACGCCAACATCAGCACCACTCAACCCCCCTCCCAGCCCCGGGACACTGCAGGGAAGGTCTTGGGGGCCTTTGTGTTTCCCCAGAGAGAGCTTAGCATCTTGGGAGCTGGAGGGGAACCCTCCCTAGGGAAGTCACCAGGCAGGAGTTCCCTATGTTGGGACGAGAGGAGCCATAAACGGGCCAGGTCAACCCAGCCGGGAGGACGTTTCCTTCTGTCCTCAGGAAGAAGTAACCGAAATGCCCCACTCCCTCACATCTCTCCAGTGATGCTTCTCGGTCCCCTCCGGCCACTCGGTTTCCGTCAGGGGTCTTGGTTATAGGGATTGAAAGGTGAGGAAGGGAAGGTCGGAGAGAAGAGATGAGTTGCCCCAAGTTAGTCATGCTTGGAAACTAGGTCATAGGTCTCCCTCCTTTCTTTCTCTTGCTGGAAGCAGGGAGGTTTATTTTCTTTGTCTGTGGGTCCGCCTCTGTTTCATAAGTATGTTCATTAGTGTTTTTTTTTTTTTTAAGATTCCACATATAAGTGATGTCATACAGTCTTTTTCTTTCTCTTTCTGGCTTACTTCGCTTAGTATGACCATCTCCAGGTGCATCCTCGTTGCAAATGGCATGACTTCATTCTTTTTTATAGCTGAGTAGTATTCCATTGTATACATATACCACAGCTTCTGTAATTATCAGTGATGGAATCCCACCACGAGCCCAGCATTGTTCTACATGTTTTTATTAAGCACCTTTCAGTTGCTGGGTCAAGCCCAACCCGGACATCCCTGGCTCACATACCTGCGAGGCCAAGAGGTACCCCAGCTTCAGGCGTGGCTGGATCCCACAGCACCAGGGTCCTCACAGGATTCTGAGAACTCCCCTGGGTCTGCTTGTCTGTGTGCTATTACCAAGACTCTGCTCCTGTAGCTCCTGGTGGGAAAGGACATCTTCCTCCTGGTCACTTCAGCAGAAATCTCAGAATTAGCTCTGACTGTACAGTCGGGGTCACTGTGGTTGGGATTTTGCCAGCTGATTTAAGGCTGAGTTGTATGACCTTCTTCCCAAAGATCTGGGGTGTGCACCCCACTCAAACCCTGTGGACTGAGAAAGGGAATTTGGTTCCTCCAGGAACATCAGGATGTAGTTACTAGAGAAAGGGAAACGGGAGCTGAGTCTCTTAAAGGAAACTTGGTCCTCTGTGGTCCTTTTCATGCAAATCCTAACAACACCTTCAGGAGGCAGGTCCAGTTATGACAGTTGTGCAGATGAGGAAGAGAGGTGCAGAGAGGATGCTTGGTTAAGTAGACAAATTGTAAGAAGCCTCCAGACCAGCTGCAGGGTTCTTTGTAACGACCTGAAGGAGAGTTTTGCTGGTGTTGGTTCTCCACTCTTCCCTCTGGCTCCTCGACACCAGCAGAGCCAGGCACGTAGTAGGCCTGGAAATACTGCTCAGTTGTATGCAATGATGTCTGCGTCTGATGTTTGAGTGATTGCTTATTCTTCAGAATTTCCAAAGACTACAGAATGTGCCCAATGGCAAAACACATCAATTTTTACTGCAAATTATTTTGTTAATAAATGATATATACATTTATGCATCCTCATTAAGGAAAAATTATTGATTGCAGCAATTAAAATGAAGTCATGTAAATGGCTGCAATTTTAAGTTCTTGACAAAGCAATAAAAGTCCATTAATGGGTCTCTGCCTTGCTGAGGCTCCTTGAAACCCCACCAGCAACCAGCTGTCCAGCCCCCTACAGAGCTTACAAGGGGCAAATTCAGAGATCTATGGATCTGAGTCTCCTGGAGAACTGACTCCAGGCTGGAGGTTGCTCCAGACCCTCAGAGAGCCGACAATCAACACCTTCTGATCTGGTTATGCCAGGGAGGGGGTTCTAGGTCGCTAGAGCAGTCCATCCAGATGCAGGGTTAGGGACAGGAAGTTACGTGCTTCCTCACTTGAGGACCGCCCAAAAGAGCCAGGTTCTTTTTGCCTCTAACACTCACTGCACTTGCCTTATCCATGGCTTGCTGGGACCAACTTGAAATGTCCCTTCTTCCTCCTAAACCAATATTTATCCATCCATCCATCCACCCACCCATAAATCCACCCACCCATCCATCCATCCATCCATCCATCCACCCATCCGTATAATCATCTATTTACCCATCCATTTACCCATCCATCCACCCATCCACCCTTCCAATCATCTATCCATTCATCCATCCCCTATCCCCACATCCCAGTCATTTATCCATCTAATCATCCATCTATTCATCCATCATCAATCATCCATCCATCCATCCACCCACCCATCCATCCATACATCTACCCATCCATCCATCTATACAATCATCCATTTACTTCCTAAAATATTTACTGACAACAGAACACCAATAACTGTTTTATGGGTAAAGGTCCACGTGGTCTTTTGGAGCAAACCAACCCCTATTTATTGAGCACCTATTGTGTTCAAGCCAGGTCCTCTTTTTCTCTGAGACAGACCCTGCCCACTGTTCTGGGTCTCCTCGTTTCTTCCACATGGCTGCCTTTTCCCGCTTCAGCATATATCAATATCTCACTCCTTCAAATACCAAACCCCACCTGGTCCTGCAGGTGGGACCCCACCACATAGCACCTGCTAGTTCTCTCATTTTAGAGATACTGGTCTTGCTTCCTCTTCTAGACTGTAGGTGTCCCCCAGGGAAGGAATCTCTTGAATGTGCCTTCTCTTGCCCCACGACACCTAGCACACCTTTGTTGCCTGTCCATGATGCTTTAAAAGCCTGAGGGGTTTGGATACCCCCAGGAACTAAGTAGATTGGGTCATTCATTCATTCCAACATTCAAGTAGAAACACTCATAGGGCACTACCTTGTGCCAAGTGCCCAGGGTAAAGAAAGACTAAGATGTGAGACTCACTTTTCTCATCTGTAAAATGGGAGATGCAACCAGGGACCTGGGCTCTGTGGACGGCAGGGCACAGGCCTTAGCCAGAAGCACTCCAAATCCAAGTTAGAAAGAGCTCTGTGAGTCACAGAAAGCACATCTGTGAGCCTCATGTGGCCCAGGGGCTGTGGATTTGCAAACTCTCATCCCCCTGGGGTGGTTGCAGAGGGTCACCTGGGACAACATGATTACAGCTGGTAGATGTGCACAGAGCAATTAAGGCCGCCGTCGGAACCAAGAAATGGCAGTGAGGGGGACTCTCGGGGCAGAGGTCATCCCCCGTGCTCCTGGTCGGTCCTCCTGCCCCCCAAGCTCCCTGTTCCTCTCTCCTCTCCTTGCTTTCTCTCTTCATGACCTCACCCCTCCCTTCCTCATCTACTACAGAGACTTTGGTGTTGACACGTGGCCCCAACCACCCCTAAATTTCACCCCCACTGGCAGTGGAATAAAAAGAAATGCAATTTTAAAAAAAGGCAACTCATAAGAGGCCATGTTGTGGCTCGGGTTTTGAAATGAGACATGTGAACATGAACTGGAAGATTAACTCTTTGAGTTGTATTAGCAGGGTGCCAGTGGGAGGCTTTGCGTCCATCTTCTGTGAAATGGGTTTGAAGTTTGGACCTCATGGAGCTGTAGTCAATGCTCCCTAAATGCCAACTATTGTCCGAGAACCAGCAGCCACGAGCAAGGCTGTTTATACCACTAAAGGATCTAGCCTAGGACCCTCAGATACAAGGGCCCATGGAGTTGACTTTCTCCAACACAGGGTTCATTTGAGGAAAGTCAGATTGATTTGTAGCTTTTTCTCGCCCTTGTCTTATGAGGAAAGATAGGTCAGAACAAGGTTGCTTATTTCCTAGAAAGTGCATGAGAAATTTTACAAGGATGGGATCTCCAGTGCCAGTTTGTTGCTTGTTTCAAACCATTCATCCATCTACAGTTTTTTCAGGATGGCAACTTTAACCTACTATAAAAATGGGTTGGTCAAAATCCTTATGGTTGCAGGTGATGAATTAACTAACTCCAAGTGACTCAGACAGCAGGGTTGACTAATTGTGTACAACTAGCAGCCAAGAGATGGGCAGTAACTCAGCAATATAACTGAAAGCTCATACTCTTCCCATCTTTCTGCTTTGACATCCTCATGGTCGCAAGAAGGCTGCCATAGCTCCAAGCATCACATCCTTATACAATGACATCCCAAACAAGAAAGAAGGGGCTACAAGCCAAAGAGCCTTGTCTCTATGACTCTCTCTTTATTCTAGGGGGATAATCTCTTCCAGAGGCCCATTAGTAGACTTCCTTTTGCATTTCATTGTCTTAGAGTAGGTTATATGCTCATCCCTATACCAGTCAAGACAAAGGAGAATAAGATTGCAAAAGCTTAGGCAAATCAGCAGTCTTTCTGTAGAGTTGGGCATATTGCCATACAGAATCAGGGTTCTAGTCATAAAAACAAAAGGAAAATGACTGTTGGGTGGATGGTCAGGAATTTCTGTAACTCGTAATAGTAATTCAGATGGAAATAGCTTCCGCTTGTTGGGCCCAGTCACCGAGTTAAGTCCTCCCAGCAGCCCCCCTTCAGCCTCACCACAGCCCACAAGCCGCAGTTCTTGTCTCCAGCTGACGGGGGAAGGGGGCGGGCGCTGGGAGCCCCTGGTTAGCCCTGGGGTCACAGATCGCTTCCCATCAGTCAGCAAGGCTGTAATGAGAACCGCAAACCCCACCAGCAGCCCCACACTCCCACATCATCCCTGAATTCCACGCATGCTCGCTCAGGTCTGATGGGAGAAGCCAGGCATTGACCTGCCCCCTCCCCACTCTCCTCTTCCTTTTGAGCTGGAGGAGGGAGGAGGGATCGCAGTCACATCTTTCAAGGATGTTGCAAGATTCTAGGCCAGAACAATGATCTCCAATCATTAGGATCATGCCCTTTGTCCCTACCCTCCTGGAGCACTTAAAGTGACGGGTGACAGCTGTTCCTTTGGGTCCCCTTCAGGCTCCGTGCATCTGAGACCTCTTGACTGGGGAAAGGTTTCAGATTCTGGGCCTTGGGAGCTTCTGGGCCCGTGGTCAGGGGGAGTGAGTGCTGAAAGGAGACGGGGCAGACCAGCGGACAGTTCACATGGGAGTCAGATGGAGACACTGGGATGTATTTCTGACCCATGAAAGGGAAGCTTGGGTGTCAGGAGGGGGACACGGCAGTGGGCTGCCCAGACCTGTCCCTCCCCTGCTGGCAGATTTCCTCTGGATCTGAAGTCTGTCTATTTCTCTGTCTCTGTCTCTCTGTCACACACACACGCACGTACACGCTGCATTTCTCCTTTTATAGAAAAGTCTGTGTGTGTGTGTGCGCGCGCGCACGCGCACGCACAGGCCTGTCTCTCTGGACCAAGACTATCTCTTTCTCCTCCACATTCTGTCTCTGGGTGGAACACACCAATTTTTTTGTTACTGATTTGTATGCTTACACATTTTTTTGGTTTTCATTTTCATTTTCTTATTGAAGTATAGTCGATGTACAATAGTATATAAATTGCTGGTAAACAATATGGCGATATGCAGTTTTTACAGGTTCTACAGTTACTATAAAATATTGGCTATATTCCTGGTGCTGTTAGGTATCCTTCTAGTTTATTTTATACATAATAGTTAGAAGACACCGATTAAAACAATTTTTTAAATTTTTTTTAATTGAAGTACAGTTGATTTACAATGTTGTGTTAGTTTCAGTTGTACAGCAAAGTGATTCAGTTAGACATACACATAGATAGATAGATAGATTCTTTTTCAGATTCTTTTCCACAATAGGCTATTACAAGCTATTGAATACAGTTCCCTGTGCTACACAGTAGGTCCTTGTTGTTTATCTGTTTTATACACAGTAGTGTGCATATGTTAATCCCAGTCTCCTAATTTATCTCTACCCCTCTTTCCCTTTGGTAACCATAGTGTGTCTTTATGAGAAGACACCAATTTTTAAAGCAGCTCAGGAAACACCGTCCCCCGATACCCCTGCCCCCAGGGAGGGTGTGGGTGGTGTGCACACGTGTCTGCACAGGTGAGGATCTGTGTGCGCCTATGGCCTCACTCCGAGGCAGAATCGGTGTATGTTTTTCCAGGAATAACAAGTCCCATGCCTATGGTCCCTGCGCTCACACGTGGGCAGGAAGACGCCCCGTGTCTGGACCCTCTCATTGCAGAACCATCTCTGTTTCTTTTGCTGAGTATCCACCACCCGAAATGCAAAGGCATCCTTGTCTGTTTCTCAGCACACAGAAAACCGTGCATGTCCCAACTGAAATGCTCCCTCTCTCAGAAGTCGTTCTCTGAAGATTCCTATCTCTAGTTGCCCCCCTACACCCCCATCCATGGTTTCAGTTATCCATGGTCAATCTCGGTTCAAAAACATGAAATGGAAAATTCCAGAAATACACAATTTGTAAGCGTTAAGTTGCGTGCTGTTCTGAGGAGAGGGCGGAAATCTCGAGCTGTCCTGCTCGGACGTGAATCTGCCCTTAGCTCTCCGAGCTCCCTGCCTGCTGGTGGTGGGGGCAGCCCGGGGTGTAGAGGGCTGGGTACCATCCGCGGTTCCGGCGTCCACTGGGGGCCGTGGACTGTGTCCCCTGCAGGTGCGGGGGAACCAGTGCACAACCTCCTCCTTAAGAAATTCCACACGAGAGAGAGACACACGCAGGGAATGCTTCTGCCTGTGCTCTTTTTTCCCATGGAAGCTGAAAAATACAGCTGCGATTTTTCTAGGAAGAAAAAAAAAATCTGTCTCTTTCTGTCCCTTTCTATGTGTCTCTCTCTCTCTCTCTCTCTCTCACACACACACACACACACACACACACATAGGCAGAATCTCTCTACTGGATTTAAAACTAGACAGAAATTACTTCCCTTATTTTGGACAGTGTCATTTGAGGAAAAAAACACTATTTCTTAGCTTACAGAAGTGTGTGTGTGTGTGTGTGTGTGTGTGTGTATTAGGTAAAAATTATCCTAGAGCCTCTCTCTAAAGCTTGTCCCCACTGGCAGCAGTGCTGGCGGACTTGAGAAACTACATACCAGGGAGAAAAACATAACAACGTAAGTTCTCTGTCCGAGAAGAAAATCGTGTGTGCGTGCGTGTGTGCACATGTGCACGCAAGTGTGTAGCAGTTACACGTCTCTGTGTTGATCTGTCTCTCCCTGCAACGAGGAAAAAAATAGTCTTTCTCCCTGAAGGAAAATGTACCCCTCTGTCACACACGAGGGAGGGTCTCTTCCCTTCCCTGCTGACTCAGTCCTGCTGCCAGAACCAGCTCTCCTCCCTGCGTGGGGGCAACGTGTGCGTGCCTGCAGTGGGGACAGAAAGGGTCCCTCCTTGTCTCCCTGTCCGTTTGTCTCTTTCTATTTCAGAAAAGGTACACACACACACACACACAGAAAGACAGACACACACAAGTGAAGTGCTGAGTCTCACTCTGACAGCAGGAGGAAAACTATGTGTGTGTGTGTGTGCGTGCACGCGTGCAGGAAATGTCTCTCCATCTTGGTCCCTCTCTTTCTCTGAAAGCAGAAAACCAGAGAAAGTATCCACACACGCACACACACGCAGAGAGCCCATCGCCTTCACGGGCCGTATCACTGAGAAAAAAATGTCTTGCTTCCCTCACGAAGGAGACCCCACCGAAAAACCAGCCCTCGTTTTGTGTTCTGACTCCCAGAAAACCGCCCCGGGGAGGGTCTCCGGGCAGAAATACTCCTGACTCTCCGGAAGCATCTCCCTGGCTGAGCTCAGCACCTGGGAGGGTGGAGGCCCCTGCGACAGAGCTCCCACCGGCAAAAGCCCGTGTGTGTATGCATGTGTGTGCACGTGCATGAGAGAGAGAGAGAGAGAGTGTGTGTGTGTGTGTGTGTGTGTGTGTGTGTACGTGCGCCAGCCAAGAGCCTCTGTCCGCGGACTGCAGGTCCTTTCCTGCAGGCACGAAAATCTATACGTGTTTTTCCTCCAGGCAGAAAAATCTGTCTTGAAATCACACAGACACACACACGCAAAACAGTCTCCCCTTCTCTGTAAGTTTGTAGAACCTGAAAACTAATCTTTCTCTATAATTCTTGGCTTTCAAGAAATTGTGAACACTCTTGCTCACTGAGAAGGGCTGAGAGCTCCCTGTCACTAGGCAGGACCCCTACACACACACACACACACACACACACACACACACGTAGGGCCGGCACACGGAGCCTCATGGCAGGAGGAACGCTGTGTTTCCATGCATCCCCGCCACCCTCTCCACACACCCCCGTGCACACACCCCCTCCCACGGGCAGAAACACACCCGCACCCCCGCGTGGCGCGCACCGCTTGAGTCAGGCCTCCTTCCCTTTCGGTCTCAGCTCCCAACCACCTGTCTGCAGACAGGAATGGATTTCGTCCTCCAAGAAGGCTGTCTCCAAGGCTTCTTATCACTGGGAGACAAATAACCCCCCAAACCAAGGGCACTGGGGAGAAAACTCACTCCCACCTCCCTTTGCCTTTATGAAAACTGTGTGTGTGTGTGTGTGTGTGTGTGTGTGTGTGTGCTTGCTGCGCGCACGCACAAAATCACTGTTTTTGGTCTTTCTTACAAGCCAAAAAATATGTATCTTTTTTCCAAACATAAAACCTTACTGTCTCTGTCTCCATGTCTCTGTCTGTCTCTCTCTCTCTCTTACACACACACACACACACACACACACACACAGAGGAGTGTCTCTCCTTTTCTCACGAACAGGATGCACCACCCGAAAAATCAACAAATTATAATCGTCGGTTCTTGGAAATGTGTGTGTGTTTCTCAGCAGAACGTGTTCTTTTTGTCTCTCAAACAATCTGTCTAAAGCTCTGCCACTGGGCAGAAATTTCACTCACACACACACACACACACACACACACATACAGAGCAAGAAGACATCCGTGTGTGCGTGTGTGGTTGCCAGCAGAAAAAGTTTCTCTGTGCCGAGCCGACTCCCTGCCAAGCAGGGAAAAAAATGTTATTTTTCACAAAGAAAAAAACTACTCCCAGCACACACACACACACACGAGCGTACACATGCACACACACACACACATGCACACACAGAAATGTGTGTCTTTTATGTCTGTACCACCTGGAAAATGAACAGACAAACGAACATCCTATTTCTCAGCTGGCAGAAAATTGCACATGTGCTTGTCTCCACGCACTGTCTCTTCCTGAGGGCAAAGGAAAAAAATGCATGTTTTCCCACGCAGCAAAACGTGGTATCAGGCACACGCACGTGCACACACTCGCACACACACGCACACACGTGGGCAGAGTGTCTTCGTTTTCTCCCTTAACCCTCATCACCTGAAATTCCAACACTAATTCTCAGTTCACAGAAACGTGCGAGTCTCCAGGCACAAAATGTTCTTTTTCCCTCTCAGAAAAGTCTCCCCTAGAGCTTCTCATCGGTGGGCAGGACCACGCCCCCCTCCCCAAGAAAGCACAGATGAGAGGGAGAGTCCACAGGGGGAAAGAAGAAAGCTGTGAATGTGTATGTTCACACGTGTGTGGTTGTGAACCCCCAAACAGGTCTCTCTGGGTTGAGCTGTCTCCCAGCAACCAGAAAACTGTATGTGCTGGTTTTCCAAATACATAAAAAAACCAATCCTGTTTCTCACTCTCTGTCTCTGTCTTTGTCTCTCTCTTCATCTCTTGCGCGCGCGTGCGCACACACACACACACTCTGAAGCACAAAGGTCCTTGTTGGCCCCACTCCTGGGCAGATACGTCTCCCAGCCTCTTACTCCGGGTGCCCCACCTGAGAAGCAAGCACTGTTTCTCAGTTTGTAGAAAATTCTGTGTGTGCATGTGGGCAGAAGGTGCCCCCCTCTCTTCCCTCCTTCCTCCCTGCCCCGCTCAGCCCCTCTTGGAAACATCTCCTTGGCCGCAGCCAAGAAACACACAGGGTGGTAGGAACACACGTCCCCCCGACTCTGCACACAGAACATTCCCTGGTGTGAGCGGTGGGGCCCTGTCTGTCGCTGTCTCTCCTGCTCACAGAAACGTGTGTGTGTGTGTGTGTGTGTGTGTGTGTGTGTGTGTGTGTGTGTGTGTGTGTGTGTGTGTGTTTCTCTGGGAAGAAGAAAATCAATCTCTGTCTCTCTCCCTCTGGTGGAAAAATCACAGTTTACTGCTCACTAGCACCGTGGAAATGTCCCCACCACCCCAATCTCCTGGGACCGGGGACCCCAGAGCCTGGCCTCTCTCACCCAGTGTCCCTGCAGTTGGAAGAATGGGCTTGTCTCTGACTGACACACACACACACACACACACACACACACACACACACACACGCTGAAACCTGCTTGTCTTGTTGCTGCCCAGGCCCAAAGCCTCTGTGCATTCACCCAGCACCCTGACCCACCGAAAAGAGCACCTTGGACCACAGAAGGAGCGCCCAGAAGGAGCAGGAGGGGTGGACACCTTCTCCTAGTGGCCCCTCCCTCAGCCCCGAGGCCCCTCCTGGGTCCCCTTCCCACTGGCAGCGCCTGGGCCAGGCTGCTCTGTCCCCCTCCGCCAGCCAGGGCGCTCGGAGTCCCAGCTGGGCACCCGTGTGCCCCATGACGCCTCCCTACCCCCTGTTCCTGCCCGGAGGGACCTGGGAACCCCCCCCCCCCAACGCCCACCTCCCCTGCACCTCACTGCACCCAGCCGGTGCCAGGCGGCCTGAGGACACAGGCAGGAAGTAGGGTGCCCCAGGCCCAGGGGAGGATGGGTTCTCGGCCCCGGGTAAGCCAGTCCCAGCTGAGCCCCCGGCGGGGTCCGTCCTCCAGCCCCTCTCCCCGGCGCCTGCCTCTGAGACCCCATCTCATCTGGGCTCTATCACGGGGAGGCCTGGCCCTCAGGGGGGCGATGCCACAACCTGGATCTTGCTCCGGGACCCGAGTAGGGGGAGCGTGGGCCTGAGGAAGGGGAAAGGGCCGCGGGTCGCCCCCCCCCCCCCCCCGCCACCCGCGGGGCTCAGCGGAAACCGAGCGGTCCCGGCGCCGCCGCCGCCCACCACGCGCTGCGCTCACTCGCTGCACAACAGCGCTCCCACGCGGCCGCGGGCGGAACTGCAGGCGGCGGCCGTGCGCCAATCTGCGCAATGTTTTCTTTGTGGCTCAGTCCCTTCTAGAAGCTTCCACCAGCTTTCCTTGGTCCTAGAGGCCCTAACCCGGAACCCCAGGAAGAAGGGCTATTTCCAGTGCCCTCTCCTCGAATTTGCAGACTTCAGGTGTTGCTCTCTACTCATGATTTAATGCATTTGTCCCTGCAACAACCCCCCCAGCCCCCAAAATAAATAAATCAAAGATTCCAAGGGGCTGACCCATGCTGTTTCACTAGAGGGAAGGTAGACAGGGAGAGCTCATGGACAAGTTCAACTCTGCCCTTTCACTTGCTGAGAGGGGAACTTGGGCAAGTCCTGTTGCCTTTCTGAGCCTCAGTTTCCCCATGTGTAAAGACACCGCCGGGGTAGAGCTGCTGGAAGAATCACAGGAAGTGTGAAGCCTGGAGACAGCCTGGCAGCAGGTGGGCTCCCAGTGCACGGTGTGGCCTCCCGTGGGGGTGCCCTGGTGGTTATTTAGCAAACACAGCTCCCAGACAGAGCAGGGCTGGGGTCCCAGGGCCATCAGCACCCCCCTAAGGATGGCTGTAGAGGGGAGGCCTCTGGGCCATTCAAGCGGGAAGCTCCTGGGGGCATCTGTGCTCCTGCTGGGGGTGGGAAGGCAAAGATGAGCGCTCCTGTGTCCCCGCGGAGAAGTTTTAGGTCAAGGGTCATCTCTCCTAATGATCCCCTAGTCTCCGATCAGCAGGAATGAGCACAGCCGGGTGGACAGACTATAAAATATGTCGTCCTGGCGAGATCCGCACTGGGTCACGCACTAATGGGCCCAGCCTGGAGTGTGGAGCTTCTCAGTCGCATTAGAGGGGTCAGGCAGAGCCACCACTTCCCCACCCCTCATCCCCACAGCTGGTTAGACTCAAACTTCATCTTCATCTCCACCGTAGCCACACGTGTTTGTGCAGCTCCAAAGCCCTTCCGCAGGCCTTATCCCACTTCTCCTTCAAAGCCCTCCAGCTTAAGTAGATTTAAGAGAACACCATTCCTTTGGTGGCTGTTCATTGAGGTCCTGCTGTCTTGCAGAAACTGTGCCAGCTTCTGGGGATGTGGTGTGAACTAGGCAAGTCCCGGTTTTCTCAAGCAGCCTACTTTCTAGTGGGGGAAAGGGCAATGAACAAGGAAATGAATAAGCAAGCAGGATAATTACAGACGGTAAAGTTTGCGAATGAGCCAAATGAATAGAGCATAATCAGGTGGCTTCTTTAAACAACAGCGGGTCAGGGAAGGCTTCTCTGAACAATCAGGCACCAACCACGTGCAGGATAGCAATAACAATAGTCTGGGTAGAGAGAATGGCGAGTGCAAAGGCCCTGGGGTGAGGATGAGGAGGTGAGATCAGGGAAGCAGGCAGAACCCACTTGTGCTAGGTGAAGGATGGGGGTTTTTGTCTAAGTTTGGGAGAAGCCAGTGGATTTCAAGCAGGAACAGAATCTGGTTAGTGGCATTGAGGCCCCTCAGGGACTGTGTGGGGAGGTGAGGGCTGGGAAGCAAGTGTGGACACAGGAGATGGGTCAGAATCCATTTGCTGACGTCCAGGTAGGAAACAATAGTTGGAGAATTTGGAGGTGGGTGGAGAAATGTACTCAGATTTGGGAGGTAGAGATGATGGAATTTGTTATAGAGTAATGTTATTCCGTTTTTCAGATATTTAGGCTGACGTACAAAGTAAGGCTGTGCGGTTGGGCTGGAATCCCCCTCCTGTTGTGGGGAGGGTCCTTACCTCTTCAGCCCTAATTGTCTGCCATCTTATCTACTGATGCCTTGAATAACGTTTCTGGTTAATGCTGTTGAGCTTCTCCGGGGTTTGTGTCTTGCCGTCCACCTAAATAAGGAGCTTCCTTGAGGAGGGGGCTAGTAATTTCCTTTTCTTGTCCTCTCATTCCTTGTAAGGTCTTACCCACAGCAGCTTTCCTGAGTAGCTACTGAGATGTCTGCCCTTTTCACAGCCATATCCCCACTGCCTAGAATAGCACATGCCATGTAGCTGTCACATTGAATATATGTACTTGTTGAATGAATGAATGAGTACATGATTTGATCTGTCTGTGGATGGTTGACCAGATGGCCAGTGGTTTGCCAAGTCAGCTCCCTTTTCTGCTGTCTCCCCCTTGGTGGCACTGATCCTCAAAGACCTCTTGCTTTGGCGCTTCCTTCGGAACCTCTCTTGCTGCTCCTCAGAGGGCTGGGCTGAGCCCCGAGGAACCACCTCCTTGTGGGGGTTTCCTCTGTACTCTTGCATGCCGACCTGCAGATCTTCAGCTTCCTTACAGCCTGTCTGAGGGAGAAGGGCTAGGTCCACGGTATGGGCTGCTGGCTCCAGCTATGAAATAAAATATTTAAACAGCCTGTCTCACGATATTTAAAACAATAGTCTCAAATGTGTTCTGTAATAGTCATTGATACAAATGCATAATTCCCAAATTACCGTTATTCAGAGTTCACGAGAAAGAACGACAGTTATGAAACAGCTGCCAACTCCAACATTTCCTGGATGGCCCAGAACAATCCTTCCTCCTCTGTTCCACTTGAGAATCACTTTCAAGGAGGAGACTTTTCCAATTTGCCATAAATCCTACAATGTTTATTTTTAGAAGTTCCAGTTCCATAATAATTTGCAAATGAGACGTGCTTTGAACCCAGGTCGGACTTTGCTGGAACAGCCTGAGGAGACCAGAAATAGAATTTTAGAGAACCCCAAACTCCTTGTAAAGAATCCTCCCACAATGTATGTGTCCTAGTTGTGGACCCTCACCTGCAAAGTTCACCTTGCTGGAAGTGGAGTTCTGTTAACCCTTCACACTTTAGTTAGAATATGAGCACATATTTCAGCTCTCCACCATGAATCCATGTGAACCCCAAGAAATGAGATCCCCTTTTCATCCCAATTTCACTATGACAAGTGGAGGAGAAGTGGGCTCAGGGTTGCTGAAGCCTGAGGATGGCTTTGGAGGGAAGACATGCCTCTGGACCATGAGGGTCTTCCAAGGTTTCAGAGGATCTTTGAGAAATCCACAAGTAGGGTCTGGAAAGTCATCCAGTGCAATGCCAGGGTGAGTCCCCACAAGAAATAACTCCCCAGAATGGAGAGAGGAGAGCTGCTTAGAAAGTAAAGTCCTTGAATTTGAGCCTTGGCTTCTCTCACTAACATGGGACCTCATTCAAGTTCTGGGCCCACAGAGGGATGCTCTGAAGGTCTATGCAGAATCTTTCGCTTCTCAGGTGAGGAGACTGGAGCTCAGCAAAGGGGGTTCTGCCAGGCTGCTAGTGCAGGGTATCCTTTCTGAGCTTCCCCGTAAACCCAGAGGGACCGTCTTCCTCACAGCTGTGTGAGTGAAGCAAACCTTCCTTCTGATCCAAAGTCACCTGTCCACTGGGAGACCTGGAGACAGGGTTTCCCAGAGCAAACCTCCCCATCTTGTTTCATCCGAAGTGAGGAAATTCAGTGGAAACCATACAGCCAAACACCAGTCTTGTTTTGCCTCTCAGAACCTCACACCTTTCCCTGGAGGTATGGCGCCCCCTGGTGGCCACAATCCGAGAACGACTGAAAAAAAAAAATGTAACGTCTTCTCTCCAAGATGAAAATGAAAGAAATAAGGAAAACAAAGAAAGGGAAGGAAAAGAAAGGAGAGGAGAATTGGGTTGACTTGACTTGAATCAAACTGAGTCCATTTAAGCCACACAATGAGGGAGGATTTTCCATGGAAGTCAGATCCTTTCTGCCTCTTGCCCAATGTTCAAGCAATTACGGAGTGCTCACCGTGTACCCGGTGCTGTGCTACGCCCCGAGGTTACACCGAGTAGGGAGACTTGGCCTGTGTCCTCAGGGAGGCCCCGGGTCCCTATGGGACACCCCCATACTCAGGAAACAGTGGGAAACAATTTCTCCTTTGTTCACCTGTTCTCACTTTTCCTTCTCTTTTCCTCTTTAGCCTCTCCCTCCTCCTTTTCCCCGGCCCTCTCTGGGCATCTGACTTTCTCCTTCCTAACTCTGCTCTCTCTGTCTCTTTGCCCGTGGTGCACAAGTATGTGGTTATCCACCAGATGCATTGCACTGCGTTGATCTCAGACGTCCTCTAATGAAGAAGGGAAGGCTTGTGCAGTGCGTTGAATCTCCCTCTCCATTCTCAGTGCTCATTTGCTTCCCAGCATATGGAAGTCTCGATGGAAGAATTCTTGTCTTCAAATTTAGGGGTGTGTCTACTGTGCCTCCCAGAATAAGACCAAAATTTCCATCGGCTACTTTCTTGGAGGACCAATTTTAACGTTAAATATGCAGGCTCAGAAAACCACCTAGAAAAGTAGGAATTTTTTTTTTCAGGGATCTTGGGATAAAGCTCAGTTGAGAACACAGTTTAGATTCAGGGGCATCATGGTGTCCAGACTATTTTCCTTATGAATGAACGAGCCGTGTGTAGTAATAAGAGCTGGCCAAAGGCTTTACTGGTGGGAAGATGTCCCTCTGGCTTCACAGTTCCCGAGTGGCACAGGATGTTCTTGGTAAGTCTTGTTTTCTGTTTCAGCAGATCCATCCCTCTGCTGTCAATAAGAACAGAACCCAAAAGGTCACGATTTTTCACTGTCAACAAGAAAAGAGTGAGTGCATTAGGGCTGCAGCTGGAAACAAAGGAACAGGAGCAGGACTCACATCTTCTCATTTTTTCCCGACCACAGTGGGCGGGTTGATACCCACGTGTCCAGGGATGAAGCCGTCTCAGTCTCAATGTCTTTGTGATCTTCAGGCACCGGTTCACTGCACCTCCCTTGCAGGGAGGGAGCAAGGAAGGAAAATACAAGGCAGAAGATGGACGTGGTTGGCCCCAACACCCCGCCATCCGTCTGTCTTGATGGGGTTTCCGATAGTTCATTCCCACACCAGCAACTGTGTATTTTGTGGGTGAATTTTTCTTCTACCTTTCATCACACATTGTGAGGGAGCTCATTCAGATGGTAAACGGGACTGGCCCAAAGTGTGTCGACGTCCAAGAACACAGTCTACATTCTCGTCAGCAGCGGGCAGATCCTTAGAAGATCACACATACCTCTGAGAGGGCCCAACGGGCCGGGAGGAAACAATAAATGGGTGTGTTACCTTTTCGCGTTGTGAGAAGCAAATCGACTGTGGGGTGAAGTAGGAAACAAAACATCTGACCGGCGGTAATGACAGAATGAGGGCGGAGGCGAGAGCTCGGCGCCAGGGCGCACGCTTAGCACGCACAAGGTCCTGGGCTCCAGTAAATGAACAAACCTAATCACACCCCCCCCCCCACCAAAATAAACTAAAATAATTTTTAAACTACAAAGTGAATCCAGGAAGGAAGGACTTTGGGGTTTATAAACTCCAAATGGCATCTTTATGAAATGTTGAGTCTCTGGTATTTCTTTTTTTTCATAAAACAGTCTCTTACTATTAAAATACAGTCGCTATTTTTTAAAAAACAACAAAAGCTTGGTATCTATTTTCAAGTCCTTTTAATGAGGTTATTGCAGAAAAATGAGACAGAGACAGAGAGAGACACTCGGGAGAGCAGTTTTAGCAGGAAGTTGTTCAGGAGACTGAGAGCTTCCATCAAGAGTGATCTAGAAAAAATTGCCAAGAGAATTCATGTTGGCTTAGCAAATAAACTACCCCTGAAGAAGCTGACTAATGTTTATTTGCATCCAGCCCCATGTCCGGGCTCCGGTGACCGCGGCGGGCCAGCTGAGATAAGCACGGAGAACTCACGCGTGAAGGGCCACTGTCTCCCCCGGCTGGCCCGCTGTCACCCCTGCTCCATTTATCCACTTTGAAATCATGAGGGGGAACTGACGCCTCAAAGTGTGTGCCTTGCCACGACTGATTTCTCCTTGTTTGTGAAGAAATCAGGTGCACATCCACTGTTGCCCGGAGCGAGGGCCCCTGTGTGGGTCCCGGCCCCCGGGGGCTAGAGCCACACCAGCTGCTGTCGGCTCCCCCCACCCCCACCTTCCACCACCTGGGGACACGGCCAGGGTGGCCGGATCTTCTGACTTGTCCAGAGAAGAGATGTAGCTCAAGTCCTGGCTCCACCGGGGCCTCCGAGTTCGGAGCCTGCGTTGCATCACCAAAGGGCTGTCACATAACCGCCACCGTCTCCCAGAATGGCCCACGGTTGGTCTTTACCAAACCTGAGTGCCCTCCCTCCCTCACCCCCTCGAGGCCCGGGGCCCGGTGGGCCTCCCGAGGCCTGTCTCCAGCTCCCGTTTTGGCTCCTTCCAGCCAGGGTACTCTCGGGGTCTGTCCCCACCAACTCTGCCTCTTCCAAGGGCCTGGAGAAAATGGTTTGATGTTTCCAGTCTTGGTTCCTGAGCACGATTGTTGGAAAGGGAGGTTGTGTTGCACTTGGGATGACACAGGACCCTGCAGGAAGCCACTGAGTGCCCTTGGGTGGAGGCTGCCTGGCTAAGGGGGCTTGGTGTTTCCGCGACTCCGCCGTCCAGACCTGGGAGACGCCATCCACCCCACCCCACCCCACCCCGGGGAAGCTGGCGGAGGCCCAGGGAACAGCATTGCTTGCTCTGGATGTAAATGAGCAAAGGGAAAGAAAACGGCCCGAACCCAGAGCCCCCACCAGATACCCCAAAGCCGGGTGTCTGCCAAGGAGGGGCAACTTTGCACTGGGGACCCAGGGGAATGAGAAAGTGGCCCACGTTGTGGCACCATTGCCGGGGCATTGCGGACGTGGCAGTAGACATGGCGCAGAGGGCAGCTAGAGTCAGGGGGCTCCCAGCCACCCGGGAAGGTAAGACGCCCCTCATGGAGCCAGAGGAACACGCAGTCAGGGTCCAAGTGTCGCCAGCTCCCAAGTCCCCCAGTTCCAAGGGCTTTGCTTTTTTAAGCTAGCACGTCCCCTCCAAGGCGCTATTCCGAGAGCTTTGTACATATTAACTTGCTGAATCCTCACAACGGCGTTTAAGTTAGGGGAGAGGTGTCTGGCAACGTCTAGGGGCATTTTTGGTTGTCACAACTGGGAGAAAGGGTGCCTGGCCTCCATGGGCAGAGGCCAGGGATGCCGTGCGCCCCCTGCCGGGCTCGGGGTGGCCCCCACCACGCGACGTGGACCAGGTGACTGTGGTCGTCAGCCCGGTTTCCCAGGTGAGAAAACACATAGTGGGGAGGTGACTTCTTCAGGGGCGCATGGCTCACAGACAGGCTGTGTCCGGGCTGGAGCCCCCAGACTGGACTGCTTCTCAGTTACCGCAAGGAAAGGCCGCCGTTCGCTGTGCCTCAAGTGTGTAGCATCTCTGCCCCTGTGACCCCCGTTTCTCCTCTCGGGCCAGAGCCCACCCCGTGAGTGAGCCCTGTGGGAAGAGGCAGGAGGTGCTGAGACCTCTTGGTTCCTTGAATCTGGAGATTTGGAAAACCATCAAAAGCAGCGATCAGAGAAAACCCCACCCTGCAGAATTAACATCACGGGAGCTTGTGCCAAACTCAAGGAAGGCTTTTTGCCTAAACCTCACATCCTTGGATCATAAAAAGAGCAACATCTGCATTTTCAAATATCTTTGCATTAATCATCTGAGAAGTCTGAATAATAAACACTGGGCGAGGGCAGTGCTCCACTCACCCCAGACGGGGCCTGGCTGGGGACTGTGGCTGCCAGAGCTGCAGGGATCTTGCCGGGACCCCCTGCCTAAGGGGCAGGCGGCCGGCGGCCGGGAGCCCCGCGCGGCGCAGAGCTGGGCCGCAGCGTGAAACCCTGCCCGTGGCTGGCACGCGGGGCCCCAGGGGTGCTGTGGGGTTTGTAGGTGCCCATCTATAAGTGCAGGGGTCCGTTTCATTTTCCCTTGATTCTGCTAAGCTGGACAGAGACCCTAGCCGGTTACATACCTTGCAGAAAGCAAGCCCTCCCGGCAGCTGGGCTGTTCTGTGCATTTAATCCCAGTCCGGAAGGAGGAGAGGGAACAGCCCTGCTGGTAAGCAGCAGGGGGCCGCCAGCTGCTGCCGACGTGGCCTCAGGAGTCTGGGCCCGCGCCCCCCCTGGGGTCCCCGTCCCAAAGCCCGGGATTTAGCCCTCTCAGAGCGCCATAGAGACTTGGTCTCATCATTGGAGCTCGGGATTAAAGTGTCTGGGAACCAGGATGAGGGGATTACTGTTTCTTTGCCCCATTTTACTGACTTTCTGATGTGTGTGAGGCCAGCCTCGACTCAAGTGAGGGGGAAATGGAATCCCCCAAGTTTGGGAAAGATCCGGGGCCGTGTCGCCTCTTCTCAGCTCTCTGCTCACCCCTGAAACCCTGAAAAACAGCCCTCTTGCCCTCAAAACCCAGGCAAGGGTGACATCTGCCCTCCAGCTCCATCACGGGCAGCCGGTGAGAGCCTTCTAGTGCTGCCTCGAGCTGCGCAGCTGGAAAGCAGCCGAACTGTCCAGAAACTGCCAGTCCTTTTCACAAGAGCTGTCGCCCCAAGCGGCAAGCTGTTCTCTGCCTCCGATTTCCAGCCTCTTGGAATTCCCAGGCGACCCACCGACCCCACAGCAAAGCAAATGGTCCGGGGTCTTGGGAGCTGGTGTTTGAGCCAAGGCAGCCCCCTCTCTAGCCTCCCCTGGCCTCGCGGAGGCCCCGGGGCTGACCCTCTCCAGCACAGAGGACCTGGACTTGCCTCTCTCCGGGTGCCTGGGCTGAAACCCCCCCGCCCCCGGGGCTGGGCCCTGATGAAGGGGCAGGACCTGACCTCTCTGAGCTTTCAAATGTCACTCAACAGCAATTAGGTAATTGGGAAGGTCGATTTCCTGACAATTAGTCCAAGGTTTGGGCACAGGGAAGTCGCCAGGCAGAGACGCCTCTTGTTTAGGAAAGCCGTCCCTCCTCACCCCTGTTTTCCTTCCAACTAATCAGCCACCCGGCGTGCTCCCACCAAAGTGCCGACTGGGAACGGTCAGAGCCCCACACGTCCCTCACGCTGAGCAGAGCCAGCCTCCCCAGGGGGCTCGGGTTTCCAGCCCCCAGGCTGGTTTCTGTCTAACTCAGGCAGGTCCATTTAACCAGGAGAGGATAGAAAGGACCAGGGCCGTGGGGGCCTCAACACCCAGCCCCGTGGCAGAGGGCGCCTCACCCGGGCACCCTGGTCCCTTTAGAGGCCGGCACGTTCTCACCCTCAGCCCTCGCAAGCAAGGGACAACCCGGGAGTGTCGGAGGCGCCGCTAAGATTGGGTGCCAGGTGAGCTTCTTAAAGCTTCCCTCCAAAGGACTGGCCTCGTCTGTACCTCCAGTAAAGCGTGTGGTTCTGCAGCCGCTCTGATTCCAGTAGGACGGAGGGTTGGTTTTGTTTCAACTTCGTTTTACGTGAGATTTGTTCAGTTGTTCTGCTGTTGAGATATGATACTCGTACGGCAGTGCTTCTCGACCGAGTACAGGCTTGCCCTCTAGGGAAGATGTGGCAAGATCTGGAGTCATTTGGGTGTCACATCTGGGGCTGGGGGATGCTCTTGGCATCTAGGGGTCTGGGCCCAGGGTGCTGCCCAACGCCCTCCAGTGCACAGGGCAGCCCCCACCGCCGTGGGTCATCTGGCCTCAGACATCAGCAGGGCCAAGGCCGAGCTCCGACCTGACACACAGTCAGTTGTGCAAATCTTAAGTGTATTCATCCAGGAATTTTCAGATGGAGACACACCATTTCTTCATGCTGCTGTAACGAACGACAGCAAACTTAGTGGCTTAAAACAACTCAGGTTTATTATTTTACAGTTCCAGGTGTCGCCAGGCCTGCGTTCCTTCTGGGGACTTTAGGGGAAAATCTCTTGTTGTCTTTTCCAGCTTCCACAAGCTGCCTATATCCCTTGGCCCACCTCTCCTTTCTCCAAAGTCAGCAGCATCTTCCAGTCTCTTTTTCTGTCTCTGACCATCATGCATCCTTTTTTTATTAAGCAATTTTTTATTTTACTGAAGTATAGTTGATTTACAACGTTATCTTCAGGCGTACAGCAAAGTGGTTCTGTTATTCATATACATATACGTATGCATTCTTTCTTTTCAGATTCTTTTCTATGAAAGGCTATTATAAGAAATTGATTATCATTCCCTGTGCTCTACAGTAGGTCCTTGTTGTGTATCTATTTCATATATAGTAATGCGTATCTGTTAATCCCCATCCCCTAATTTATCCCTCCCCCCTTTCCCCTCTGGTGACCATAGTTTCTTTTCTACGTCTGCTGTATCCCTCTTCAGAGGACCCTTGTGACGACATTGGGCCCATGTGGATAATCGAGGTTAATGTCCCCTGCAAAGTCCCCTTTGCCATGACGGGTAGTATTCAAAGGTTCGGGGGATTAGGAGATGCCCCTCTTTGGGTGCCACCATTCAGCCTCCCACATATGCTCAGATCAAAGTGGAAACCACCTCCATGACCCAGGAGGTTCCCGTGTGTCTTTCCTCCCCCAATGCCCACCCCCAGCACTATTCTGACTTCCATCCCCCTGGAAGATTTTGTTTATTCCTGGAGTTACTGATTTCTAGGGAAAACCCCTCCCTATCAAAGGCTACGTGAGTACGATTATGAGGAAACCCCAGCACTGGATTCCGAGAATACTGCAGGGAGGTTCTCAGGCTGTACATTCGAACCCAGCTGAGGATGGACCAGAACTTAGTCAGAGTGAGAAGCAGTTATTTCGTAGCCAGAGATTCACATGAATCACGGGAGGGGGGCAGAGGAGGGGGCCGCTGGGGAGTGGGCGGCGAGCGCTGGGAAGGAGATACGTTGGCGGAGGAGCACGCCGTGGTGGGATTGCCGAGATGCTTACCGTAGCTTTTTAAGCCCCTGGCACTAATGTACACGTAACCCTCCCGGATGAGGGTGGTGGGGGCTTGGCTGGCCCAGTAGGTCTAGGTCTGTGGGCTTAAGGATGGCAAGTTACCTGCATTCACACTTTTTCTCATTTATCCAACAATCCTGGAATCAGATTTGGAGCCAAGCACCCAGGCTCAGAGGCCGGGGATGGAGGTCAGGACCGGAATGCAAAAGGGACCAATCCCAATTATTGGAGTGCACCGTCCACGGGGAGACACATGGTAGATAAATAGTGTGTGACACATTATATTTAGTGCTAGAGTTCAGGTTCAGGTGGGCAAGGGTACCCCCCCCCCCCCACAACATGAGGCAACCACTGATCTTTTTTTTTACTGTCTCCATAGTTTTGCATTTTCTAGAATGTGATGCTGTTGGAATCATACAATCGGTAGCCTTTTCCAACTGGCTTCTTTTACTTAGCAATGTGCTTTAAGGTTCCTTCCATGTCTTTTTGTAGCTTGCTGGGTCTTTGAGTTTCGAAAGGATCATGTTAGCAAGATGGGTGTTAAGTCTAAGATGAAAAGAGGTTGGTGGAAGCCGGGAGGTGTGAGACAAGTCATCGAATGAGCAAAGTGTTGGCCAGCCAAAGGCCCAGACCCCGGACTTTGTCCGAGTCTTGCATCTGGAAACCCATGTCCGGTTCCTGAGGGGGTAATGCTACGAGAGGTCATTATCCTTGCCTAGTGCTGTCCCCAAAGGCGGGTCGAGCTTCCCCAGGGACCGTGGCTACTTGGCCTGCCTTTGTAAGCTCACCCTGAGACATGCCTCTACTGTGTGCAGCCTCCCAAATGGTTTTTTTCCATATTAAAACAATGATAGCTGCACTACAATGCTATTAATCTGGCAGTAAACTCTTACAGGAAATTTATTGCTAAGGTTGTATTTCAGAGAGTGGCCGTATTATCCCAGAAGGAGGTACAATTAAACATTTAAGAATAAGAGTCACACAGGATTTAGATGGCATCTCTTGGACAAAGGTTTCAAAGACCGTCTATCCTTTTCCCATCAAATGCTCTTCAGAGATGGTTTCAGGGGCTGAGAAATGGCAGAGCTGAGTCCAAGGTCAGCCATGAAGCCATCTGCGGGACCCACTGGTCTCACTGTGTCCTCGGCTGTGACCTTGTGGCTCTTGCTGCTGTCGGTTTTGTGTTTTGGAAGGTGCTCATCCCAGCCTGTGGCCCGTGAACCGCCAGAGCTCCTAAAGGCGGCTTGACCTTGACCTGCAGCTTCCATCACAGTCAAGGCATTGCCAGATAAGCAGGGAACTGGGGAACAAGCGGAGGAAGAAGGGGGAATCTTGTGCTAGACGTAGGGAAGAAAGTGAGAAAAGGGAGGGGAGGCAGTATAAAGGATCCCACTTACAGAAAACCCCAGTAAAGACGCCCACCGAGGGCAAGTAAGAAGTGGGTCCTGGAGAGGAAGTCCAAGGCTGCGCGCCTGGTCTGCCCCTCTCTGCCCGGCCGTCGTAAATACAAGGCAGTTCCCCACCCTCGGGGAGCTTTCCACGTGTCTGGGACCCAGGGAATCGGTCACACACAGAGCAGCTGGATGGCGCTGCTCATGGACGTCAGGGGAGAGAGAAGCTCTTGGCACCAACTGGTCCAGTGCAGGAGAGTGGGTGAGAGTCCTCGGGAGGGGAGGTGGTCCCAGTGAGGCAGCGGAGGGTCTTCGGGGGCTGCAGGTTTGCGCAGATGATGGGGGGTGGGGGGTTCTTGAAAGCCAACTGGAGCATGCCGTTTATTCAACCTGCTTGTATCTCCTGAGCCCCCACTGCGCGCTGGGCTCCGTGCAGGGGAGAGAGCAGGTCCTGCCCTGGGCAGTCCGACTCTGTCTTGCAGGCAGCTGGGAGCCGATGGGAGGGACAGCGTGGAGGACTCTGGGGTTTAAGAGGGAGGCTTGGGGAACACTTTTCTCCCTTCACCATCTGTGTCTGTGTTTCCGACCTTCACGTGGGGCGTCTGGGGGACAGAGCTCCCGGTCTTCCAGTCTCTGGGTTGTGACAGTGATGACGACAGTCATGACCCAGCAGTCATGACCCCGGAGCCGTGTTCAGGCTCACTCCTCCTTTTATTCTTTCATCACTGGGCCCGCTGGCTGCTCCCAACCCCCCTCCAAGGTGGACATGGTTTGGATTCTTGTGTTCGAGCTGGGGAAACGGAAGGTTCAAGTGACTTGCCCGAGGCCAGCCAGCCAGCATCACAGACGGGAGCCAAGCCGGGGTCTCCCCAGCAGGGGCCAGAGCCAGTTTGCCCCGGGCGTTCTCACGTGCCAAGGGAAATCTCTCTTCTGATCTGTGGACCGTCCTCTTGCTTTGAAAGAACACAGGGCGGCAGCGCAGATGGAATGAAAGAATCCGGCCTCACACGCCGCCAACTCTCCTGTCAAGCCCTTTCTGTCCTAGAGATGAAACAGCAGAAGTGCAAGCAGCAGAACCCAGGAAAAAAGAGAGGCCAGCTTATCTGCTCCGCCCCTCCCTGCCCGGCCTCATTCCTGTCTCTCCTCCTTGGGACAAACCCAAGCCCATATCTGGGTACATTACATCCCCTGGGTTAGAAAACTAGACTCTGGGATGAAAAGCACGTTTACATCTGCGAGGCACTGGCTTTTCATCTTGGTCTGCCTGGTCTGTCTGCGTGGACCCTGGGAAGAGCAGCTTGCAGAGGGGGCCAGAGGTGGGGACGCAGGCCTGGGGTTCCAGAAGGTTGCAGTGATGCAAAGGAAGCCCGTCCATTGAGGCTGCCACACATTCCAGCTTCCTGTTTCTCTAACGTCAGGTTGTAACTATCCTTGTGGTGACTCCACCTGAGTCTTTCTGAAGATGGGCTGACCCTATGGTTTGGACCAAGTGTCCAACACCCTTGAAAGAAGCTGTTTTGGTCTGCTCTGAGGAAGGGGAGAGATTCGAGGCTTTCTCTGCCCGTGGTGACCCGCAAACAGCCCCACTTCTTCAAAAATGCCTTCAGAGCAGCTAGAAAGCCCATGGGAGACGCCGCCTCTGGTCTGTCGGGAAGCCTGGCGTTCTGTAAGAGGATTTTTTTAAATTTTGGTTTTTGGGATCTTAGGGGCAGATATGTAAAATGATGCTCACAGAAGGCTGGGGAGATGTGTGGGCTGCACAGCTGGCCAGGACCCTAATGAAATTAAAAAGAAAGAAGGAGAAATGATGGGAAATGTTTACAAAAATATTCTCTCCAAATTGAGAAGGAGAGGGGGATGAAGAGAGGAGGAAAAATAATTTATTGGAGGTTGGGGAAAGGGCAGGACTAGCTCTAATAAACATCTTGCAGGAAAGCTAAGTGAGGAGTGTCTTTCTTGGACCCATAACAGATCGTCCACTCAACAAGCTCCAGGGAAAGGGCCCGGCGGGATTCGCGAAGGAATCCGGATTCCACCCGCATATGGTGCGGTGGTTGCTAACAGACACATGCCCTGGAACGGAGCAGACGGGGCTTTGTTGGAGGAAAGAGCGGCTGCTTACATTACGTTTCAGAGGTTTTGTTGGGTAATGATCATACCATCTTTCTTGCTGCTTTTCCCAAAGTGCCGCATCTTCATACGTAGGTCACAGCCCGTGGAGCTTCAGCCCCCACTTTGTAGGCGGGAAACTCCAGGCTCAGCCCACGAGGTTGAAAGACTTGCCCGGGTGGACGGGGGTGGAGGCAGGGGCCGAGCCAGGGGCTCCCGAGTCCCCTGGAGAAGACGCCTGGAAGGCCTGTCTATGACTTCCATGCAGCGGTTCCTAGTCCTTGGCCCTGTTCTCCTCCCGAGTTTGGAAACTGGGCTAGATCTGCTCCACAGCGTGTCAGAGCCCCCCCCCCCCCGCTTCTGTTAATGAGTTGCATTTGAAAACTGGGAGGATTCCTCTTGCAACCCAGATACACAGCATCTAGAAGGGTCGGACGGTCTGGCAGCAGTGGCCGCGCCCCCACGTGGTGCTGGCCCCCGGACGGGGCTGGCACCAGTCCACCTCCCTCACTTAGAATCTGGTCTCTGAATACATCTCTGGCCTGCCCTTCTGAGGTGTCTGGCGGTGACCCCTGCACTCTGCCTGGACCCACCTCTTTGGTACAAGCGCTCTCTGAAGACTTTGAGGCCGACAAAGAAAGGAGACTGAGAGAATCCTCTGCATCATTAAAGGGGGACATTCTAGCTCTTGCACGAACTGGTGGGCACTCTGAACAATGGCCATGTGGGAACACAAGCCAATCATATTGCCACCACCTCCCCCAAAGCTTGAATTTACGCCGAACAATCCCAGAGGTCACGGAATGGCCCAGCTCCAGCCAGACCGTGTCAGATCCAGCTAACCTGTCTGATCGTGTGGATGGGCTTTAAAAAAAAAAAAAAAGTTGATGGAAATCTAAATGCCTTTCGATAGAGGAGAGAGTGCACGTGACAGAGTTCTAATTAGCAGTTTAAATGAATGAACTCCAGGTCCGTTGACATGTATTCAATATATGCACAACATAATCCTGTATAACAAGACTTGGCAAAGTACCACCCACCGCCTGTTTTTGTAAATAAAGTTTTATTGGCACACGTCCATGCCTATTTGTTTACATACTGCCTGGGGCTGCTTTCACACTAAGTAGCTCCAAGCCAGACCATGTGGTCCACCGAGCCAACACGTTTACCAGCAGACCATTTACAGGGAAAGCCTGCTCTCCCCGCTCGACATGACTTGGGGATGTACATAAATATAAATGTACATGTCCCAAGTATTTCCTGTGTAGATATTTGGTTGCAAAGATTTTTAAGCTCATGGTAGAGGTTGTCTCTAAGTGGGAGTCTGAGGATAGAGAATAGATACGTAAGATTTTCTTGATCCTAAAATTCCTTTCTTTCATTAAAAAAAATAATTGGAGTATTATGCTCAGTTTTTAGTCTAAATTATTTGGGAAGAAAGGCTTTCAGTTTCAGGTTTTCTTACATTTGTATATTTTATGAATTCCCCTCTATATCTTTATAAATAGTTTCTGGTACAACCGACAAATTCACTTAATCCAGGCACCAATTTTCCCCTCACGGTCCTGTTTTATTTTCTCTCAACACAGAAGCAATGTATAGACTCATCCAAGAGTAACAGCTCAATTATGCAGCCAGCGCCTTCCAACATGTAAATAACCCCGTCTAGGAATCCAGGAAAAATAACCAGCCCCAGGGCCGTGTCCCACTTACTCAAATCACACGGACAATTTACGCCCCGGAATTGGAATTTCGATTTGATCTCGGAGTTGACATGTAGAGGCCAAGGCACATGATGAGGGGGGAAAGGGAGGGAGGCTGCGGAAGTTGAGAACTGGAATTAAAGTAATGGGAAACAGACACTGAGACCCTGACAGCTGCCAGACTAAAGCCAGGTGCTGGCTTTGGGCAGGTGACCTGGGGTGTGGGGTTCCCCTCCTGGGGCAGCCCTCAGACAACTTGAGGGACAGTGGCTGGGCAGCATGATTTGGGGTCTGTAGTTGCTCCATCTCTGCCCTTTGCACCCAAGGCACTGATCCTGGGGTCTGGAAGTTTCCGCAGAACACATCCCCTTCCATACCTGAATGAGGGACTATTCGCAGAATGAGGGAAGCCAAGTGGGCGTCTTTGGAAAACAGACTTCTGGAATTTCCCAGACTTCTTGCAAATAATCCACAGTACTTTGTCAGGGTGGAAGAACCTGAAATTCTTCCTCCTCTGTCTGGAATATATACAGTAAAGTCTTTGTGACTTGGCAGGGAGTGCCTGGCCGGGAAGACCTCTGTTCTTGGCGGGGCTGTGCAGTAGTGAACTTGGCGACCTTGGGAAGATCAGGCACCTCCAGGGGCCTCTGCCTGCCGGGCGTGGGGTGGGCTGGGAGCCCCAGCCTTTGTCCTTAGATTTCCCCAAAATCAGATGACCTTGGCCAGGGCACGTGATAACTGTGGGCGTGGCAGGTGGACTGGGTGGGCTGCCAGCTGCTGTGAAGCCTGGAGAGAAAGCAAAGAAGGATCTGGAGAGGCTGAGTAACAGGCTCGGAGTTGGGGCGGGAAGGGTCCGCTCCTGCTGGAGAGTGCAGCCTGCCGTCAGTGGGCCCAGGAGGGAGCCTCTCCCTAGGCTGCAGCCCCCAAGTCCGGGGGCCTCACGGCAAAGGGGGTGTATTGCCCCTTGGACCCGCTCCCCTTCCAGCCCAAAGTGTCCATCCCTAGTCCAGCCAAACTGCCTGCGGGCTCCCAGTCCCCAGCTGCCCACACCACCTCCCTGCCATGTCCCAGCCACTCGTTCCACCCCCGGGGAGCCTTTAGGAAGACGGACTCAGATCAGACATAACCCAGGGCTCAGTTCACACCTCTGCCTCTTGCTAGCTCCTTGAAAAGCTGCTTAACCTCTCCAAGGCACCGGTCCCTCCTGCAGAAGGCAGGGATGTTCACCGTGTCCGCCTCGCAGGGACCTGGCAAAGATTTGGGGCGCGGGGACCAGAGCGCTGAAGGGGAGGTGGGGTGTTTTTTCCTCGCCTCGCCCTGCTGACTGCAGCCCCCGGGCCTGCCTTTCTCCTCCTAAAGCCCCTGCCGCCCGGGCTCTCTCCCAGGCTCTGGTCACTCTGCCTCCCCTCACCCCACCCCCAACCCTCAAGACACAAAGTCGGGCCCCCATTCCCTGCAGGGGCTCTGTTCACTTGTACCATCGGGGAAATGGGGACTTGGCCAAGAACCTTGTAGAGGCTGCGTGTCAGTTGGGGGAGATAATGGAAGAAATACAAAGAAAATACAGGCAGCGATTAGGGCTTCAGCTGAAACGACTTGGGGTGGGGGGAGGGAGTGATGGGGGGTACTCTTGGCAGGCCACCCTGAGGAGGACGTGGCTTTTGGCTGACCAGAGGGTGGCGGGCGGGTGGCTATGAGAAGAGATGTGTTCCTGGCTGGTGGTGGGAACAGCTGGTGCAAAGGCCCAGTGGTAGGAAGGGACAGGGTAGCCTCAGCAATGGCCAGGGTCTGGAGGCAGAGAGAGGAGTAAGGAGGATGGAGGGCAGGCCTGCTCAGGGGGCTGGGGGGCCAGGGGCCTCCACGGTGGGCAGTGGGGGTCAAACCATCTCGGAAAGAGCATCGTCGCTGCTGCTGGGCAGAGAAGGAGCTGTCAGGGCCGAGTGAGAAGGAATCAAGTTTCTCCAGCTCTGCTGCCCTTTCCTGGGGAGAATGGGGCACATTTTCTCTTAGACTAATTTAGCTTCATGGAACCGAAGAACGGACGGTCCAGCGACCCCAGTGCAGCTGAAACGTGAAGGAAGGAGACAGCCCTCACGTGGAGGGGAGAATAAAAAATGCTTATGAGTTCTGACCTGCTCAGCCTCCACTGGGTTTTAATAAAATTAACACATCGAGGGACTCGGTTTTATTTCTGTTTCTTAAACAAACCAAAACAAACAAAGAAACAAACAAAAAACCCTGCCATGTGCCGGCTTGGTTCCTATGGAAAAGAGCATGGTCTCCTGGAGCTGTTCCAAGCGCCTGTTACGGCATCATCCAGGCTTCTCACAAATCGCTCCCAAAGCCGCAGCTCTTTAGGGGAACGTTAACCTTAATTTAATTACTGAGAATTACTTCAAGATTCGTGTTTTTCCTCATATTACTGAAAAGTAACCATCGTGATCATGAAGACCGCATGTGTCCTGGCTCGAATTATTAAATCATTATATTGTTTTATAATTTCTATTAGCTGCTTTGGCTAAAGGGTCAGATGAAAAAAAGCAGAAGTTTGTTTGTTTTTTCCCTTTTTCGCTCTGACATTTTGATTTCTATCCGTACACTTTGCTCCAGCCTGAGGAATGGCCGAGTGAGGACGGAGCTGGCACACCGGCGTTGGCCTTCCTGGTGGTTGGTGGCCCGGAAGGACAGAGCTGGGATCCCTCACGGCTGGCAATGGGGCAAGGCGTTTGACCTGGCCCTGACCGTGGGCCAGAGGCACTCCCTAGGCCAAGTGTGGGCACCTTCTCTGACTGGCCTGTCTTGTCAGGTTCCTGTCCTTGGATCTGCCCGTTGACCCCCAGGCCCTATGGGCACTCTGTCGAGGCCTCCCTGCCTTCCTCCAAGTCCGCTCACAGGTCAAAGCTGAGCAGTGAAGGGTGAATGAGTGAATCTTTGACTCAGTACCTGGAGGTTAGTTACAGTGCTTCAGCCAGTTGTCCGCAAGGAGCTTCACTAGTCAGACAGTTTAAGTCACCGAACAGGATGAGTGAGACCAGTGTGTCTTCAAACACAAAATAAAAATTTGTTTTAATTTTGAATTTATTTTTATTGATTTTTACTTTATTATTATTTTATATATTTATTTATTTATTATTTATTTTACTATTTTAAAGACAACTGTAAAGACAAACTAAGGGAATTTGTGACTTTTGTTGGCAGGAGAGGAGAGGAGTAAAATTGCAAATTATTGAAAAAGCCACATTATCAAATTCTTTCCAAGATGTTGTGCAGCAAAACATCTCTCCTGGGCCGCGGGGTGTGCTGCGCCGGCGTTTAGGGGCGGCATCCGCCCCTGGCGTGGGCTCTGGGCCGGCGGCAGTCACTTGGTAAACCCTCCCTGGGGATCGCCCACGGGGCCTGAGCTTTCCCCTGGAACGACATCCAGACAGAGGGAGGTCACTCGGTGGTGGCCCCAAGTGCGCCCTGAGGAAGGCCAGCATGGAGCCAGTGAGCAGAGCCCGGCCCCATCCGGGAAGGGCAGGAGTTGCTCTGCTGTCCAGTGTGGTCCCGAGGGACACCGCTGCCCCGCCCACCACATCTGCAAGGACAGTGGAGGGACAGGCGCTCTGCACTAAATCCTGTAGGCGGAGGGGCTGTCTGAACCTCGGGTGGCTCAACACCCAGGATCATGGTCAGTGTCAGTCTTTCCCCAGACCCATGCACTGCCCTTCTCTGAGCGTTCAAACAGTAGGTGCTTAACAAGTGCTTCTGGACCAAATAGATCTGCCTGGGGCCACAGCTCCTGCTCTTCCCACACATTTCAGTTCTCTTGAGTCAGACTACGTTTAGTTTTCCTCCAAGGACCTCAGCCGTCATCTTTGGAGTTAAGAACTTCAGTTCTCTGTTTTTTAATGACAAAGTGACCCCAAGGTCCATTTTTCAGGAATCCTTTGGAACCGAGAGGCATCAAACCATGAAGGAGTGCTGGAGAACCTTGAAGTGATTTTCTCTCTACATCCCACACCTCTCACAAGCCCCTCGTCATTAAACTCTGTAATCCTGGCGTCTGCCAGAGCCCCTTCTCGGTGAGTGAGCCACAATGTCTGACCAGAGACGCTTCACTTGGGCGACTCGTTCATTCGCTCACTCAGATACTTAGCAAAGACACGCGTCCCTTAGATCTGTAGGCGCTGAATGAGATGGGTCCCTGCTGTCGTGGACCCGCCTGCCCTCGGGGGGCTGGACGGGAAGCAGGCCAGCATCTGGCGCTGAGTGTGGTGGCTGCAGGGGCGAGGCTGCCCCGGCCAAGGGCTAGCCCCCCAGCGGCAGCGCCCCCTGCAGAAGGAGATAATCAGGCAGGAGGAGTGAGGCTGGAGGGGATGGAGGGAAGCGGTCCAGGCAGAGGGAACAGCACGGGAGCAGCCAGGAGGCTGGAGGTGCATCTGAGAAACCTAAGGAAGAAGTCAGCTGATAGCACCAGCAGGAGGCTGTGGGATTTCAGGGCTGTGGCAGCTGGAACCATGGCCAGCCCCTCCCCTGTGTTCTACAGTGCTCCAAGACCTGGAGGAGCTGAGAGCCTGTCACTAGTTCTCTCTGGGGACTTCAGCTCATAGAAATGGGGCCGTGGAGACCAGAGAAGACGAGGAGGCACCACGGAGAAAGGAGGCTTAAGGGGCCCTGCGTGGCTCCTCTGTTGTGTCCTGGGAGAGGGGTCTGCAGACCTGCCCCGCTGAGAAAGCATCTCTTTGGCGAAGGAGAATGTCCGCAGCAGGTTCCCAGGAAGATTCTGGAGACACTTAAGGGAAAGCTGCAGGCGGGGAATGTGTCTCTCAAAGCCAGGGGCTCTGTGTGTCGCGGTCAAAGCACCCAGAAGCCAAGCCGGGAGCGGGTATGAGCCAGGCCGCAGCAAAAACTAGAAACTCAGCACTGGACCCAAGTCTCTCTGGTCCCACCCCTCCCGACGCTGTGCCTCAGCGTAGACAGACCCCTGCAGGCCCTGGAAGACCTAGGGGTGGCTCCACTCGTAGGTTGATTTGCATTTAATAAGGGCACACATTGCAGCCAGGACTAAGCATGGCAATAAGCAGTTCTATTAGGATGAAATTTTAAACGCAAGGGAAAAAAAGGAGCACCTAAGAAATCCCGCAGTCCCTTCTTGGCCATGGGGGCAGGTTACGGACAGGGCCACCTTGCTCCAACGAACTCGCACCTGCTTTAATGCTGGGCTGTCGCTGGCTTACAGTTCTTCATAGGGGTTGAAGGAGGGGCCGCAGTCTCCTTGCACCAGGCCCCCTGGTTGTGTAGCTGGGCCTGATCATGGGATTTGGCTGCCGTACCTGGCCCGTCCCTCCACGCCTCCTTCTAAACATTCTTTCTCCCCCGTACACAATATATCCCATCCTATTTCTCAGGCAGATGGCTTTGTGGTGGCATTTCCTTTTTTCTCTTAATTACTATTTATCTGGGCTTTTAAATTACTGTATATCATGCAAACAGCCAGGCTCAAAATTCTTAGTGGTTTTTTTTTTTTTTTTTTTTTGCATATGGATGAATCTTTCTAAGGTATGAAACATTTCCATCCTCTAGAGTTGTCTCTGGTGTGGCTTCCGGTCAGTTGCCACCCAGGTATTGCCGTTCTGATTCCTAGCATCATAGCTGAGTTCCTGGCAGTGTTTTGTCTCAGAAAGACTTTCTTATTTAATTTCCCTAATCCTCTTGGAGATTATTCAGATCCTTGGGAATCCAGAAAAACTTAAGGGAAGAAGTAAAAGATAGAAGTAAAAGAACTCTAGCAACAGGAAAAAGCACCCCATGTTGAAAGACTGTCTAAACCCTTTGAAGAATGTAAGACGTTACTCTGTTTTGATGGCCCATTTCTGCAGTGAGGTCCTTGGGTCTCTTTACCAGATGCTTTCAGGGATCCGGGGTCATATATTTTTGAAATGATATATTATCTTCAATCATCTTAATTGCTTCATTAATGTGAGCTTGATCTAAAGTAGCCTCTTGAAGTGCATTGTTGAGCAGAGAAAGTAGATTAATCAGCTCATCAGGCATTTGGAAACAAGTGCCACGCCTCGTGGAAAGGGTGCTCTACCAATTTCGTTCAAAAATGTACTTAGATTGATTAGAAAGATGTCGTCCTTTGTTTCAGAGAGTGGATCTTATAGTTTGAGAGCATTTAGCTGCATTGACAGGATTATATTTAAAATGCTGTCTTCTTAATTGTAGAAAATGTAATTTCCAGGCTTTTGCTGCTGAAAGGGCTGGGTCTCCAGAGCCTTCTGCTGTCTTCGTGCTGGTCTGGAGGCGACCACCGGCGTTACTGGGAGTGGGAAGCGGAGGAACGAGCGGTTGCTAATTTGAGACGTTTTCATGTAAGAACCCACTGTGCTCTAGGGAAGGCGGCCTTGCAGGTGGGGTGCAGGTGTGCAGAGGGGGACATGTGTGGGCAAGAAGGGTCCCAGTGGGGCTCCCTGAAAAATGTACCCCCAGATCTAGGCCCCAGAGAGCCTGGCGTGTCTCTCTAGATGCCACCCACCCCACCTCTCCTTTTGGGAACCAAGAGTCTTGCCATAATTTCTAAAATCTTCTTTGTAGTGTCATATTTGCATTCTTTGAGGGAGGGCTGGATTTCTTGAAACACATCACTGGAGCCGAGACAAGTGAGTGATAAGCTGTAAAGATAATGCTCTGAGATAAACTTTTGGACCACGAAGCAAGCACCTAAGGTCCTGAAGCTGATTTCCTTGTGTGCCTTCGAAGTCTCATGTCCTTTGATCCTGGGGGTTCTCTATCTGCTGGTTTTTATCAGAAGGATGGAATACCATAGCGGGGGAGTAGCGCTGCACGCATGAAGGTGTTCAGGCACATGAGATTGCTAGCTGAACACAGAAACAAGGAGGAAAACTGAGAAACAACCTAAGTGCCTCTGGCCGGTCGTGCCAGAGCTCTTGCGAACGGGACCCCCGACTCAGGCATCGTCAAGGTGGTCCAGCCCTACAGAAACATTTATGAAATCCTGTGGGCAAAAAACCCTGAGAACCAAAAATTGTAGGCGCCCTCTGCAGCGGGAAAAAGGCAAACAGCTGTTGGGTCAGAGCTGTGCGGTGCTGAGGGAAGGGCTTCCCCCCTTGTTTGGGCTTAAAACTGCCTCTTTAGGACAAAGACAAAGGCAGAGAACAGCGGAGAGAGGAAGTCAAAGCTTCAGCAGCCTCCTCTCAGCACAGTTCTGTGGAAGATGGCACGGTGTGCTAGGCAATGGCCAAAACCATCTCTAGGTTGTGCAATAATCTCTTTTTAGGAAGCTGTGGTGGCAGGGAGTGATGGATGTTTGGAAGCATATATTTTTTACATTACTTACTAATGATGATAACCGACATTTGGAAAGTTTACAGGAAAGAAGTTCATGTAAAATCACTCACTTTGCTCAATCCAAGCCAGCGAGGGGATCGCTATATGACAAGGGAGACGCTGGGTCGAAGAAAGCCACTGGTGGTGACCTTGTGCAGGGTCCAAGGCACACAGTGAGGCTTCAAATAAGGAGCCCTGTCTCCCAGTCTGAGGCCTCGTCCGAGAGAAACGGGCTTGAGGACACGCCAGGCAGCTCCCTCCTCTGAGATAAGGTCTCGTAGCCACACGGCCCACAGACTTCCGAGTTTCACCCCAGACTGGTGTGCTCAGTCCCCATGACAGCCCTCAGAACGCCTGCTGCCTGTGCGGCCTGGTTGTCCCGGGGGGTGGAAGCTGAATCACAGTTCCCGGCCTCAAGATCACAATCTCAGACTCCCTCGGAGGCCAGAGCTGGGCTGAAAGTCTTTGCTGTCTTTTGTGAAGTGCACACGAATTCTCTCCATTCCTTCAGTGAAACATGTTTTCTTCAATTTGTTGCTCAAAACACGCAGCGATCTTGCTTTATGTGTGCCCATTTCTGAGGGAGACTGATGAAGGCCAGGATTTAACTGGAGAGAAATACCCTGCGACTAAATGATAATGGGTAAGGAAAACAGCCCTGGGGACGCAACAGGGCATGGTGGGGAACGTGGCAACACTGGACCGTTCCATCCCGGGGGGGCTCAGTGCAGCCGCTTGCTGCCATGTTTAAAAGCGGGTCCCCCACTGTTACTTTTTCTTATTTTCAAAGGGAAGCTGGAGACCAGAATATTGATGTAAAAATCTCCCCAAAAATGTATTTTAATATTTAAAGAGAAAGTGTGACTTTCCTTTTAAAGAATTTCAAGAAATCACATCAGTGAAATGACTTGGCTTGGGTTCCCCAAAAGCGGACCCTGAGACAGGGCTTCAAGGACAAGTAGTTTATTTGGGAGAGGGTCCCGGGAAACCCCCGGAGAAGAGTGGGACGGGAGGCAGGGAAGGGAAGAAGCCACCAGCGGGTCAGCTGGTGGACAGGTACCCGCCTCGAACAGCCGAGGCCCAGCCCTGCTGGTTTGCTCGGAGGCAGTGCAGGATGGCACTGTGCAACCTCTGCAACACAGAATTCGTTTGTCTCGCAGAACTACGGGGACTGATGTTTTTGTAAGATACAGTAAGATCGAGAACAGACACACACAAAGTCTGGTCCCCATTTTTCTTACAATTTGCTTCAACCATTGTGAAATTAAAGTGTCAAATTGCTAAAAGTTTCTAAACGCTAACGCTCAGTTTCAGTACCTGGCCACCACGGATGGGTAACAGCTCAGGACACCAGCCAGCACTAGTGCTGGGACCACACTTGGAGACATAGGACCAGTGTGACCACAGCTCAGAATGACCCCATCCAAGGGGTGGGGAACCCAGTGTATTTACCCACCACCATCCTGCCTGCCGTTGATCAAGGGCTGCTTCCAAGGGCGTGAGCTCTCCAGCCATCCACGCGTCGTCTGCAGGCAGTGGAGAGTGGCCAGGGCTGCTGTGACAGCCTTCAGGTGTAGAGCTGAGTGCTGAGGGGGTGTGAATGGGGCACCAGCGTCAACTGCTACCTGAAAGTCTTTTTGCTTCATCTTTGCCGTGGTTCTCAGAGTGTGGGCCCCAGAGCAGCAGCATCAGCCTCAAATGGGAACTTGCTCAGAAATGCAGATTCTCTGGCCCCGCCCCAGGCCTCCTGAATTAGAAAGTCTGGAGGTGAGACCCAGCCGTGTGGATTTTGACAACCCTTCCAGAGGCTTCTGATGCATAATGGAGATTGAGACTCTCGCCGCTGTTGCATTTTAGAGCAGTAAAGGAGGGGAGTACGTGGCTTGGCGGCGGTGTGCGTGATTAGCACGCGTGAGGTCCTGGGTTCAACCCCCAGCACCTCCAGGAAATATATATATATATATATATGCCTAATTACCCCCCCCAAAAAAGAATGAGAAGTTTTTAATTTTTAAATAGAGCTATAAGACCAATGAAGATTTGAGGAGAATTATCCTTGCTCTCACATGCAACTAATTCAGACTTAACTAGGTTCGGTTCCTTTCTCCGAAAGGGCTCAGTGTGAATTCATTTTCCTAAGAATTGCGTTCTTTAAGTAAATGCAAAGCTTAAGCCCGCTGTCTCCTTTCTCTAAGCCATGCTGGTGAGCCCAGTGCGTGAGAATCTCTTTCAAATCCAGCTATGAAGGTCTGCTGGGCAGTGTTGCTCCAGTCCCTCCTCTGTTCCATGTCAACAGTGGCAGATGATAAACTCTCTTCTGCAAGGCGACACCTTCCTTACTAATAGGCCATTAAGCTGTCTGAAACCGAGTTCCCACTGATTAAACAGGAAATGCCATCTGCAGAGTCTGGTATCCTTCTAGGGTCTGCGAAGATGGGACCCAGGCAGAGAAGAAGAAAAAACCTTTCATTCGCTCCAAGTGTTCGATGTCTCAAGGTGCTTTCCTGTAAACAATCCGTGGAGAGCCTGAGCATAGCCACCCGAAACGGACACCTCAGAATAGTGACGTTTCCATCTGGGGGGCAAGGAGATCGAAGGCTGGTCGGCGAGGGGATCTGCTGGGTGGGTGGTGTTTGCTGAGTGCGAGGTCCCAGTTCACCTTCCTCCCTTGAACCAGAACCAGAATTTGAACGGATTTGCTCAGATACGGGAGGTCTCCAGTGAGTCATCTTCTCCCACACCCAGTCATCAAACGGCTGCTCCTGAGTGGGGCTGGGGCTCAGCTCCCCAGCCTGGCTGAGTGTCCCAGGGCTCGTGTCTCCTTCCCAGGTAGTCGGGGTTTCGTCAGAACGCGGGTGTCACCAGTGAGTCTGATGAAGCCAGAAAGCTTTAACTAAATGGATACTTGGTCCTGAGACTAGAAACACCAAGAGAGGTGCAACGAACGGGCTTTCCTGTTTGCAGACACACGTCAGCTCTGAGTGAGCAGCCCACATTAATCTGAAGGCCTAATTCCTTGGCATCTTTGCTGGTTCTCAGCTGGGGTGACTTTGCCCTCGCCCTCAGCCTGGGGACAGCTGCCCAGGTCTGGAGGCACTTTGGGTTGTCACAACCGGGGATGGAGGTGGCGCAGGGATGCTCTTGGGGTCTGACAGACACAGGCCAGAGCAGTGGTGCACAGGACCCCCTCCACGGAGGGAAATATGGGCCAGGGTTGGAAAATGTGGCTCTGTGGCTTTACATGGGCACCATTTTGCCACTCAGCCGTAACAAACAAATCATAACAAACAAAATAACGCATTAAGACACAGGAGGAGGGGAGGGCAGGTCCCAGGTACTGAGTACAGATGTGCTGCTAAGTGAAGCTGGTGCCTTAGTTTCATTCTCTTGCTGCCTGAGTGGGGAGTTTTCCTACGGAGGGTTCGTTAGTTCGTGTCTTTGGGCTCTGTTTTCGGCAACCAAATAACCAATTTTTTTTAAATGGAAGTTTAAACCCTAACCTTAGGCAAACGGTATTGAAATACGGATCGGGGGTGAGCAGGCGCCGGATGCGGGCTGGCCCCCAGGCTGGAAGCAGCCAGCCTTTCTTGCTTTAGCAGTTCAGCTCTGTTTGATGGATTTTTATTGAGCGTCTACGTGGTTAGCCTCCACGGGGCCCCTGCGGGGTGGGAGAAGAGGTGCGGGCAAAGCACAAAGTAGGCTTTCAGAGCAGACCAGGGAGGAGCTAAGAGGGAGTGAGGCTCGAAGAGATGGAGCTGATGAGAGTGGGACAGGGAGAAGTGGGGGGTCGGAAAACCCCAAGAATGCTAGTCCCCCCCTTCACGTACAACTACTCCAGAGCCTGGAGAAAACCCCCTGAAGTCACGTGGGGTAGACTCATGCGTCTCCCTTCAGTTCCTTTGTTCGACTCCTTCTTTCTACCATCTGCTTCCTGAAACATGGGCACCAAAAAGAAGACAAAAACCTACAGTGCACGCGCTCCCTGGACCTCCGCGTCAGGCTCTCCAGTTTCTTAACTGGAGAAATAAAAGTGATCATGCCTGCCTCCTGCCTTCTGTGTAAGTGAATACATTTCGGCAAACTACCTGAAGATGCAATTATTCCCGGCTGAGATGGACCATCACAGACTCACCTCATGAGACACATCTCATTTGCTCCCCCCGTAATCGGATTTCCACTCCCGAACTTCATTAGTGTGAGAATGGAACCCAAGTGCCCGGCGAGGGAAGCGTAGGCATGTTGATAATATGTACTACGTCCGGTGCTTTCCTTGGACCCGGGGTATCAGGAAGAACGTTGGGGTGGTTATAAAATCACCCTCACAGCGGAAGCAGGGGTCCCCCAGGGAGCAGACTCCCTAAGGCAGAGAGAAACCCCCCCTCCCAGAGCCACTGAAGGAGTTGCTCTTCTTTCAAAAACTGAGCAGCACCAGTGTCTTCTGATTCTGATCCCCAGGGGCTGGGACCACCCCATTTTCTAGGGGGCTGGGGTGATGGTTTTTGATCCTTAGAGCAGTGACTTGGTTCCACTTGTTTTCATAATGTTTTTAGCAGAAATAATAAATGCATTTCCAGGGCAGTGCTTTCTTGTAACCCACAGAACAGGAGGTGAGGCTCAGGCCCACGGCTGGGGGGTCCGTCAGTTGAGTTGAGCACAAGATACGTGGCAGTTTGGTTAGCATCCTTGTAAGGACTTCACCCAAAGGCAGTGAAACAGGAACTTGGAATTTCTCCCCTCTCAAATTATTCATTATCTGCAGCAACATCTTAATACAGCAGACAAGGGGTGGGCGATTTGAGCCTGGTAATTAAACTGAAAAGGAACAGCTTACCCCAACAGCTGAGCACGGTAATCTCTTCTGACACATAACAACACACAGATGCGGGGAAGGGGCACGCGGGGGGTGGCAGGCCAGTCCGGACACGGGACAGCCGGTCCCGAGCTTGTCTCGTCAGTGGCTGGAGGACGGGCCTGTGTTCAGGTAGGATGGCTTTTTGTTCGCTGAAGCCACTGCTGGGGCCTTTGACAGGCGGCCCATTTAACCAGATCGTGAGACAACGAAGTGGAAATGAAATGTCTGTGTATTTCCATTCCTTTTAATACCAGCAAATGCAATTTGAAATGCGGAAATGAAATTTCCTGAGAAGCTTGCCTGGAAAAAGAAAGTAGCCTTACCTTTTGGAGAACAGGGAGTGGGGAAGTTCCAGTAAAATTCCTGGTATAAGTTTGGTGCTGATAGAGGAGAAAGATGAAATTCCACAGGGAAATGGAAACAAAACAAAACAAAACAAAGTAACCCGAATAAACACGACCTTGGTCTGTCACTTTCAATGTGCTTATCTCCAGGCTAATTATAAGATCTTGAGGACTTTGCCCCAGGCAGGAAAGGGTTTGGTTTAAGAACCAGAACGGTGAGGATGCTTGATTTATCTAAATAATAGGCTTTGTCATATACATGGGGAATGAGTGAGCTGTCATTCTGAGTGGGTTTGCCAGCAATTGTAACTGTCTGGTACCTTCCAGTAGCATTGCTCTGCAATCAAGCAGCCAAGCCAGGGACGAGGAACTCCCATGCAGACACATCACAGGTGTCAGAGCCCAGTTTGAAGGGCCTTCTGGCTGTCAAGTTTTGCTCTCACATTTCCCTTTCCTCTTCAGAGATGATCACAGAAACAATTTCATTTCTCTTTCATGCAGGGAGAGAAATATCGGGTTTAACACCCCCTGAACAGGCACATGCAGCATCCTGATGACATTCCTTTTAAGTTTTTTAAATATCCCTTTTATTTTTATCTTGTCTATTTATTTATATTTTTATTGAAGTGTAATTGATTTACAGTGTTGGTTTCAGGTGTACAGCAAAGTGATTCAATTATTACATATACATACATGTGTAGTTTCCTTTTCAGATTCTTTGCCGTGATAGGTGTGAGCTGGCCTTGAGATGAGTTAAGGCCGTGGGACCCAAGGCCATGATCAGAGCATGTTTGTAGTATGCAGTAAATAATGGCTGTGTGCATGTGTCAATTATATAAGATTTATTAACAAAGAAAATAGAAGTACACATGCACTAGAGATATTCTGTAAGCCTAATGAACAAAAAAATTCACATTGCGCATGTGCTGGCAGAGAACAGATAGAAAGCAACACAGGTGCATCATAGGCATGCACCTCCCTGTGGCAACAGAATAAAGTGTAGTTAACTCCATGGTGTCTCCTGCTGAAGTCTGTCCGGCGGCATGGCAACTTTCCGTGCATTGTTTCGTTTGGGCTGCTCACCTCCTAAAACCCCACGTCAGCCCCCCTCAGCTGACAGTAGGTTATTACGAGAAATTGCATCTAGTTCCCTGTGCCCTACAGTAGATCCTTGTTGTTTATCTGCTTTATATACGGTAATGAGTGTCCATTAAATATCCCTTTTATTTTTAAACAAGGCATCTCCAAATATCGGTTTTTTGCAGTTGATCCAGAAAAAAGCACACACATGAGTGGGAATGGCTTGCTGTGTTCACAGACGTGTACGTGTGACTTGCACATGTCTGCGTGTACGTGCATGTGGGTGTGTGTGGGTGTGCCGACACCGTTTGGTCCTGGAGAACGCTGTATCTTACTGGGAAGCTGGAGGAGTGATTTCCTCTGCCTTTCAAGAGATCTTGCGCCTCTCGAATGCAAACACGGCCTATCTAGGTCTCCTCCAACTTTAATGACAGTTTTGTGAAAGCCCCAGGTCCTCCTTCCCTTGCCTAGGCTGCAAACCAGAGTTACAAGACAAGGAATGTTAGCGATGAATTAATTACCTCACTAAACACAGGCAGGATACAAGTGCACGTAAAAGGAAGAGAGAGGTTATCTCCCGGAGAGAAAAGGTTACCAGAGAGATGCTCCCAATCTTTCCTTCCATCTCCTGGTCCACTCCCTTCAAAGCCATGTGCACCGACTCATTTACATACTTCCTAAGGAGACTCCTTCCCCTGCCTCTTTCCTCCTGCAGATGCACACGTAGCCCTGCAACGAGCAACGTTCCTCTTCATCATTTTCAAGGGTGTACAGGGAGAGCCCAGGCTTTCTCTTCTCTGATGGGCTTTTAATTGCCTTCTTGATTGATGCAGATGTGATTTTTTGCTATTAGTTCCAGCGTCTGAGAAGGTAAATGTTTATGTGCCTCGTGGATGCAGCAGTGTAGTTTGTCTCCAGGATCGCCTCTCATTTGGCTCATCTGTGATTTCACCAGCTCCATCAGGACCATCTCTGGAAACTTCTCAGGGAAATTTAAAAAAAAAACAACAATGGCCAGCTTTTCAGGGTCCATCTCCCTGTGACCTGGCCTGGCTTTTCAGTGTCCATCTCCCTGTAACCTGGCCTGGCTTGAGAGGCCTTGATTTGGGGGGAGGACTGAGGGGCTGAAAAAAAATAGGAAACCCTCACCCTTCTCTTTTCAGGCATTCAACTTAAAGTTACATGATAGAAGAAAAAAAAAAACAGTTTAAAGACACACACAAAGAAATGGGTACCAAATCTTTTCCACGTCAAACTGTGTTTTTAAAGTTCTGCTGGCAAATAAATGCTAGAAAAGTAAGTGCAGGACTGAGGGCAGTGTCACGGCCATCCTGTGGACTTCGCCACTTGAGGACGAAAGCTCCAAGCTGTAACAAAAAAAAGGCCCTGGAGCCACAGTTTATCCCATATATTGAATCCAGATTTCATAAACCACAGAAATGCCATCCCAGAGACCATATGCAGAAACATGTTTTGTTCAGAACTTTTAAAGTCAAAATCAAATATATGATGAGGACAATTAGATAAAATTTGAGAAAAGCCAAATCCAGGAGACCCAGGGCAGCTTTCAGCTGGGAAGTTTGAGAAGGGGATTCCGGCTTTCCGAAGTTCGGGGAGGGGGCAAGGGTGGGTCTGAAGCGAAGGACCACAGCTCCCAAGGCCAAAGAATCTCGAATATTTTAATCAGCTGGGTGGGAGACAGCAGGATTTTTCTTTTTAATCTGCAATGTTGCAATGTTGCTTTGTAGGTTTTCATTTTATCTAATCTTGGAAAGTCCGTGTTGGGATGATAGTGGTCTCTGCTGTGGGCTTTGCCACCACGCCAGGCTCAGACCTGCTGAATGTCTACAGTCACAGAGGAGGGGGGCCGTTACAAAGTTTAGTCTGTACACAGCTTAGCAGGGAGGCCTGCTGTGGGCTCACCCTGGGAAATGCAGGCTGGCGGGGACCTGGCGGAGCAGCCTTCACTAAGTGCGGGAAGATGCCCGCTTTTCCGGCCTTGGGGAGGACTATGGAGAAAGTGTGTGAAGTATGCTGTTAAGAAGCTGGTTTTCTTAGCAATTACTGGGATGATCTAAACAATCTCTCATCTTGAAGCTTCTCTCCTGTGTCCGGACCAGGCTGGTCGCAGAAGCCCACGGTGTATTGGGACATCCCCTCCTGTGCTAAGCACCTCCCAGGGGTGACCTTGCATCCTCACAACAAGGTGGGGGCCACGGCATCTCCAAGCTGTGGGCGGGGACACTAAGGCACAGAGGAGTTGAAAGGCCGCAGCCCTGGGATGGGAATTAGAACCCACCCAGCTTGGCTTCTAAGTCTCTGGACCACTGTGCCCTCCTGTCTAGCACCATACGGTCCCCTGCAGAAGCCACCTGCCATATGTGACTGCTTAACATTTAAATTAGCTACAGCTGAATTTAAAATTCCTCAGTCACACCAGCCACATTTCACGTGCTCACTGGCCACGTGTGGCCAGTGCTGCCACGTGCCCGGTGCTGACGGAGAACCTCTCCATCACTGCGGAAAGTTCCGCTGGTCAGCCCGAGGCCTTCCATTTATATCTCAACCCCAGGGACCGACAGCTTATAAAATGGTAAATTTGGTGGTGATTATTCACATGTGAGAAAAGAACTGTGGACTCTCAAAAGAAGCTGCCCAAATGATTTCCATTAACCAGAGGATAGAAAGGTCAATTTACAGATCATTATCCTCTTGACAGATGAGGCTGGGTGGGGAACGAGGAGGGGGCTGGCTGCTCAGAGCCAGAGAATGGTCTCCAGGCTTGAGGGGTGCTCTCGACTGAGGAGATGATGATGGGGCCGAGTCCTAATTTGCAGTGGGTGACTCTAAGTCAGTAGGCTCCTGGTCACCAGCTCTGTCTCTTCCTCTGGTTGGACTTCCATCTTACAGATGGATGGCCAGCCTTGCAGGGTGTTGAAGGAGTGAGCGACTCACTGACGGGCCCCCTGCCCCTCCTGTCCATCCTAGGATGCAGTTCTGGAAACAGAGCCAGCGTTGGGCTCTCGCAGCGAGGGTGTGCTCTCAAGAGACACCTGCCGGGGAGTCAGGGTGGGATGGAACTGATCCTAGGAGTGAGTTCAGGAGAATCAGTCTCACCTTGTTCCCACAGGGACCTCTAGAGTGTGTTCATCCTCAAAGTTTGCTCTTTGGCCCCCAGAGGCAGGAGACCCAGGCTCAGACCCACACATCAGATGACAGTCATTGACTGTGTTCATGCATTCATTCCATAGCTCCACACTGGAAGCCCCTGGTGAGAGGCAGAATGGCCTCACAGGCGCCTCTGGGGAAGGGGTCCCGCTGGCCGGTGACGGTCTTTCCCAGGAGGGCATGGTGTGAGCTGTTAGCGGCTGGGTGGGGGGGAGGCTGTCAGCCGGGGACCGGTTCCACCACCCGCGCTTCCCCTCCGTGGTTCTGACATCGTGCGTCCATGATTCTTCTGTCGCTGAAAGAGAACAGGTGTTCCATTTATCTTTGTTAACGTTTTTCCAATCAAGGTGCATTTTCATCCCGTCTAGAATGTAACATGGTCCCTTAAGCAGCCTCTGTTGCGTCCGTCCTCCGGGGAAGAAGTGAAGCCGCCGGCCCCGCCCTGGGTTCGCCCCGCCGCGGTAGGTGGCCGCTGCAGGCTCCAGGCAGCACGGACGGGGCGGGAAGGGGCCTGTTACCAAAGTGCGTCCTCACGTGTCCTGAGAGCGTCCATCCCAAAGGAGGCTGCGTTCGATAGAACTATTCTCATGCAGCACGAGGCTCGGCGGAACACTTGGCCGTTCTGGAAGCGGGAAAAGGACACTCTGCTGCCTGGCTCACCGACGTGCTTCGCAACGCCTGCTGTGTAAGTGCCCCTGAAGGACAGAAGCCCACATGGAGGATGTGTCTGGCCCGATGCCGCCCCTGCGCTTAGTTTCCAGTGGACAACCCTTGCCCTGCGCAGGCAACACTCTTCAGATCAGTCAAAGTGTTCCTTTCCACCAAGACATGGCGGTCTGGGAGTCGAGGGGATGGGAAAGAATTCTTTTCCTGCCAGACTCGAAAGAAAGGAGGGTTGTTTGTTTTTTTTTTTTAACATTTTTTATTGATTTATAATCATTTTACAATGTGTCAAATTCCAGTGTTCAGCACAATTTTTCAGTCATACATGGACATATACACACTCATTGTCACATTTTTTTCTCTGTGAGCTACTGTAAGATTTTGTGTATATTTCCCTGTGCTACACAGTATAATCTTGTTTATCTATTCTACAATTTTGAAATCCCAGTCTGTCCCTTCCCACCCTCCGCCCCCCTGGCAACCACAAGACTGTATTCTATGTCTATGAGTCTATTTCTGTCCTATATTTACGCTTTGGGTTTTTTTGTGTGTGTTTGTTTGTTTTTGTTTTTGTTTTTTTAGATTCCACATATGAGCGATCTCATATGGTATTTTTCTTTCTCTTGCTGGCTTACTTCACTTAGAGTGACATTCTCCAGGAGCATCCATGTTGCTGCAAATGGCATTATGTTGTCAGTTTTTATGGCTGAGTAGTATTCCATTGTATAAATATACCAACTCTTCTTTATCCAGTCACCTGTTGATGGACATTTAGGCTGTTTCCATGTCTTGGCTATTGTAAATAGTGCTGCTATGAACATTGGGGTGCACGTGTCATCCTGAAGTAGGGTTCCTTCTGGATATAAGCCCAGGAGTAGGATTTCTGGGTCAGATGGTAAATCTATTCCTAGTCTTTTGAGGAATCTCCACACTGTTTTCCACAGTGGCTGCACCAAACTGCATTCCCACTAGCAGTGTAGGAGGGTTCCCCTTTCTCCACAGCCTCTCCAGCATTTGTCATTTGTGGATTTTTGAAAGACGGCCATTCTGACTGGTGTGAGGTGATACCTCATTGTAGTTTTGATTTGCATTTCTCCGATAATTAGTGATATTGAGCATTTTTTTCATGTGCCTTTTGATCATTTGTATGTCCTCCTTAGAGAATTGCTTGTTTAGGTCTTCTGCCCATTTTTGGATTGGGTAGTTTATTTTTTTCTTATTGAGTCGTACGAGCTGCTTATATACTCTGGAGATCAAGCCTTTGTCGGTTTCATTTGCAAAAATTTTCTCCCATTTCGTAGGTTGTCTTTTTGTTTTACTTCTGGTTTCCTTTGCTGTGCAGAAGCTTGTAAGTTTCATTAGGTCCCATTTGTTTATTCTTGCTTTTATTTCTTCCAGGAGAAAATTTTTGAGATGTATGTCAGGTAATGTTTTGCCTATGTTTTCCTCTAGGAGGTTGATTGTATCTTGTCTTATGTTTAAGTCTTTTGAGAGAGTTACTCTGGTCTTTCATGGTCCGAGAGGACTTGCGTCTCACTAGCAGAGAGAAGCCTCTGGCTTCAGCGTTTCTGGCTTCAGGGCCTCGGATGTCTCCTTGTAGCAGCCAAGCTCAATATAACAGTGATGAGGAGTAAGAATGTGGCGGCGTGGGCCTCTTCCTCGTAGAAGGAGGCTGGAAGTAGGGCTGCCCTAATCCCGGCTTCTCAGGTCGGGGGCACGGGTTCGTTGGAGGTCGTGCTGGAAACAGTCCGGGATGTAGAACATGAATTGGGAGTTCAGAGGAAGCTGGATTCAAAATCCCAGCTCTGCCAGTTTCCAGCTGTGGGATTTGGGTTAACTCGCTTAACCTCTAAGCCTCAATTTCCTCATTTGTAAAATGGGAGTATTGATTTCAACCTTAAACATTGTTGGGAGAATTGCTTTTGCTGAACTACAGTTGATTTACAATGTTGTGTCAGTTTCCAGTGCACAGCAAAGTGATCCAGTTACACACACACACACACACATATTTCAGATTCTTTTCCATTCTAGATTGTTACAAGATACTGAATACAGTTCCGTGTGCCGTACGGTAGGACCTTGTTGTGTATCTCTTTTACGTGTAGTGCTGTGTACATGTTAATCCCGAGCTCCTCATGTCGGGAGAATTACTCAGCGTGCGGCACGAGTGCCCAGTCGGTGCTGGCTGTGACTGTGACCGGCAGTGACCTGATGCTCCTGGCCCCGGGCTCCCACGGAGCTCAAAGGCAGAGGCCTGACAAGATGGTGTTTCTCCCTGGAGAGCAGTTTATTTCACATGTACCTTCTGGAACTTTTTCCCCCGAGGGTTGACATTTCAGCTTCTGGTCTTAACCTCAAAGCAGAGCCCACCTGGGAACAGGCCTGCCGTGGCTCCTACTTGGGAGAGTTTGATGAGGAGTAGGGGCCGACCCCGCTGCCTCCCTGGAAACGCAGCCCCCTCCCTGGAGCTGGGCAGATTGCCGCCCAGGCTCGGGAGGGCGTTCCTGGCCTTCCCCGGCAGGCGGAAGGGCTACGAATGGAAGAGTAAAGGTCAGCTGGTGACCCCAGAGCTCGGACTCTGATCCTCCTGCTGATAACGTGTGAATGGATGTAAAAATATTCCTAGAGATAAGGGTTAAGCCAGATCCCCACGCCGAGCACTTTCTCTGCTAGATGCTGGCGTCTGCAGGACTTAGAAGGTACAACAGCCTTGACTTTCCCCTCCCTGGGTTAAGTTTCTCCCAGCTTTGGACCCATTCCTCCCTCGCCTCTCAGCTCACACGTGTGTGCAAGGGCTTAGTGAGGATGAAACGTCCACAAGTCACCACGCTCTTCGGCCAGTGAGGAAGAGGGCACAGAAACCAGGGGAGGGAGGAGACCACACTTGCACGCAAGCCTCCGGCACCTGGGGATCATGGCAGATCTGCTTCCCTCAGGCTCCGAGGCTGCGTGGGACGGGGCCCGAAGGAGCAGCGCAGGGTGAGGGCCTTCAGGGAGTGGGCGCCTCAGTCGTCAAAGGCACGTCCCTGCCCCAGGAAGGGCTGCAGCCTGGTGACTGTGGATAGTAATAGTCTGTGGTACACTTGGGATTTGCTGAGAGAGTAGGTCCTAAGTGTTCTCAACACACACACACACACACACACACACACACACACACAGCAGGGGGTGGGGTCTAGCTCATGTGCTTGGGTTTAATCCCCAGTACCTCCATTAAGGAAACAAACAAACAAGAAAGGCAAATACGCGAGGTGTTGGCTGGGTTAGTTAGCTTGATTGGGGAAATCGTTCCGCCATGTACATGCGAGTCAGAGCACCACTCGGACACCTTGAACACAAGCCCTGCTTACCTGTCAGCCAGACCTCAGTAACGGGGGAGACGCAAAGAGCTTCCACTCACCGCAGGAGCCCCCCCACGCTCCGCGCTTCCGCCCTGCTGACCCATCGAACCCTTTTGCCAGAAGAAAAAGGCCATTAAAAACAAGTCCAGAAACCCATCACCTAATGGGCCAAACGATTGAATTCAACCACGTGTCTCTTTCTCTCAGATAGTTTGTCGAAAGATGGCATCATGAGCATTTGTCTCTGACTGTAAATGAACTATTTTCGAGACTGCTCTAATTTGGAGGATGTGATCGATTCTGAGCTCTCCCCTCCGCCCGGCGCGGGGGTCTGTGTGGCCGTCGGGTGGCTAGCCACACAGAGCTCCTGGTGGGCCGCAGAGCCGTGGAGGGCCGACCCAGAGCCCGGGGTGAATGAGACGCCACCTGAATTCCTCAACGGGGGAAGACAACACCGGAAGTTAGCCTTTTGAATTGACCATTTTCTCCAACCAGATCCTTTGCTTCCTTGGGAATTAGAATGTTCTTTACATGATTCTGAAATTAATAAAGGCATAATATTGGAATGAAACCGTTTATGGGAAATGGTCACCCACTCTTTGAGTTTGGGGGAAAGCTCACCTTGGTGCTTCTTATTATTTATTCCTGATTCTTCAGACTGGACCTCACAGTTTTCCCATCTACTCCTGTGCATGAAGGACTCCATGCCTCTGGGTGAAGCCGTGGTGGTGGAATCCAGGCGTGGACCCCAGGGCTGTGTCCCCCAGGGCGCCTCCATCCCAGGGAAGGTGGCTCACAGCAAAGCCGTTCTCGGCTGCAGCGCCAAAACTGTTCAGGCGTGTGGTGTCTCCAGCATGAAGACGTTCCCAGAGAAACAGACACAATCTGGGCATCATGTTCCCCCCGACCACCCTGATCTAGGGCCTGTGGTGTCTGGGGCGGGCAGAGCTGCAGAGACTGGGACACCATTTTGAATGTGTGCAATCCAGGTGAGGAGAAGGTCGATGGAAGTGAGGTCACGTCTGTCCTCCTGACTAGACAGACTGACTGCGAGATCCACAGGGCGGGGCTTGCTTCTTTTCCCTCCCTCCCTCCCTCCCCTCCTTCCTTCCATCTCTCCCTCTTTCCCTCCCCCCTCCTTTCTCCATCCATCCTTCCCTCCTCTTCCTTTCACCACTTCTTTCCTCCTTCCTTCATTTCTTGCCTAGAACATTCCAGTTCAGGAGTTTATACAGCTGGAACCAACTGGCTAATTGTCAGTTTTTCTCTCTGCTGTGTAATAGGCAACGTCCCACCTGAGCTGAATGCTTAGTCACGCAAGATAATAAGAAATACAGAAATGCAGAAAGCCACAGAAGCATTTAGAAGACAAACAGGTTATGAAATTGCCTATCAGGAACTCTAATTTAAAATCATTTCTGAAATGTTCCGCGTTCTTTCTCTTCCGCCCAGCTGCCACCCCCTCCTTAAAACCGCCAGTGCCACATACAAAACGGAGATGCGTTCAAAGGTCAGGTCCAGGAGGCCCACTTGGGGCCTCAATTACTTTTCTCAGGAGAGGAAAAGAGGGTGGGGAAAAAAAAAAAAGGCACCAAGACCTTCTGTGGGAATTTTACTTAGGTACCAAAAGGCAAATGCAAATCTTAGATTTTTTTTCCCCAGCCACTATGAAACTGCTTAGCCAGGATGCGTGTTGCCAGTGAAACGTACTGAGGTGAATGGCTGGGACGTGCATATGAATGTGAGCCACCTCTTGGGCATAAGTCTGTGTGCGTAAAAGTGGCCTTATCTGCAAGCCCAGAATACATTCAAAAGATTTTTGTAACCAAATGGAAAGCAAAATGTGTTATTTTCATGTCATGTTAATGTGGTTTTTTTTTTCCCTGCCACTAATTATGCTATTTCAAGAAAATAATTGGAATTGGCTAGAAGAAATTAAGAATAGAAACTCGCAGATTATGTAACCCAGTGAGTCTAACTTTCGGTAATGAACCTAGCTGTCACTTAACACGCATGGCTGGTGCCTGCGCTAAACAGAGGGGCCCTCCTAATTCTTTTAATTCAACTGAACCATTCTTAATAATTCATAATTAAGTCTGGCTCAGAAATGATCGTCTCCATGGCAATATTGATTTATTTGCTTTTTGTGTCTCTGCCAAATGTGGAAAATGACAGAATTCTGAGTGGTAGAAAGCAAACACCATCCACAGAGATCACAGAAGCAGAGAAATTAGCAAAGGGCTTTACCCAAAGCCCTTTCTCTCTTGACTTCTGAGAAAGACGAGATATAAAACGGAAGAAAATGGGAAGCAGGGCTTATGGGCTCACCGGTGAGGTTTTAGCATAAACTGGCAACAGCGTGTGTACTGGTTCTGGGAAAATAGAAGCCTGTTCAGATCTGTGTCTCTGTGTCTCTGATGTGGGAGCAAAGGTATTCTGGAGGCTGGAGGAGACTGGACCCTCTCACCCAGCTTACTTTCTGCTCGAAAGACCATCACAGTCTGCCCTTTCAGAGAAAATGAGTTGAATGAGGACAAATGCCAAAAAAAAAGAAAAAAAAAAAAGCCCTATTTGATCTTCCTCGTCTTCTCCTAGGGTCTTTTAATCGAATAAATTGAATATACTATAGCCCTGAGAATGTGAGCTGTTAACATAGATTTGAAAAACCCCAAATTGCCCTCCAACTCTGATCACTTGTTTCTCCTGCTCTTCATAAAAATGTCATTCAGCTTGTGCAGAAACACTCCCCGAAGAGCCATCATCTGAACCCTGAACCCTGACCCCGAAGGAAATGAAGTCAGCTCCAGTGCGCAGATCAGAACGCAGCGCTGTTATTTTTAGAACGCGTCGTAATGAAAACAGTCATACTTATCATAAATGTAATAGACTCAATTAAAGTCTATCTTCAGAGATATAAACAGGAGTCAAACAGTGCATAGCATCGTATTTTAAAAGTCTCATTAAGATCCTGCCTTTAAGGGAGGTGGGAAAGGAAACCCAGGGTTGCATCCGTGCCTGCTCTTGGGATGCTGGGTCCAAAAGCCAGACCTTCGTTAACTCTTGAGGGTCTTCTGTTTGTGATTTACTGTGCTTTTTTCTTCAAATCCAGCTGGGCAGTGACATTTTATTGAATGGGAGTCTGATGTGTGTTGAATCGTATACTAGAGACTTTTTTAAATGGCTCAAAATAGCCCAAGGCCAGCGACATTTTCTAGATGGAATTGCTGAAGCCTCACCCGGAGAGACAGAGGGCCCTCCTTAGGTGAGGCTGTCACCTCTGAAAGGGTGGTGCAGGTCACACACGCACACCCTGTGCACACTGTACCCCGAGGCACGACTCTGGCACCGAGCGAGCTTGGCGACATGTTAAGATAGTATCAAAGAAGTAGACGGACCAGGTTTGAGTCCAACTCTGCCACCAATGCTGTGTGATCTTGGCCAAAGTCATGTACCTCTCTGAATCTCCATTTCTTTAGCAATAAAATGAGGATGACCACCCTGCTCCACCCACTTTCCAGGTCGTTGAGGAATTCAACAGACATGGGAGATGTGAAAGCAGAGGGTAGAGTATGAAGCAGATTGCAAACAAAGAGTCCCAGCTCTTCCCTGTGTCAGCTGTGTGATCTTTAACAAGTTAATTAACCTCTCTGTGCCTCCGATGCCTTCTTTATGAAATGAAGATAACTGGAATATCAGCCTCACAGGACTGTAGTGCGTGTTAAGTGAATTAACGTGAGGTGCTTATAATAGTGCCTCTCACTGTTGCTATTAGTAATTGATGCTCTGCTGAAAAGGAACATGAAAAAGAGATTGTCGTTTTCTGAGAGAGACCAAACTTATGGCCCCAAAGACATGGGATCCTGACAGAGCTTCCTGAGAGGCTCCTGGAACAAATCACAAAGGACAAGAAGGCCATTAAAAATTGTGTCAATGATGTCATTTTAAAAACAGCGTGTCATTCCCACAAAAAATTGGAACGAATGAGATTTTACTCTGAAATAAATGGATGGTGTTGTCTACATCTGTCTCTGCAGGGTCCCACAATGAAGAAAAAAGCAGAAAACTCTTGTTCATTCAGTCAGAAGTCAACACCTGTTGAGGTCCATCTGGGTGTGACATCCTTGCTAAACACTCAGGGACAGTGACCGAGACGGCCTAGGTCTTCATGGGGCTCACGACTTGGCAGGGAGAGTGATGACAGAGCAACGTGTGTTTGTCAGGAGAGGAATAAACAAGGCCGGGGGCCCAAAGGAGGGGTGATGGCTTTCTTGGGTGCAGGGGAAGAGGAAGGGGACAACTTAGAGCTGGAGGAGGAGCTCTGATCAGATGGAGAAGGGGTCATTCCGTCCAGCAGAGCACAGAGCCCAGAGGCGTGGCAGCCCTGGGACAAGGGGCTGACTCCTATGAGGAGGGATAGAGGAGTGGGGGACACTGACAAGGAGCCTGGAAAACAAAGCGAAGGACTTGGGATCTCGCGCTGGGGTGTGAGCATCCCCAGAGGCTCTAAATTGGGGCAGGAAGTGAGCGGGTCTCAGTCTGACTGCCAAGGTGGTGTGACAGTTGGACCGACAGGAGGCTGGAGCAGGCACTAGAGGTTTCAGCGAGAGCTCTTTAGATTGGCTGCCCAGATCGTTGGATGTTAGCACACTTCTTAAGCTCTGATGAGAACACACAAAGGCAAGTCGGAAGAGGGGCTTCTCCCCGCCATCAGCATCATCTGGGCTGGGCTGGGAAGTCCACGGCAGGGGCAGAAAGAGGGGACAAGGAGGACAAGGCTGACCAGTGCAGAAGGAGGAGCAAGAGAGGGGCGGTCGCCCCTCCCTTCCCGCTCTAGGCTGGACTTTCCAGAATGGAAGAGAAGGGCGGACCGCCCCTGGGATGAGATGCAAGATGACGTGGCGTCCCTGGCCGGACCAGCCTTGATAGTCCCAGAAAACCACTTCCTTGCCCCGGACAGCATGGCTGCCCACAGTGAACGCGGCGTTACTCCATTCACACTGAGTAAATTAATCGACAGAGGAGCATATGGAGAGATGCGTAAATTCCTCATGGATGTGCATCATTGGAAAGAAGGAACGGATGTGGGCGGTGATTGTGGAGCACCTTCGGTGACCCCGTGGTGGTCACAGCCCTCGCGCAAAGCCGCAGGCGGCCTTGGGAGGCGGCCCTGACCCTGTTCCTCTTGCTGCTGCTGCTGCTGCTCCTTTAATTCAAAAAACTATCGATAGCCTGAGCCAGAGATCCCCGTCCTTCTATTCAAACAGCTTTCTGGAAGTTTGGAAAATAGAAGAGATTCCCCCAGGGAGTGAAGAACACACGTTTCAAAACCGAGCGACCTGGCGAAGTAAAGTGTAACAACCGGCCGTGGGTAACACGGGGTCAGGCTCGAGCGCTTGATTATCAAGGTTCTTAGAACTAAGCACGTTGGGAAGGTTTCTTCCACCAGGGCTCCGGGGGCCATCAGCTCGTGCTCAGATCCAGGCTTCCGCGCTCCTCGCACGGCGCCTCCAGCACCTGCTCAGCTTAGTGCCTGCTGCTGTTTCTCTCTGTCTCTGTCTCTGTCTCTGTCTGTCTCTGTCTCTTTCCCTCTCTCCTTCCCTCCTTTCAAACAAGCAAAGCCCAACTCATACTTGCCATTTGTCCTCTGAAACCGCTAAGGTTTCAAATGACAACAATATCTGAAATACAAAACAGATCAGTTACTCTCAAAGCAACAACCACAGCAAAGCTGCTAAGAGTCACCCAGGGCCCCAGTCAGTCACCAGTTGTGGGGCCGCAGTGTGTCCCACCGTGGACCAGCCCAGCGGGTAGCAAGGGCAATGGGATGAGCTCCACCGGGACAGAGCACGCCAGGGGATGGAGTGACACTTAGAAGCTGAGCATTTTTCAAATGTCTTAGGGGCTGATGATTACTCTTGGCAGGAGACGTTGGATCTCCTTTCTCTCCCAAGGACACAGTTATGCTCAGACGGAGTTGGAGTAAACACTCGGCTGGGGAGGAGCGGGTTGGACTGATGACTTTGCCTCATCCAAGATGGGATGCCTTTGCACGCAGGCAGTTAGCATGGGGCTCCCCAGCGGGTGTCAGGGTTCTCCCCCTGGTGGTCAGAAAGCGTACAAAAGGCTGCTGAACCTGGAGCCAGGAGGCTCAGGCGGGAAAGGCTGCTTCCTGGTTTTATCACTCAGAGGTCCCCCTAAGCTGCCTTTAGGCCTCAGTGCCCTCACTTACAAAATGGCTTAAAACTGCTTGCGGATGATGTCAAGATTACACAGGAGGATGGAGCTGCAAAGGCCGGGTGTGACGTCCAGCCTGCTGTCTGTCCCCAGCTCTCCCTTCCTGATCCTGGGTTTCTCAACCCTGGCCCTACTGACACTTGGGACTGGGTGGTCCTCCATGGTGGGGGCTGTCCTCAGCTCTGTGGGGTGTTTGGCAGCGTCCCTGTCCTCTACCCTCTGGATGCCAGTAGCCCCCTCTCCCCAGTTGTGACAACCAAAACGTCTCTGGATGTTGTCAAATGTCCCCGGGAGAGAGGAACTGCCCCCACCTGCCAGAGTTGAGAACCCCCGGTTACAGTGCACGTACGCCTTGTCACCTTATACAGGCCCCCAGAGAAGGGAGACCTTTCCTGATTTGGATTCCAAGCAGGCCTGCGAGGAGCCCAGACCCTTGAAGTCAGCAGCTCCGCGGGCAGGAGCCCCGGGCAGGCCTGGTGGGGTCCAGCAGAGAGGGAGGGAACCAGGGAGGCCGCCTGCGTCCAGGGTCCCCCTGCTGGCGGGTTCTGCAGCTGCAGTAAAGAGAAAACATTGAGAAAGTGGATGAAATGAGGGAAAGCATCCAGAACATGTGTGTCTCCTGTATCCATTTCAAGTGGGCTGAGCGGAGCCTGCCGCGGCCCCTGAGAACCCAGGAGGCCATGGGGCTGGGGACGCCCAGCTTCCATGTTGCCCACCTCTCCGCAACCAGGATGGGGGCCAAGCCTCCCTGACCGCCAGCCCTGTTTGGGGTCACGCAAGCGCCCCTGGACAGCTGTCAAGTCATTTAGAAAAACCCCTGTCCTGAGAGCCGTGTGAAGCCTCCCAGGATTTCGGTATGCCCAATTAATTCCAGTTGGCATCCAGTTAGCAAGTTCTCCCTAACAACGTTAAGTGTTTGCGAGTGGTCCCCATTGGTTCTGTTTACAAAAACTCAGCATGGCCCCGAGAAATGGGCTAGATGAGCTGGCAGAGCCGTCCACGTGAGAGAAAAAAGCCCGCTCTTGTGGACATTGAACTGACTGACGTCTGCTTTTCCATAACCCAGGCGTGGGAGGAATCATGCTCATGGGCGCCTTGTCCATTTTCCATCCCGTGTTCCCTCTTTCAATGCGTAAATGCGCAAAGAAAACACATCTTTGGTCTCCGTCTCCCCCTGCCTGATGGACGGGCTGGAGCGCTGCGTGTGCTGGCTCAGCAGACGCTGGGGGCCCCGCTCGGCCTCCTCTCCGGCTCTGTGATGCAAACCAGGCGGCTGCAGCCGGATTTCCTCACTCAGGTTCCTCCCTTCCCGAAAAATGGGGAAAGGGTCCCTCTTAGGTCATAAAAATGTGGCTTAAAGGCCAAGAACATCTGGCCAGAGCTGACTGTTTAATGGAAACTTCTCCAGGGGTTCTGTGCATTGCCAGACTCCGTCTAGGGCAGCTGGGACGCAGAGACCCTGGTGGGCCAGCGGGGAGAGGCGGGATGAACACAGACCCAAACTTTCAGACCCGGCCGGTGCCACGTCCCCAGGTGGGGAAGTCAGACACACACTCCCCTTAGCAGAAAGAGACAAGCAGCTGGTGAGTAGAAATGCCACTGTGCTTGGGGCCCGACTGCCGCACGGCCCCCAAGTAATCTAACAGAGTGGGGAACAGTGTTGTCCTGGAGCCACGCAGACCAGGGTCCTAATGCCAGCTCTCTTGCCATCTGGACAGCGAGGACCCTGGCCAAGGGACAGACCGTCCTGAGGTTCTGCAGTGCGGAGACATCCTATCTGCCCTACAGGGGTGGTTGTGAGGATTCGAGGGTCAAATGTCAGGCTGCGCTAGAAGTCTGTGATGTGCTATGGGGTGTGCGGCCCATTGAGATCCGTGGTAGGGTTTCCTAGTTCTGATAACTCTGCTCCTCTTCCCAGCCTGTGGGGGGGCCCAGGGGACCTTCCCTGACCAGCAGGAGAAAGGCTGAGGCTGTCAGAACTCAGCCCTGTTCCAGCTGCCGGCAGACAGAAACTTCTCGAGTCCTCGGACCGCAGAGATTTCTTCCAGCAGCCGCCTCGGGCAGCTCATTTGTGAGGCAATAGCACCCTCTCTGGTCAGAGAGTGGTATTTCCTCTAGAACCTTCTTCAGCTTCAGAGCACCTGCACCCAAAGAGTCAGAGGGTGTGCTGAGTTTGTGGGTGGTCCCGCCAAGGGCAGTGTTCGCGCAGGGAAGTAAAGGCGGCTTCAGGTCCCCTCGCTCCCTGTGGTTGTGGTCGTAGCACCCATGCCTTTCTCCCCTGACTCGGGCTGTCGCCCCTTCTGGGCTCTGATGATGGGGCAGAAGGGTCTGCCTCTGAGGGAGCCCACGGGGAACAGGGTGGTTCCCTCCCCTTCTCCATCTCCGCAAAGCCCCGGAGCTGACTGGACCCCAGCTGGCACTGACGCCTCGCCAGCACATGCCCCAACCATGGAAATTTGTGTGCTGTTTGCTTTGGAAAATTCCAGAGAGCCAGGCTCTCCTGGGGTCTGTTTGTCCATCAGGGAGAGACTCCCAGGCAATGTTAGAAGAAAAGGGAAGGGTGAGGTCTCGCCCCGTGGCACTCCCCCCAACTGCCTGGGCCAGCAGAGTGTGTTCGGTGGTCTCCTGGGTGGTTCCTAACAAGGGCAGCAGGCTGGGCAGACGTGGCCTCCATTCAAGTCCAGCCCTGTGGACGGTGTGGCAAAGCCCCTCCAGCGGCTTCGCTCGGACCCCGGCACTCACAAGCTCCCTGTGACTCCAGGTGGAGTCTGTAGAAAGGAGTGACCTGAATTTTATAAATGAAGGTGGTGGCAGTCCAGCTTCAACTATACCACGGAGGACCCATTAACATGCATAACGGCAAAGCTGATCCTTGCCCAGCGGGCAGCTGACACCTCCATCCGCAGCACAGCCGGGCTCCGTCTGAAAACTCACTGACCACTCCCAACAGCCCGAGGCGGGTAGTGATATCATCTCTGCCTCGTGGTTTGGAAAGCAGAGGTTCAGAGAGGATGGGCAGTTTGTCACTGTCACACAGCAACTGGAATTTTCAAGCACTGGGCTCTGAGTCTCAGCTCATAACCTCTATGTTTTGTGATGATAAACACTCTGTTTTTATAAATACCCGGAATTTGGGGGATTTTTTTATTATTGAAGTATAGTCAGTATACAGTGTTGTGTCAATCTCTGGTGTACAGCATAATGTTTCAGTCATACATACACACACATATATTCGTTTTCATATTCTTTTTCATGATAGTTACTACAAGGTATTGAATATAGTTCTCTGTGCTCTACAGTAGAAACTTGCTGTTTATCCACTCGGGATGTTTTTAATGATGGTGCGGGATGATTTGCAGGCATGATCTTTCCTGATGTCGCTACAAGGAGGAGGGGGTTTCATGACCATTTTATAGATACAGAAACTGAGGCACAGGGAGATGTGTGCCTCAGCTAGACATGGCAGAGATGGTTTTTAAACCAAGGCTGGACGGACCCTTTATCTTGTATTAGCGACCATGTGACATTCCTGTCGGTGGGCAGGTGCCTTCGGTCTGGAAACCAGAAGCGCGAGGCACAACCATTGTGAACGTGCCTCATCCCTTCCCTTGTGTCACACAGCTCTCACGTGGACCATTTGGGCTCGGCTCACTTCTTATCCCCATTTCATGGATGGGGAAACGGAGGGTCAGAGGAGTTGAGAGGGCTTGCCAAGGCCCCACAGCAGGAGGAAGCAGAGCCGGGACTCAGGCTGCCGACACCAGAGTCGAAGCCCTCCGCCATCCTTCTTAGCGAGTTACCAGGGTTGATGTGACCACATACATCCTGGCCTCTGTTTAGGAACTGCTGTGGCCAGAAAACGTGCTCTTCCTCCAGGACAGGGGAGGGCTGCTAAGCAAGCCCTCCTTTCTCCCTGGTCTCTGCTCTGAGAGAGGGGATGGGGCTGCCTGGGGCTGGGGTCCGGGAGGTGACTGGCCCAGGGAGCTGGCCCTAGAAAATCCAGGTGTGTTTCTGCCGCCCTCCCCTGGCTGCCGGGGGCCGGGCTCTTCTCTCTAGATACCCCTCCTGTGCCATTTGTATCTCAGCCCCCTGCCCACTCCTCTGGTACCCCCAAGGACAGAGGGGTCGCATTGTTGGAGAGACCCCAGTGTTTTCTTGTCTGCTCAGCATCCTGTCCCCTTTCTTCTAGGAGCGGCCACTTGCCTCTGTCGGGAAGCAGCCCCTCGCAGAGTCTCAGTCCCTGGGACGTGGACGGGGTTTGTCCTTCTCCCTCCTGACTCAAGAGGGCAGCACGTGTCCACGCCCAGCCAATCAGACTCAGAATAATCTGGCTGGTGAGGGGAGGGAGCTGAGGGGCCGAGAGGGAAGTGGCTGACCCAGGGTCACACGGCAGCAAGGTGGTAGAGCCGAAACCGGAGCCCAGGCGGTGTGTCCAGATTCACGTTCTTGGGCTTTATTCTGAAGGTGACACAGCAACATGGATTTGATCTGCCTTTCAGAACGAGGGTTCAGACAGACGCGTGGAGCCGGGCTGGGGCAGGGGCCCTGGGGACTGGAGTTGAGGCTGCTCAGGCGTCCAGGTCGAGATGACGGGGGGCGGAGGGGAAGCTGAGAGGCGGACACAGCACTGATGGGATGTGGGGGCACAGAGGGGAGGGCTCCGGGGCCAGGGCTGCGTCTCTCAAATGGGCGACTCTGGGGCTGGCATTGCCCTTCCCGGAGACAGGTACAGGTGGAGGGCAGGGTGGCTCGTGGCTCGGAGGGCTGAGTTCTGAGACTGTCAATCTCATGGAGTCGGCCCGGCCTCAGCTCCCCGGAGACAGTGCAGAGTCCTGGGCTGGTGGGCTTTCTTCCTCTCCCACCAGCATGAAACCCCCTTTCTGGCTTGGGCAGCATCTTATCTGGACCCAGCCCCAGCCTGCCCTCCCCACCATACGTGTCTGAACCCGGCTTTGCACGACGCCCAAACGCATCAGTGGGGGCACCACACAAGCCCTGCTGTAGCCTTAGGGGCTCCCGGCTAACAAACCAAGCCTCACGCGTGTTTAAATAGTCAGTGTTGTCACCGCAGGCCTGCAGACTGAGTTCTCAGTCACAGAGCCTGCTTTGCCTCCCAGCATAGGTAAGGTTATGCTGGATGCTCATTAAGAGAAATAACGGGGTGTAAACGCATGTGCAGTGGCCGGAGCCCCGCAGAGGATGGATCTGCACTGTGGGAGCCCACTGGACGTTCAGGGTCACCCCAGAGTCCTGGGGCTCTCCAGGCCTGGGTTTTAACCCCCGGGAAGAGCAGATGGGTCCCCACCCCAATGCACTGAGCCAGGCCCTGCCCCTGGCCCGTCCCCTTGGCCACCTCCCTGGCCTCCCACAGCATCCGGGGACTGGGGTGGGGGCTCCCCTACCCCTCCCCACAGCAGGATTCATGAAGGCTCAGGAGGTGGGGCTCCCCCAGCCGGACGACACTTAGAATTTTACCTGAGTACCTACCACGTGCAGGAACCATGCAACAAGGTTGTGCTACACCCGCTTCCCCAACAAGGCGTCCCTGCTCACAGAGCCCTGTATGCCTGTTTGGGGGGGACACAAGATGACATCGAGACAAGCAGAAAACATCTGCAGAGAGTTACAATACTCTGAAAAAAATAATAAACCAAGTTGATGCGATATTAAAAATCACTGAGGAGGAGGGCTGGATGGAGGTGTGTCACGAGGGCCTGAGACCCAAAGAATGAGAGTGAGCAGCTGTGTAGGAATCTGGGGGAGCGTCTCTCGCGAGGAGGGCAGAGCAAGTGCAAAGGCCCTGGGGCAGGAACAAACCCTGCAGGTTCTCCGCCCTAGTCTTCTAGGCCCGTCTTCCAGGACCACGTGGGAAGGGAGAGAAGCCACCTGCAGAGACCTAGGGAGGGCTGAGAGCCCAGCATAGTCATTTAAAAGCCAGCATCAGAGCTGCAGCCTCTGCTCCATCGCCTGGCCCTGGTCCATGCCAACGGGCTGTCACTCAGGGCCCCAGCTTGTGGGCTCACGCATCCGGGGACACTGGGGCAGGAGAGGGTCTTGGAGCCTGCCCCACCTCTCAGGCCCCCGGGCCCATGGATCAGCTGGAGCAGGGAGAGCAAGGACGCATTTGTGACATCGCCAGATGAGATGGTGACTAATGGCCTGGCCAGGCCCTGGGGACACAGGCCCGGCTCGGCACAGCAGATGTTTCTTGATGACGAGGAAATCAAGGCAGGTGGTGGCTCTCGAGCCTGCGGCTCCGCTCCCACGCCGGCCAGGCCCAGCCGCTCTGTGCATGAGGCCCTTGTGCCCAGCGGGACGGCGGAGCAGGAAGATGGATGGCCTGGCTCTCGGGCCATCCACAGAGAGGCCACCCATCTGCTTTCAGTTAATGACACAGCCTTGCTGTGGCGTGGTTGTTGTTGTCTTAAACTCAACCAAAACATTGTCTTTTTTTTTTTTTTTTAATGAAGTTAATAGTTTTTAAAGTCACCATATGTCGGCTTTGGTTAGATCTCTTTGCAGTGGTGTATGTAGTGCAAGTCTGCGGGCCAAGCCGCCAGCAGGCTTGGTCAGACCAAGATGCATGTGTCTGAAAAGGGGGTCTGCAGAGGAGAGGGGAGGCACCGTTCCCTGAAGAAGGAGGTTGCAGGCGGCAATCGCTGCTGTCCCCCAGGCCCCAGGGTCCCCAGCTTGGCTGCACTTTGGAATCATGGGGGCGTTGGGAAGATGCAGGTGGGAGGCCACCCGGGGCTCCCTTGGTCCCGAAGTGGCCTGGGAATCCGGACGTTAAAATCTCCCCAGGTGATTCTGATGAATCTTCAGGTTGGCACCGCGGCCCTGCCCTGCCTTGGAGAGAGGCCGAGAGATTGACGCCCTTACAGACTCCCCTGTTGTCCTGACAATCGTCGTAGCCATTATTACTGTTTTTGAGCTGAGAAAATTGCGGCTCGGGGACGTTAACCGGTCCAGCCAGTCTGGACTGAGCACCTGGGTTTCTTGGATTCCAAAGCCCCATGCCAAGATGGAAGCTATTTTACCTTAGCCACAGTAAGAAAATGTGTATTATTTCTGTTCTAGACCATAATCAGCAATCACTTAACATTTTTACTTTTCAAGCGGTAGGCAGTTAGCAGAGTTTAAAGAATTGGGAGGAGAATTTAAAGCTTTCTGCCTGAATTGTGCTTCAAATTCCAGATTCTGGAGCAATTGTGTGGAGCCTGGAGTCTTTGAAGCATAATTGGAACAGGAATTTCTCATCCTAGGGGCTGGGGGTCCTTAGGCACCAAGTGTTTCCATGGTCCAACCATACTGGAGACCTGGGGCTTCAGGGGGACCCAGGCATCCTCGGCCACCAAGCTGGCAGGATGGCAGGAGGGGCCATGCAGCAACTGACCACCGCCCAGCACAGGGCAGATCTGCGAGGTCAGCTGTGCCCCAGGGAGGGTGCTGGGGGAAGCCAGGGCCCCATGGCGACCAGGGTGATGGAGGAAAGGGTGACTCGCCCAGACAGTGACAGTGGACAGAGGTCCAGCTAAGGTTGTCAGGTAAAATACAGAATGCCGAGGTAGATTTGAATTTCAAATAAATGGCATTTTTAGCAGTATTTTTACAATAAAAAATACTGTAAGTATGCCCCAAGTATTACATGGAGCAATCTTCTATGAAAAAAAGTTATTTGTTATTTATCTGAAATTCAAATTGATCTGGGTGTTCTGTATTTTTATTTGCTAAATGGACAACTGTACACAGGACCCTGCTCAGAAGAGGGGTCCCAGCCCTAGTGGGTAAGAGTCCACAGCCCCTAGAATTGTGACTGGCACAGAGCAGGCACCTCTGACCCACCCGGGGCCAGAACTCCGGAGTGAGTGAATGAGTGAATGAATTAATGCATACTCATGGACTGGATCAAGCCCTCTGAGCTTTGGAGTACAGGCGGGGAAGCTGATTCTCTGGGTGAAACGCCCAGGGCTCTGCTCAGCAGGGCGGGGACCCAGGTGAGGTGCTAAGCCCCAGGTGCAAACAGGAGGCACCACCCTCAGAGGTCCGCCCTCCTGGGTGCCGGGGCGCTGACCGCCCTCGCCTTAGTTCCAGCCCTGCTGGGAGGATGCGTTTCCTTCCGGCTTTCTTGGAGGGTGCAGCCTTGGGTTTATTTGGGGAAAGAGCCCTCTGGGGGAGGTGGAGGATTCTGGGCACTGGGGAGAATGAGGACCCCCCCATCCCAGAGCCTCCAGCAAGGAACTCCTGGCCAACACTTTGATTTTGGCCTTGTGAGACCCTCAAGCAGAGGAGCCTGTGCCTACCCAGACTTCTCATCTCTGGGAATGGCGAGGAAGGGAGGTCACGCTGTCTGAAGCTGCTAAGGTTGTGGTCCCTTGTTACAGCAGCAACAAAACATAACTCTGTGTGTTGAATCTCCAACATGTCCTCCTGTTGCACCTCGCACTTCAGCCAGAGAAGGTTCTTGGCTTACTTTTTGGGCTCATGGGATTCCACTGGGTTCACCCAGATAATCCCAGACAACGCAAGGTCTGTAACCTCAGTCACATCTGCAGAGTCCCTTTTGCCAGGTCATGTGACATATCCACAGGTTCCAGAGACTAGGGTGTGGCCATCAGCGGGCCGTTCTGCAGAACACGGGCCTACATGGCTCGGTGCAGCAACTCGGTGCACAGCTCAGTGAATGTGTCCACACCCACACACCCACCGCCGCCCAGCTGGGCACAGAGACCCGCCCGGGGCCCCAGAAGGCTCCCCATGCCCTCACCTGCCTCCTTGCATCCCCAAGGGCAGTGCCCACCACTCTAAACTGTATTTACTGCTTTTGTTTTTTTTTTTTTTTTTAAAGAAAACAATCATCCAGTCTGCACATTTCTTTGTCTCTAGTTTCTTCGACTTCACATTCCGTCTGTGAGATTCATCCATGTTACTGTGTGTAGCAGTGATTCATTATTTTTCGGTGCCATGTCATATTCCATTAAATGAGCAAACCGAAACATGTTCATTCTATGTGGACGTGGGGGTCATTGTGGGTTTGAGGCCCTGGTGAAGCACGTGGACACAAACATTCTTTGTTACGAAGAGTTTGAAGGTGGCTTCTGTTGCTACGTGTTACGTGACCAGCACAAGGGCCCAAGGGTCGAGACCACCGCAGTTGGCTTGCATTCTAGTGCCTGTCTTACTGCTCGGTGACTGTGTGGCCTCGGGCTGTCACACGACTTCTCTGTGCCTGCTTCTCTCTTTACAAAGGATAATAATAGTCCCCACCTCAGAGGTGAGGATAAATTAGTTGGGTACCTACTGGAAAGACTTAATAAATACCACAGGTAATTAGTAAGAGGCCCAGCAGTGAGACAGAATGAAAGCAGGCGGGAAACTAAAAACAGGGTGGGTAAAACAAGGGTGGGACCAGGAACGTGTCTTCTGTCTGGAGTCCCCCCCACCCCGTGGTGGCCTGCACCCCTCCCAGGAGTGGGCAGTCTGCGGCCCGAGGCCCAGCTGTCAAATCACAGCCTCAGGCTCCAGGAACACTTGCTTGTGCCAAAGGGGTGCAGGATGTCCCAGGGGAAGCAGAGGGTGTCTCCCTGGAAAGGCGCCATCGTGCGAAGATTTGAGGGGAAATAGGATTTGTATTTTTAAACAAATGTTGGAGTAACCTGGAAAATCACTTGCATTTCTGAAATAAAACCAGGGGCTTCAGAATCATCTAGCGTCTGCTGTCCCCTCTTGGCGCTGGGCCTGGGGACCCCTGCCAATATGGGGGCGCTGGCTGCATGCTTCCTGGTGGCCACTAGAAGGCAGAATCATGAGTTCCAAGATTCTAAGGGTCCCAAAGAAAAAGCAAAACAATTGTCATTGCTCATTTTCTGGATTTTTCCTGATGCCGCTGTGGTCTGAGCTCCGTGTTGTGCCTGAGGCTCTGCGGCCTTTGCTGATTCTCCAGTCTTCGGACTGCCCCCCCCCATCCCACCCACCATGCTCGGTGGCACTGTATCCCCAAGGGAGCCCCCCCCAGAGAAGTCAGCTTGGGTTGTGTCTTTCCACGCTGCCCCCGCATCCGTCCTCAGGCAGGAGTGAGCAATGGAGTATGGGAGGTGGGGGGTTCTGTGGTGCCCACCCCACACCCAGGGGAGAAAAAGAGGGGAAAACTGAAAGGAGAGAAGAAAAGGGGGAAGAAGAGGGGGTTTGGGGTGTGTGTGTGTGCACGGTACCCACCATGTCTTGGCAGAACCCCATCTTACATTTGAAATGGCCAGACCCCCGCACCCCGGCCACAGAGAGGCCCCTTATCGTTAACTACAAGTGCCCCACGGGCTGCTCCGACATTGCCTCTTGTTTCTCCTGTCAAGTCTGCACTGTCCTCTTGGCTGCACGTCTCATCCGTGAGGTCTGTTCTAACACACAAGCTCTTCCCGCCTCCACCTTTTAAATCAATTTATATACAGTGAAAACCGTCCACTGAGAGTATCCAGGTCAGCGTGCTTTAGCAGAATGTATACACCTGTGTAACCACGACAACAGGCCAGGGAATGAACCTCCCCTCTCCTCCGAAATGTTCCCTCTTACCCTTTTTTTGTCTCTGTAGATAATTTTGTTTTGTCTTGATTTTCACATGAACAGGATGTTACAGACCTTTTGGTGTCTGGTTTCTTCCACGCCGCCGTATGTTTTGAGATCCATTCATGCGTTGGGTGTCTCTGTAACTGGTTCTGTTGCCGCTCAGTAGTTCTGGTGTATGGGTTATGACTGTTCACCTGTTGGGGGACATCTGGGCTGCTTCCAGCTGGAGCTGTTATGATTACAGTTCCCATGAACATTTGCGTTCTTGTCTTTCTGTCGACTTACACTTTCATTTTTCTTAGGTGAACATTTAAATTAGACCCCATTTTTAAAATTAAAAATGTATCCATTTTTAATTGATGGCCGATGTTTTTTGTATCAGATCCAAGATCTGGGCTAAGATGGTGAAGGTTTTCTCCTGTTTCTTTTAGATGCATGATAATAGCAGCTTTTATAGTTAGGTCTCTGGTCAAGTTTGAGTTAATTTTTGTGTATACTGTATGGTGAAGATCAAAGATTTTTTTTTTCCAGTGTGGCTGTTCAGTTTTTTCCAGCTCCAATATTTGAAAAGACTACCTTTTCCCGTGGTATTCCCCTTTGCACCGTGTGGAAAATCACTTGACCACGTATGTGATGATCTATTTTTGAACTCACTCTTCTGTTCCATTGATCTGTTGGACTACCTTAATGCAAAACCTCACTGTTTGATAATGGCTTTATAAAAAGGTGTGAAGTCAGGCAGCATAAGCCCACCAACTTTGTTTTTCTATTTCCAAGTTGTTTTGACTATTAGAGGTCTTTTGTATTTCTACATACATTTTAGAATCAGCGTGTTAAATTTACAGAGAAAGCCTGCCATGGTTTTGATCGTGGTTGCTTTGAATCTACAGATAATCTATGAACATGGTATATCTCTTTATGTGTGGAGGTCTTTGTTAATTTCTCTCAGCAAGGTTTTGTAGTTTTCAATATACTGATCCCAAATCCCTGTTGTTAAATTTATCACTAAGTATTTCATGGTTTTTGAGGCTATTGAAGATATTTTAAAATTTCTTTTTCCAATTGCTTACTAGTACATAGAAATACAATTAGTTTTGTATATAGATTCAGAACAATCCCAATCAAAAATTTCAGCAGATGTTTTAGTAAAAATTAGCAACTGTGATAAAGTCATTCACTGATTACTACAACTAATATAGAGCCTTGTAAAATGAGAGCTTTTAAATTTTGATTCTTTGGACTTCTCTAACCCATTTCATCCATCATGTTGTCTTTGTGGAATGGTTTTCAGTTATGAATTCAGTTTCTTAATTGACACAGAGCTATTCTGTTTTTCTATGTGTAAGTCCATTTTGATACTCTTTGTCTTTCAAGGAATTCTTTCAATTCATCTAATTGGTCAAATTTATCAACATACAGTGGCTTGCCAGAGTCCCTTTTGTCCCTTCACTGAAGTCTGTAACATCTGTGGTGCTATCACTTGCTTTTTTAACAGCTTTATTGAGGTGTAATTGATACACAGCAAATCACACATATTTCCTGTGGATAATTTGATGAGTTTAGACGTATGCAAACACCTGTGATACTAGCCCCACAATCAAGGTGTAGACATATCAACACCTCCCCGGTGTCCTTGTGTCCTTTGGTGTGTGTGTGTGTGTGTGTGTGTGTGTGTGTGTGTTAAAAGAACACTTAACATGAAGTCTACCCTCTTAACAAGTTTTGAAGTGTGTGGTGCTGCATTTTGTCTCTTCTTTCATTCTTGATATTGGTCATTTCTGTCTTGTCTCTTTTCCTCGATCAGTCTAGCTAAAAGTTTACCAACTTTATCGATCTTTTCAAAGACTCATTTTTGGTTTAATTGACTTTTCCCTATTGATTTTAGGTTTTCTTCTTTTTTCTTAGTTTCTACTCTTATTATTTCCTACTGTCTACTTACTTTGAGTTTAACTTAACTCTTTAATTGTAGTAAAATACACACAACATAAAATTTACCCTGTTAACCACTTTAAATGCATGGTTCTATGACATTAGAACCATATGCCATTAGAATTACACATTTCACGTGTGTGGTTTTATTGCCTTAAGTACATTAACAGTGCTGTGCAATCAGTCCTATCATCCAGAAGTTTTTCATCTTCACAAACTGAAACTCTGTCCCCATTCAATAACAACTCACCACGCCCCCTCCCTCCAGCCCCAGGCACCCAGCGGTCCACTTTCTGTCTCTAGGAATCTGACCACTCTGGGAACCTCATGGAAGTAGAATCATACAGTTCTTTTGTGACTGGCTTATTTAACTTAGCATACTGTTCTCCAGGTTCATCCATACTGTAGCATATGTCAGGATTTCCTTCCTTTTAAAGGCTGAATAATATTCCAACGTATAGACTACCTTTGGCTAATCCATTCATCCATCCATGGACACCTGGGTTGCTCCCACCTTTTGGCTGTGGTGAATAATGCCGCCATGAATGTGGATACACGAACACCTCCTTGAGACCTTGCTTTCACTCCTTGTGGTGTACACCCAGAAGTAAAATTTCTGCTTCGTATGATAATTGTGTTTATTTTGAGGAGTTGCCATGTTCTTTCCCACATCACTGCACCATTTTACATTCCCGTCAGCAGTGCACAGAGATTCCGGTTTCTTCACGTCCTCACCAACACGTGTTTTCTGTTCGCTCGTTTTTGATAAGAGCCCAGCAGTGGGTGAGAAGTGGCACCTCACTGTCGTGGGGTTCGTGTTAGTCTTCGTTTTACAGCTTCTTAAGGAGGAAGCTTAGAATAGCGTTCTTCGCCATGATGCTCTGCCGCTCAATTGTATTAAGATGTCATGTCACCATAGATCCGGAAAAACAGTGTTTATGTCAAAACAAATGATTGCATCGTCTAATAGTTATAACCCTTAAATGTGTTTTAAGGAAATACAAGGCACTTCATAGAGAAACGGCGAAAGTAGTTGCCAGGAGCTGAGGTGGGTGGGAGGAAAAGGGAGCGGTGGGTAAGAGGGTGCGAACTTTCAGCTGTAAGATGGGTGACTTCTGACGGCCGAGCGTAAACTGTGGTGACAGTAGTCCATGACACTGTGTTATGCAGCCACAGCGTGCCACGGAAGTAGAGCTTGAATGCTATCAGACACAACAGGAAGGCAAATACACGCTGTGGTGGACATTAATTAACTAGGTGGGAGGGATCCTTTCACAGCGTATACATAGATCAAAGCCTCACGCTGCACATTTCAAATATCTTATGGTTTTATTTGTCAGTTATACCTCAATAAAGCTGAAAGGAAAAAGAAAGAAATGATGATAAAGTCGAACTTTAGGCTGCTTCCTCTAGCTTTGTGTAAGAGCCACTTAGTAAAGGCTCATCAGAAATTTTCAGGAATTTATAAGGTGCTTGTTCACATTATGAAAATTTTCATACTTAAACTGTATAAGAAGAAAGCGAATAATTGCTTTAAAATCGTCAATTACTATTTGACTACATTTTACTGTTATCTCGGTGGGTTATTTGTGTCTATTGCATACATACGGTAGAAACATTGTACGATGGTAAACGTCTCTGCCCAACTCCACTTCAGCAATGTCACTGTTTACAGCTTGAACTCATCCGTGGTGGGAGTATTTACACTCTGGAAATCAGCCCTTGTTATATTGTTTTGTTGATTGTCTCCACTTAAGAAAGCAGTGGGAAAATGCTAAATAATGCAAATTAACCTTCAATATGTGTCATGTCTGTAGCTGTTGTATTGTGAACAGCACAAAAACGTTGAGGAGAAATTCTTTCAGTATTTGAAAACTATTATCTCATTCTGCGAGGAAGTTACTCACATTATTGTTGAGTGAATGAAGTTTTGACACGTCTTTGTTATCTCGCTTTTGTATCACCAGTTGACATAAATGAAAATATCAACCAACATTCAGGTCGGAACCATAATTGTTTGTCAATGATGTGAGCCAAATGCTTTGCTGAATCAGATATCAATCAAGCCTTCCTTCACAGACTGCTAATGTGACTCTATTGTTGGCAGGAGAATTTTAAAAGTGGATGATGGATTTTGTGAGAAATAGAAATTATCCTGAAGTTAAAGTTGTACGGAATTTACAGCAGAGCCGTGTAACTTGTTATTTGTGGGTTGTTTGCTACACACCCTTTATGTCAGTAAAATTTATAACAAACATAAACGTACGTGCGAATGCACGTGCACAGGTTTTTATTTGCTGGAAAGCCAGAAGGTAAGCACTCGGCAGCGTGTTACTGACCCTGCTCCACTCCAGAGCTCACAGCCAGCCGTCGCCTCCTGGTGGCTCTAGGAGGCTGATGGAGACACCTGGATGAGCACAACTCTGGGACCCTGCGAAACCTGAGTATCTCCATCTGTACTTCTCAAACCTGAGCACATGGTACCCTAAGGAAACTCAGTTCTCAAGAATGGTCAGCTCATGTCTGGGGAACCCTGATTTGCATATCTGAAGTTCAGGTTGACCCACGTGTTCCCGTTGGGGATTAACACCATAACAGAGTTTTGTAAAGAAAAATCCAAAAGATTCCCACAGCAGGGCAACCCGTGGTGACATTTCTGGTGGCACGCTCCCTCCAGAAAAGTCTGCTCCTCTGCGTGGGCCCGAGCGCCCGTGCGGAGCGACCAAGTGACCGGGTTCATGGTCGGTGTCCGGGAGTGAGCGCTCAGGAAGCAGAGGGCAGCCCTTCAGAGCAGCGCTGTCCCTAGCGCCGTTGTCAGCCCCCATCTCGTGCTGTGGGCTCCTGCCCCAGTGCCACGTGCACGGCGTCCCCCGGGCCCCCGGGAGGACCATGGCTGCCTTTCCCAATCAGCCTCAACTGCCAGAAGGTCCCAGGGGCCTCGGGTGGCCAGCCTGTCCGTGTGCGCCCCATGCTTTCCTGCTTTCGGCACGGAATGTCCACGTCCTGTGCATTTGTTTCCTCTGTTGCAAACTTTGTGGCTTAAAACAACACGAACAGATTCTCTTAGAGCTCTGGAGGTCGCGGGTCCCCAGATAAGTCCCACTGGGCTAAAGTCATAGTATTAGCAGGGCTGAGTTCCTTCTGGAAGCTTTAGGGGAGAATTCATTCTTCGCCTTTTGACCTTCTGGAACTGTGTTTCTTCCGTAGCGCTTGGCCCTTCTGTCTTCAGGGCATCTTCCTCTCTTTCTGACTCTGGCTCTCCTGCCCCCAGCTCCCAGGAACTCCTGGGGTTCCTTCGGGCCACGTGGAGCGTCCAGGATGACCTCCCGTCCCAAGGTCATTAACTTAATCACATTTGCAAAGTCCCTTTTGCCACAGAAGGTAACACATTCACAAGTTCCAGGAAGTGGAGGGTGGACATTTGGGGGAGATCTTATTCAGCCAGCTTCACCCAGAAAACCCCCCACTTCTGGACAAGCCAGTGTGGTTGGTCCTCTGTCGGCATCACTGTTCCCTTACAGCCATCTTCCCGCGGGCCCAGGTGCAGGACGCAGCCCTCCTCCCTGCCCCCCCAGACAGCCAGGAGCTGTGGGTCCCAGCTGACAAACGGGGGCAAAGGATTTACCACCCAAACCTCGGTGGCGCCTGTGTCTTGCCACCCCCAATATGACGGGAATGATTCACCTCAACCTGGCCGTGTGACCTTGCGAAAATTAATTAACCTTTCTGAGCAGTAACGGCCTCTGTCAGATGACAGTAATAAACGTCCACCTTCCCGCTGGTGTGGGCTGGGGTTTGGGAGAGCTGCGTGTCCCTCACGGGGACCTGAAGGCCTTCAGAACACGGGGCTTGTGTTTCAGCCAAAGCCCCCTTCTTAGGGGTTGATTCACACCCTCCTTTCATTTCACAAAGGGCTTCGTGGGCTGGTATGGTCCATAAATTAGAGCAGCAGGACCAGGACTGTGGTTTGGAGCAGGAGGGAAAGGAGCCACCCAGGGAGCAAGCCCGCTGGTACAGGAAGCAGCGCGAGGTGAGGCTGGCACCCAGGGTGTCCCGTCGGTCCCCACTCGTGCCCAGGGGTCTGGGCCACATGCAGGGCCCCCAGCCTGGCCTCCCGGGCCCCCAACTCTGCGTCGCTGTGCTGCTGGTGGTGCAAAGCCGCCGGACACCCCCGGGCACCTTTTCATTAGGAACCTGAATGTCAACAATATATTTATGTTAAAAGATGCCACCTTGTGGACGTCAGGCTAAGTGACATGATCCAGTCACAAAAGGACAAATCCTGTATGATTCCACTGATGGGAGGCCCCTGGAGGAGTCCAGTCCACAAAGACAGAAAGGACGGGGGCGTCTGTCAGGGGCTGGAGGGAGGGGAGGGGAGGGAGCACTGTCTGCAGGAGTTTCAGTCTGGGAGGTGGAGAAGCTCTGCGGACGGACGGGGGCGATGGTCGCCCTGCGGCCGCCCAGCTATGCCCTTAGAAATAGCTGAGGTGGCCCATTTCATGTTAGGTGTGCTTGACTGCAGTTTGCTAAAGGATGCATCGCCTGTAAGCGTGACATAGTTGTGAATTCTGAAATGGAAACACGGCATCTGAAGTATAGGCAGGCTGCTGGCCTCTGCAGGTTCCGGGGTGGAGGTGCCTCTGCCCAGCACAGGGGAGCTTTGGTGCTGAGAGCTGCAGGCCCCCTGCTGTGGCCTAGCCAGGAGCCAGGAGAGCCAGGCGTGTCCCCCAGCTGCCCGGCTGCCCTGAGATCACCCGGGAGCTTCTGAAAGTCCTGCTGTTCCAGTGGCTCCCAGACCCATTAGAGTGGCTGCGGGTTGAATGAAGTCCCCTCAAAAGACACGGTCCCGTGAATGTGACCTTGTTTGGAAGCAGTAATCAAGTTAATATACAGTTGTAATCAGGTTAATACAAGGTCACACTGGAGCAGGATGGGCCCTAAATTCAACAGGACTAGTGTCCTTGTAAGAAGAGGAAGAGACACAGACACACGGGGGAGAAGCCACATGACAACAAGCCGGGGAATTCTGAGGACTGCCGCCTTCACACCCCACACACCCCCAATGCTGGGAGAGAGCCAGGAACAGAGTCCACCCAGGGGCTCAGGTGGGGCACAGCCCAGCGGATGTCCTGATTTCACATTTCTTGCCTCCAGATTGAGAGAATCAATTGCTATTGTTTTAAGCCACTCAGGTGGTGATCCTTTGGACATGCAGGAAATGGACCTAGAGCTGCACCTCCGGGGCCAGGACCCAGAGTTTGGAAGTCCTGCCTCCCTCCCCACGATTCCAACTCAAAGTCAGGCTCAGGTCTGTGCAGGGGAAGACGGGGTCCCTTCCAGGTTCTCGGCGGATGAGCAGAAGTGATCCATCTTGGGACCCTTTCCTGTTCTTGCCATTGTTACTTTTATTCTCTTCCTCCTTTCCCACCTCGACTAACGTGGGTACCTCCTGGAGTGGCCAGTCGTCCCCACTTGCCTAGGACCAGAGAGTTTCGTGGTACGTGGACTTCTGCTGCTAAAATCAAGAAAGTCCTGGGCGAACAGGGATGAGCTGGTCACCCCAGGGTCCCCCCGTGCTCTGACCCCAGAAATCTCTTTGCTGAGCTGTAAATGGGGTGACCAGCCGTCCCAGCCTGCCCAGGACCACCCCCCAAGTACAATCCTGAAAGTACCTTGGACACCTGGAGTGTGGGTCCCCCTGGTTACAAGGCCCGTGATGCCCATGGGCTCTTACAGAGAGAAGGGCTGCCCTCCAGACCCAGGGGCCCAGGCCTGACTGCCCACGGTGCTCTCCCAGGAGGAGTGTGGGAGAACTGGTGCTCTGGTCCCTCCCAGAGAGTCTGATGGAATAGCTCTTTGGAGGGGACTGGCTGAAAAAATTCAGATTTTTTTATTCCTCTTGCATCAGTTTTAATAATGTGTGGCTATTTTTTTAATGTGTCTATTATCAAAATTTTCACGCTTCTTGGCATAAAGTTTTTCATAACATCCCCTCGTCTTCTTAATGTCTACGCCAGAAATGTTCTATTTTTCCTCCCCGATGTTGGGTGTCTGTCCCCTCGCTCTGCCTCTCCCTCCCTCTTACCTGGGTCATGTTTTGTTTTTATGTGAATGAGTGAATTAATGGATGTTCTCCTTTGCTCTTATTTTCCCCTCTACTATTTATTTTTGAAGGTAGATTATATAAACTCTTTGGGCGCATGGATCACTGCTGTAAAATATGGGTCGTAATTTCTACCTGAGACTGCTGTCTTGAGGCTGTGATGGAGTGGATGGACCAGCCCAGCACAGTGCCAGGGAGACCGTCAGTCAGCAACTCTGAGCCATTATCGTTCCCAAGCTGGCTGAAGAGGCCGTGTAGAAATGCGAAATAGAGCAAGAAAACAAAAATTAGAAGCAGATAATAAAGAAGATTTAAAATGAGGCAAACCCGGAATAGGAAGTACATATTGCTAGAAGGGACCCCTGATTTGTTTTGTTTCCAAACTCGTTCTTGCCTAACTGGGGTTTGTCCTGCAGGGAACACGGGGCCACGCGCCAAGGGTGGGAGAAGCCGTGCGTGATGTGGTGCGTCTTCTGAAAACGCCGGGATCACTACTGGTCACGCACAGCGCTTACCGTCCAGCATGATCCCATGTATGTTATGTGGTTTATGTCTTTTAATCCTAACAACGGTCCTGGGAAACAGACTCAGCTATCATCCTGATGTTACCACGGTGGGTAGACTGACGCTCAATGACGTGAGGGTCCTTCCTTATGGCTTTAAAGACACAACTGATGGAAGCAGAGCTGGGACATGGGCCCCCGACGTGCATGCCCTGACCAGTGCCCTGAACCTGTATGTGTTCCGCTGCCTTGATTTCATTGAGAACTTGTTTTATATGAAGTCCTATAAAAAACACATCTTTCATTTCAAGGAACACAGTTGTGTTGTTTAGTGGAATACAAACTTTGAATGCATTTTGAAGAAATAATGAAAATGTCGTGATTTTGCAGCATAACCTGTCAGGTGTCAGGCTCCCCCGCCCCATCCCGGACCTCCTGGGGGAACTTGGTTTTTCCCCTCGTGCCTCTGAGACACATTGGTAGAGGATATGGAAATGCAATGCTGTTCATTTTCTTTCAGTCATTATGGTGAAGTTTTATCAGTTCTGTCAGTATTTCTAAAACTCGAGCCAATTTTCTTTTAGAGGCAAAGAAGTCACACAGTGCTGAGGACCCCAGGCTGAAATCTACTGATTTAAGAATCTCAGTTTTGGAGGATAGAAAATGCTTTTCAATTGTAAATGAACAATTGAGCAGAGCAGATTTCTTTCAACATTTTTTTTTAACTTGTTAAAGGATGACTACTGAAAAGACACCAGAAAATTACAAAGCATATTGTGGAACTGCCCCCTAGAATCCAGGCACACATCTCCCAGGCCTGCAGGGCCAGTATGAGAAACACTGAGACACAGGATGGACTGTGTCCTTCAAGACAAAGCAAGTCTGTTGCTCAAAAAAAAAAAAAAATAGCATGGTGGCCCTCATCAAGGTGATGGCATTAACTCAACCTCTCCTCCAGTGACTCCCTTGGCTGAGTTGATTGGACACCACGAGTCTATTTAGATCAGTGTCGCCTCCTTTCCTCACCTGCTCCTGTCAGACATCACTAATCAATCACCCCACCTGCTCCCATCAGACGTCACTAATCAACCCTTGTCTTAGGCTCCCTGTAGAAGGAACCTGTTGTCCTCTCCACCTATAGGACAGACACAGATTCCTATGCTGGGCCCCAAGCGACCTGCTGGCAAGATTGTCTGGATCAAGTGCAACTCCACCAGCTGCACCTCCTCATGTAAACAAATTAGCCTTTCTGATGCCGGGTCCTCTCTCAAATGGGGGTGGACACCCCCAGTGAGAGCTGGGGGCTCAGTGCGGGAGGCAGTGAGAAGCCGTCATGCTCTCCCCACCCGGGACAGGACCTCTGTGGATAGGATGGGAGCTCCTGTTTTGATCAATCCACTGTTGTGTGTTTGCCTGTATCCACTCTGCATTCAGAGGGGGATCTGGAAGCTCACCATGGACATAAACTCGAAAGGTGGCTGAGAAAGTGAGGCAATGGGAATGAACTCAGGAACGAGGACCCCAGGTGGCCCCGGGGAGGCAAGAGCACAGGTCACATGCCCCTGGCATCCCCACCCCTACTGCATGTCCCTGCCACGGGGGCGGGGGGTCACACGCTGGGCTGTGAGCCTGTGCCTTCAGACAGAGGCTCTTACCCTTGGGTCCCGGGCTGGGGTGGAATAAAGCCCCAGGATAAGCCTGGTAGATCTTCTAACCCGAAACTTGGAAGATTAAAAAAATGCCATTATTTTATGCCCAAAGAAACTTGCTCATATTAGGGCATAAAACATGAAATTTCCATTAATTTTAAAGCTCAAGGGGAAAAAAATGAAGGAAATTGAATGCTTTTATGCTGTCACTCCTTGAACTCAGCAGGGGAGATGCTGAATTCTATTCGTTCCACTTGAGGGGCCTTCGATGGGAAAATGGGTGAAGTTTTGCTGTGGTACCGCTCACAGCCCTTAGAAGCACAGTCACCTCGGCGATTCACAGCACCTTCGGATGCAAAGCACAGCAGTTTCACGGAAGCGTGACTCTTCTGGATGGTTTTGATATCAGCATCGCTGCTGCTTTCCTCTTCCCCCTCGTCCTCACAGCAGCTTGGTGCCAGTGCCCTGCTTCCCCTCTCCCGTTCCCACGCTTCTGGGAGGCGGGGGCTCCTGGTTTCTTGTGCCAGAGGGGGCTGCCTTCCCAGTGGTGACCTGCACGCTGGCTGCTTGGCAGGGGCTGGTCAGGGGGACTTGAGAACCGGCTCGTGCCGAGTTTCCCCCCGGAGAGCCTGGCTTGGGTGGACGAGGGTGCTTCCGCCACGGGACATCACGTTCACAGGTGCCCAGGAGTAAGATATAGGAATATTTGAACGGGTGTTACTCAGCCCATCACACGTATATTAAGAAATTCAACCCTCACAAGCATGCGATGAGATAGACTACTGTACATAGCCCCATTTTACAGACGCGACAACTGAGGCATAGAAAGATTAAGGAACCCACTCAGTGATGGAGCCAGGCCACCACCCCAGAACCCATCTTCTTGGCCTCCAGCTGAGACCCCAGCCCCACCTTGGTTGCAACCTTGTGAGGTCCCAAGCGGAGAACCCAGATGAGCCGAGCTGAGTCTCCTGACCCATGGATCTGGGAGATGCTGAGTGGGTGTGGTCTTAATAGCAAACTGACTGAGTCACGGACATCTTCACCCGGGTCGGATGAGGCCTTGCGATCTTCAGGACGGTAACGCCAGGAAGCCGTGAGCACCGGGCCAGATGTGGCTCTAGATGGAATTGCTGACATCTGTGTTATTCCCTCTTCCTGCTGTAACCAGGCGCCACACCCAGAGTGGTTTAGACAACCCAAACATATCCTCTTACAATTCTGGAGGTCAGAGGCCTGACGGGGGTCTCACTGGGCTGAAACCAAAGAGTCAGCAAGGCGTGTTCCTTCCGGAGGCTCCAGGGGAGAACCCCTCCCTGCCTTTTCCAGCATCTGGAGGAACCTTCAGTCCTTGGCTTCTGGCCCATCTTCCAGCTTCAGAGCTGGCGACGGCCACCTCCTACATCCGTCACTCTGGTGCTGACCCCTCTTCTGTCCCCTCTTCCACTGTATTTTATTTATTTTTTGCTTTTTTTTTGAGGTGGGAGGTAATTCGTTTGATTGATTGATTGATTGATCTATGTATGTATGTATGTATTTAATAGAGGGACTGGGGATTGAACCCAGGACCTTGTGCATGCTAGACATGTACTGCACCACGGAGCTATACCCTCCTTTCTCCTCTTCCACTTCTAAGAACCTTTGTGATTGACATCAGGGCCCCCAATAATCCAGGCTCATGTCCCTGTTTTAAGGTTTATTCCTCCTTTGCTGTTAGACCTGGCACACTCGACGTCCCAGGGTGCAGAATGTGGACATCTTGCTGGTGTGCAGTGTGGGGCGTTACTCTGCTTGTCAAAGGCTGCGTTCCTCTGGTGGCCTCGGTTATTTTTGTGAGTAGTTGTTCATTCAAATCGGGGCCCAAAGAAGAGGCTTTCTTCTCCATTGGTTGATATGTCTTTTCAGTCTCATAATCTGTCCCCCATGACCTCTTGCAACCTAGCTGTTAGTGTAATCAGATCATGTGTCTGGAGAGTTTCCCACAACGCAGATTTTTCTGATTGCATCTCTGTGTGTAGTCTTTTAACACCTTCATCTGTATTTCTGTATTTCCCATAAACTGACAGCTAGACCTAGAGGCTTGATTAGTTTCAAGTTCAATTCATTTTGGCGGGAAGTGGGGGACAAGAATATTTCATAGGAGTTGTCCACATGCATCAGGAGCACGTAATGTCTGTCCTCACCTGCAGGTGTTGGAGCCCTTTGTGACTGTTGCCTAAACCCGCTGTCTCACTGGGGGTTGCAACACAGCAGTATTCTGATACCATCCCTTCTTCTTCATGCATTACTAGATGTCGCTCACCCACTCCGGTCATCCTGTGGTGTATGGTTTGTACAGGAGAGGCAGGAAAGCCTTGGTCTCTTCCTCTCTTCTTTTAAACTAATTTTCAAAATGTTGAGTTGGTTTGCTAGGCTCCTTAAAACGTGACCAGTTAGGTTCTGTTTGGTATTGTTATGATTTTGCTGATTTAGGCGCTGTTTGTGTACTTCAGTTCATTACAGTTCTTATTCTTATCGATGCTTAAATTAGCCCACCCTGGGGGTGGAGCTTATTCAAGTTGGCACCTAAACTGTTTTTTGTACGACCTCTGTAGGTTTGAAAATACACTTGTTCCAGGATCATCTGGGATATTTCTTGCCCCAGACCTGGAAACAGTTATTTCCCCAAGGAGTTCTGGTTCGTTTGGGAGGAAAGTGAAAAAGAGACCATAATCTCTGGGCTGGGGTTGCTCACCTCTTGTGTTCATTGTCCAGGCCGTGCTTTTTGGCCTTTTCGATGGACAGACCTAGGGAATGCACATGTTTTAAGGATAAGCTACATTCTGAATCGCCCCTAAGACTTTGCAATCAAATTTAGATCTACAGATAGGAGTTTTACTGACCTCACCGATCTTAGTCTGTATCCTCTTTCTCCTGTTCTGAAAATTCCAGCTCCTGATGTCAAAGCAATCACTGTATTACTTTCTCCTACAATATACACCAAATACTCTCAGAGTAAAAATACAGCACTGCCAGCAAAGTTAGGATTGCAGGTTTAAGATTTTTTCCCCAAGTTTTTTTCCCTTTTGGTATGATTTACTGGGGCTATAAAGTCAGACAACTCTCGGTAAATTGAAGTCAGCAAAGAGAGTTCCTTTGTGTAACTGTTCTGCCACCTTGATCTATAATTAGGTTTAGTTTGTCTTATTTTCATTGCAATTAATAGGGATTGATTTTTTAAAATAATTATCTATATATAACTATATAATTTGGTTATTACTTATGTTCATTTTGCATAGTTAGAACTAATTTTGTATAATTATATAAAAATATTTGCATGGTTCCAGAGTCATCTCTACAGACAGGATATATCATGAGAAGTCTAGCTCCTAACCCTGTCCCCTCCACCCTGGTCCCCTTCTCTTTCTATAAGGAGACATATTTTTAACATTTTGGGCTTTTTTTTTTTTTTTCATTTAAAAGATATAGGCAAGTACAACTTATCTATGAAACTGAAACAGACCCACAGACATAGAGAACTTACGGTTAGCAGCGGGTAAGAGTGGTGGGGAGGGATAAGGTGGGAATTCAAAAATTGCACCTCTTGGGGAGCGATGGAAATGTTAGCTAAGTGATCATGGTGGTGGTTTCATGGGTGTATACATTTATCAAAATCCATCAACGTGTGAATCTGAAATATGTGTAGTTTACTGGACTCATTCCTCAATAAAGGTGTTAAAAATATAGGCAAGTACACACACACACACACAGTCCCCCTTCCTAAATAAATAATAGTACATGATACACACTTTTCTTCACTTGCATTTTTTGATTTCTAATACACCCTGGACTCGCTCTCCAGCGGTATGTAGATACTTCTCGTTCCTTTTCTAACTGAGTGTTACTCCGCTGTGTGGCGGTGCCGTAGTACATGTAATCAGCCTCCTCCTGGTGCACATTTGAATTGCTTCCAGATGTTTGATAGTGCGAAAAAAAGCTGCAAGACGTAGCCTTCGGCAGGTGTCTTCTTGTATTTTTGCCCATGAATCTTTAGAATAAATCCTTAGAGGCTGAATTGCTGGGTTAAAGGATACATGCACAGACCATTTTTTGAAACAAACGTCTAATTTATCTTCCCAGGAGTTGTTCTATTTTTCTTTCCAACTGGCAGCTCATGAAAATACCCATTTCATGGTCTTGCCTACAGAGAATGGAGTCACACTTTTGGATTTGAGGCAAATGGACCCAAGAGAAATGGTGTATCAATTCGTTTTAATTGGCATGTCTTTCATAATAAGCAAAGTTAAGCCTCTTTTATTCATTTAGGGCCATTTGCATTTCCGTTTGGTGCACTTTCCCGATTCCCTCCTATTGCGTAACCATCCCCCTTCTCCGCGGCACAGCCCCCACCCAGCTCCCTTGCAGACCTGCCATCCGGTTGTTGGGATGATTCACATTCTGGGCTTGTGCACTAGATTGACGTTTTGCTCTATATGTTATACTTTGTACAAACAGGTATCTAATCCAGAAGCATCACTAGGTTCAGCTTTAGTGTCCCAGGCAAGCATCTTGCATGGTGGGCCCTGCACCATGGGGCACAGGATTCATTTGCTCACTTCTGTGATGGTGAACACACAACACACGTCAAATTGGTTCCCACGTTGTCACCTGGCTGAGCCAGTGGAATGGCCCCCACCAATATTGCACTTCCTAGTTTCAGTGTCCCTTGATCACTATTGCCTAGGCCCACCACTCTTAAGGGACCAAAAGGGTGATTTTTAAAACTGTCATTCCCCCTGAATATATATTAGCTGGCATTTTCCTCCAAAGAAGACTTCCCCTCCTCTGTTTGGTGACCTGAAATGTCATCCCGTCCATACAAGGTGCTCAAGGTAATTGTTTTATTCTTTCCAGTTATGTGCCGATGTTTCAGAACAAGAAGACAGAGAGAGTAACTTAGGGAATAGAATCTGCATGCTGGGAGGGCTCATTTTAAAATACTACTGGGCTGTGGTCTTCTAAGTCTTTCTGGGAGACAGAAAAAATATTTGATAAAGAAAACACATGTTTATACTGATATTTTCAATTTAACATTAAGATTATAGAGAGTTACTTAACCTCTTTGATTTGAAATTTTTCTCTTAGGCTGAAAATCATGGCTCCCAACAACAGTTACCTTAGCATAATTGTTTGCTTTATCCTACAGTCTCCCTGTAATTGTTTCAAAATAACCATGCCAATAATGAATTCCGATTTACATTTCTTTGAGGAATTTTTGTCCTTAGAATACATCCTATTAGGACTATAAATCTAACAGCGTGTTTTAAAGTCAATTGGACCAATAATTTTCTCCATGTGGTGATCCTACCAGTCTGATAGAATTTTAGGCTTGTTTCCTTTTCAAATTTTAAAGATTTTTTTTAATTGTTTTAAAAATAGCTCGAACACTCCTTGACTAATATCCATTCCAATTTTATTTTTATTTTTATTTATTTTTTATGTTTAACTGAATTTATTTATTTATTTTAATGGAGGTCTTGGGGCTTGAACCCAGGACCTCGTATGTGCTTAGCTACCACTGAGCTATACCCTCCACCTGGCTTTTATTTTTGAATGTAATCCTTCTCCAATTATGCAAAAACATTTACATGGTTCCAAAATCAAAACTATTCAAAAACTGCATCTAGAGAAGTCGTGTGTCACCTTTGCCTCCTCCTTCATCGTCCTTCTCTCCACCAGAGGGCACCTAGTTTATTAGATTTTGGCTGTATTTACATTGTTTCATTGTAATAATGTAAGTGTTTATGTGGATGTATTTATAGGTCCCTTTGGCATGGCTCTTTTGACATTTTTTCATCTGTTTCTTTGAGGAGGGTCCTAGAAAGAAGATTAATAAGTCAGGGGGTAAATGCGCGTGGAACCGTCCTGCAGTGTCGTCACACGCCCCTCTCCTGGGGACTGGCTTCCCACTGGCAGTGTTAGAGAGTGTCAGCTTCCACGCAGCATCACCCACAGAGCAGGCTCCAGACCACTCCTCAGTTTGTTAAGTGATGGGGTCTCCATGCAGTTTCAATTTGCATTTCTCATACTGTACACGAGGCTGAGTATCTTTGCAGGTGACTAAGGACAATTTGCGTTTCTTCTCTGAATTTTCTGTCTATATCCTTAGCTTCTTTCTTCAACTTTAGATTTTCTTGAATTCTTTACAGATTTTAAGGCTTCTCTATACATTAGAAATATGAGTGTTTTGAGATTCACTCATGTTCGTGTACGAATTAACATTTTGTTCATTTTTATTGCTGAATTGGCTTGGATGTGCCCCAACTTGTTTATCTGTTCGCCCGTTGCTGGAGATTTCGATTTCTCCCCATTTGGGGCTATTCTGAATAATGCTGAATTGGAATCATACAGCTACACTTCTGTGTGTGTACGTATGTCTTCGTTTCTCTTGGATAAACACCTAGCATTGGAAAGGCGGGGTCTTTGATCGGTGTGTGTCTAACCATATAAGGTGCTGCCAGACTGTTTTCCAAAGTGGCTGTGCAATTCTCATTCTCACCAGCAATGGATTGGGTCTACTAGTATCTTTCTTATTAATACATAAAACATTTTTAAATCATAAGTTTTATATGAAATACGGTAAATCCCTATCTGCTTCTCGATCTGCTCTGAAGAAACCAAAGCTCTCAGGGATCTTCAGTGTTTTTAAAGTGTGCCAAGGGGTCACAAGGCCAAAATGTCTGAGAACCGCAGTTATAAAGAAAAATTGAGAAACGGAATGTACCCTGCTTTCTGGCAGCCGCGAGGGGGGACCCCACCGTGTGCCTCAAACTTGAGCCGAGTTCATTTCAATGGAAATAAATTCTCAGAGTCCCCCCAGACCATCTTGGAGGACGCGAGGTTGAAAAACATCCATTTAATAATATAAAATTCTGGACTATGAAAATCTCTTTCCGTGGTGCATTATGAAGGCAACACTGGGGTTTTGTCATTAGGCGCCCTCCTCCCACCTCCAGGGGCCTCCGTTCAGGGACATCGGTGGCATTGTCCCTTCAACATCCCTGCTGTGTTCTGGCACCTGCAAAATGCATCTGCCTGGACCCTAGTGCCCAAACACTACCCCAGACCCTGCCACAAGTGGTGTGCGTGCGGGGCTGCCCCCCGGCTGCACTCCTGGGAGCTCCGTCTTCTGCATAGTCTGCACTCCGCACAGCGCTGTGCACACGGGGCTGGCCCCAGGCCTCCCGTGACCTCCCCCTTGTCAGACCTCAAACCTCTTCCCCCTGAGTGTCAGGAAGCCTCATGACCGTCAGCGTTTCCTGCAATTAATGACAGGTGGCATCTTAGAAGACACTTTGTGGTCTTGCACCCGGACCCTTAGGTGTATGTTTACTGCAGATCTGCTCTCCCGGGAGATGCAGGTGGGATGGGGGCTGGTCCCACCCAGGGCAGGCAGCTCTCAGGAACCCAGTGTGTCGGCGACTCATTTCTGCTGTGTGTCCCTCTAGTGGCTGACAGAAGAATTGCACAGGACTTCAACTGGTACCCTAAACCTCTTAAAGGGAGAATTAACTCCCTGAAACAGGCTCCCTGAGGAGTATTAGGGAGGAGGGGGCATGGCATCAGATGTGAATGATGCAAGACCCTTGCTTAGTGACGATGCCCCCTGTAAACTCTTAAAAAACAGAAATTGTTTGAATTCTGCCCTCTACTCAATGCTCAGCTTTTGTTTCAATAGCTAAGTGATCAATTCCTCCCTAAAAAAATACGAGTGCAATGGCTATCCTAGAAAAACGAATGGTTTTTATCCAAGAGCCTTACTAATGCCTGAGCTCAGGGCCCCAGGCACACAGACAGACCTAAGTTTGAAAGGCTAAATTGAGCAGGTGAGCTGATGTGCGCCCACCTGAGCCCCGGCCCCAGTTTTCAGTCCCTTCCTCCCTCTTAGCCTCATCTGTCTTATCTCTCAACTCTGAATGCCTGTTCTGTCACTGTGACTTCTATGTCTAGAGGATCCATATTCAGCCATCTCTGGAGTGAGATGGGCTGTAAAGTGATGTGAAAACCAAAAGAGGAGAAGGAAGAGAGCTGTGTGTTCCCAGGGCTTGCCTACCGTGTGCTGGACACGGAGCCAGGCGATTCCACCTTTACACCAGCAGGATGATGTAACAGATGGCTTTGCTGCATTGTCTTCCAGAGGTGGGTGCTGGGGCTCAGCGCCTTGGCCCCCAAGCTGGTAAAGTGTCAGGAGCCCAGGCAGAATTGACTGCTGGCGTCCCGGTGGTGCTGCAGGCTCTTCCGCCCCTCCCACCTTCCTGCCTCGTTCCTGCCAGGACTCCTGGTAAGTATCAGGGGGCAAGAGCATTTCCTTGGATCGCAGATGATGGCGTCTTTGCCAAGGAGGATGGAGATAATAATTATCATGCCCTTTGACTCCCACCCCAGGGACGGACTTTTGGAACTCTCTTCCATTCTGATTTACCGTAGTTTTGTGGGTAAATTAGCTCATCCGAGTCTCTGACTGCATTGTCTGTTATTTGTATTGAGGGGGTGGCATTTCAGGAGGTTAAGAATAAAGGGCCCTGGAGACTTCTGTTCGTGGCTCTGAAGGAGTAGATGTGTAAGACTAACCCTCTGCCTGAAAGTCTCAGGAAAAGGTGAAAAGAATCTGTGTGATGTGTGGGAGAGCAGTGAGGTGGCCAGGACCTCGGGGGAGCATCTCAAAGAAAACGAACAGATGAGGAGCCCAGATTCTGCTGCCACTTGTCCCCTTGGCCATTTACTGATTCTTTTTTCTCCCTCTGGAGTTGATGTGGGTTTTCTGTTTTGGTTTTGGTTTTGCTTTTGGGGGGTTATTTTTGGCATTCTTTTTTTATTGAAGCATAGCCAGCTTACAATGTTATGTCCATGTCTGGTGTACAGCGCAATGTCCCAGCCATGCACATATATCTGCACATATTCATTTTCATATTCTTCTTCATTAAAGGTTATTATAAGATATTGAATATAGTTCCCTGTACGATACAGAAGAAGCTTTTTTAAAATCTATTTTTATATATAGTGGTTTTTCCAACTGCCAGGGGTGCTGGGGGCGCAGATTAACTGATGACTTCTAAACATCTGACATGTGGAAGGCCCTCAGCGAGGTGGCTGTAGGATGACTGTGTTTTCAGTTGAGGTGTAATTTACAGACTCTGAATTCACCACTTTAAACTGCTGGCTGCGGCGGTCTCAGTAGACACCCACGGTATGCAGCCGGCACCACTGTCCTTTTCCAGGGCAGCACTGTCACCTCGTACCTGCTAGCGGTCACCGCCTAGTCCCCTCGCCCCAGCCCCTGGCCACCCCGCTCTACTTTCTGCTTCTGCTCTGCACGCTTTGTATAAATGGAATTGCGCGCTGGGGGTCTTCGAGGGTGGCTCCTTTCACTTTCCACAGCGTTTCCCCGGCTCATTCGTGTGGCAGCCTGCATCGATGCCTCATTTCTTTTCATTGTCCAATAGTCTTCACTCCATACATCCATCAGTTGATGGGAATTTGGGGTGTTTCCACTTTTTGGCTCTTATGATTAATGCGACCATGAACAGGCACTGCAAGTTCTCCTGGGGACATGTGTCTCCAGCTCCCTTGGGTAGGTGCCTAGCAGTGACATACACCCTGAACCTGCAGGGGGGTTGAGGACGTGTGCACCCATACCTAAAACACAGCGGAAAACGGAAGAGAGAAGGACACTTTGATTGTGTATGGAAAGAAATACGGACACATGTTGTCTAGAATGACAAAGTGGGTGAACTTTAGAGAACTCAAGAGGGATCGACTGCCTGCGTGCTCTCTCCAGCACCCCCTCAACATCACACACCTGTGAACCCCGTTCCCTCAGGAATCGGGACTCTGGACAAGCTCGGCTGCACTCTTCCTAGTGGCCACTAGAGGGCGCATGGACCACCCTCTGTGTCCGGGTCCTTAGAAACGCACATGGTCTCAGTTTCTTCCCAATTCTGCCAGCGGGGCTGATCCCACAGTGCTCGCCCTAAAACTTCCCAAGGGTAGGATGACTGGCTCAGGCCCTTAACCTGAATCAGCACGTGCACGAAAGAGAAGCAGGTGACATTCTGACAGCTGGAGGCAAACTCACCCTGGAGCAGTCTGACCTGGAAACCCCGTCTCTGCGGGTGCCTCAGTGACCTGGAGCCTGTGTTGCCCCAGACCCAGTCGGTGGGGGCTCCCGCTGCCCCCTCTCTGTTCCAGGGCCCGGACAAGTCCACAGATGCTCAGGACACTCGTAGACGGTGGGAGGTCCAAGGGCATCTGTTTAATTTACCAGCCAGGGCCCGCTCCAGGGGTCTGCTGCAGCCTGCCTGGGGCTCCGGTCTAAGTCAACACCGTTGATGGGCCCTGTGGGCCGGAGATGTCACACACAGGACTGGCCTTGAGGGGTCTTCAGGGGCCCTGGGAACAGCCGGTGGGGTCTTCAGCCCTTGGGATTCCTCGCAGGGGCTGGCCCAGCCAGCCTGTACTCAGCCGCAGAACCACCTGCAAGGAATGTGGTCCATGGCGCAGAGCGTGGGTCCTGGAGTCCAGCTCCCAGGGCTTGAACTTGGTCATCCAGGCACCAGCCGGGGGGCCTTGGGTACTCTCTGTGAGCTCCCGTTCCCTCGTTTGTAAGAGGGGGTAAGTGGTCATCCCTGTCTTCTTGGGGTTGTTGTGGAGATTATCTGGGACCAAGTGTTCGGCACTGGGCCTGGCAGTAGGAAGTGCTCCATAAATGCGGATTATTATCACAGTCCCTCCCCGCCCCCCTTCTCCTCTGACAGAACTTGCTCAGCACCCCAAAGAGACCGGGGGCCCCAGCCCCAGCCCAAGTGAGTGGGATGGTCGGTCTGCCGGCCTCAGGCCGGGCTGCTCAGCCTCTCTCCGCGTCGTGCGGACTCGGGAAGGCTGTGCCATCCTGTTGCATGAGGACCCCGTTTTGTGGGCTGCCACGGTGTCACTAGCACATAGATGAGTGGCATTGAAGGTGCTGGTCTGTGGTCCGAGGAGCCCAGGAGTGACAGGGAGAGGGAGGGAGGGGGAGGAGACAGAGGGAGAGATGGAAGGAAGAGGAGGCAGGGAGGGAGGGAGGGAGAAAGACACAAGATATTGAGAAAGAGAGAGATTTCTCATAGGATACTGTTCTTTTTCTTTTAACTTCAGCTTTATTATTTCGAAGTCCCTGGGGTCAGGACTTTGGATGCCTCAATTCAAGGTCCTTCCTTCCTTCCAGCTGGTCCTGGGGTATAGTCTCATCCAGAGGCCCCCCTGGGGGCCATATGCCTGGAGCTGGCCACACACTGTCCTCAGGGCTCAGTGGCTCACAGGCTGTTGGCAGCAAGTCACCCTCAGGTCCCTGTCACCTGGGCCTCTGCAGAGGACAGCTCACCGTGTCAGCCGCTTGCCATCAGGGAGAGCAAGGGAGAAGGAGCCCAGGACAGATGCCACGGTCTTTTTGTACCTTGAGCTCAGCTATGACATCCATTCCTTTTATTCCCCCAGCTTTTAAAAAACTGTGGTAAAATAGGGCACATAAAATTGACCATTTGAGCCATTTCTAAGCGTGCAGCTCCATGATATTAAGTGCATTCGCATTGTTGTGCAGCCGCCAGCACCGTCGTCTCCAGAACGCTTTTCATCTTCCCGAACTGAAACTCCATCCTCATTAAACAACGACCCCCATACCCCTCCCTCAGGCCCTGGCACCTGCCCTTCCACTTTCTGTCCCTGTGAACCTGACTCCTCTAGGGACTGCAGACAAGTGGAACCCTACAGTATTTTTGGCATGCTTGCTTCGCTTAGCATCATGTCCTCAAGGCTCATCCATATTGTAGCCTGTGTCAGAGTTTCCTCCCTTTTTAAGACTGCATAATACTCTGTGGTCTGGATGGACCATATCTGCTCATCCATTCATCTGTCGATAGACACTTGGGTTGCTTCTGTGTTTTAGCGATTGTGAATGAAGCTGCCGTGAATGTGAAAATATCTCTTCAAGACCCTGCTTTCAATTTTTGGAAATATAAGCAGAAATGGAATTGCTGGATCAGATGGTAATTCTATTTGTAATTTTTTAAGGACCCTCCATACTGTTTTCCACAGAAGCTGGACCATTTTATACTTTACATGCTCATCAACAGTATATAAAAGTTTCAGTTTCTCCACATCCTCACCAGCCCTTGTCATTTACTATCATTATTGTTATTATTATTTGATGGTAGCCATCCTAATCAATGTATCTCATGACAGTTTTGGTTTCCATTTCCCTAATGATTGGTGACGTTGGGCAGCTTGCCATGTGCTTCCTGGCCATTAGTATACCTTCTTTGGAGAAATGTCTGTTCAAGTCCTTTGCCCATTTCTGAATCGGGTTGTTTTTGGTGTTGAATTTTAGGAGTTCTCTATGCATTCTTGATTAATCCCTTATCAGATATGTGATTTGGAAATATTTTCTCCCATTCTGTGGATCGCCCAAAGTACACCTTTGATTCTCCTTACTCACTCTTTTTAATGACCTCTTTCCCATGAAGGCTGGCAGGGAAAGGAGATAGCAAAGAGAGTGTGGTTGAACATTCCAGCCCTCCATCAGTCTGCCTTCAGGTACAGCTGGAACCAGGTGCTCAGCCCCGGCATACCTCTGTCTCTGGGATCTTCTCCCTTCTGTGTTGTTTCAATTCTGAAGTGTGTGGTGGCTCCCAGGGCTTCTCTCCCCATCCAGTAAAAGTCCCACGTGTGTGCCTCTGCAAATGGACTTCCCTGAACTGATCATTGAGGCCAGATGGGTGGACTATGCTGATTGGTCAGACTGGGCCACGAGCCCACCCCTGGCATTAGGGAGGGGAGCTGGCTGCACCAGCGTTGGGGAGGGAGCTGCCCAGAGGAAAATGGAAGTTTTTTGTTTGTTTTTGTTTTTTCTTTTACCAGCAGAGGGAGACAGAGCTGCAGAGCAGATGTTCTTCACTGACCATGAGCGGGTCTGGGAATGCAGTGACTAGGACCAGTGCCCATCCCCTAAAGGTATGTGGGTACATGACCTACAAAGGTGCACACAATCCTTGGGGCATGGACATGAGAGAACCAAATGTGTCGGGAGGGGAAGCAGGGAGGCTGAAGGAAAGACTTCGGAGCAGAGGCAATGCTTAGTTAAGCTGGGTCTTGAAGAATGAGTAGGAGTTCGTCAGGTTATGCCCACAGGGCTGGGCAGAGAACAAAGGCACTGAGACTTTGACTGGGGTTTGAATCCTAATGCTTCATTTTCCTAACTCCCAACGGCACATTACATCATTTCTCTGAGCTTAAGTTTCCTCCCCTAAATAGGGGCTGATCGTAGTGTCCCCCTGTGAGCTGATAGAGGGGGAAATGGGATGAAGCCGGAGAGGGAGCAGTAGACATGACAGTCCCTGATCGCCCAGAACTTGTATTTTCTCACTTGTAAAGTGGGAATAGCAATTGTCCCCTCCTCAAGAAGTCATTATAAAGACTAAATGACTATATGGATGTATGACACAGTGCCACCTACTGTTAGCTGGTAATTGCTGTTATTGTTACAAAGTTCTGAAGCTGAGGAGGGAGAGGTATGCGGGGTGGGAGTGGGGGATGTTGCTGGAAGCGGCCAGATGTGCGCCCCAGGGAGGACGCAGGTGGGTGGGATGCCCGGCTACATCTGAGTGCCAGTGCTGCATTCAGCTTCTATGTGGCGTGGACCAGTCCTTCCTTTTTGCTGCCTGCACTTCTGCATCTGTAAAATGGAACAGATGATTGCACCTGTTCACAGGAGCACTGGGCCTGAACAGGAGAACGGCTGATGTCCTGAGCAGAGCTGCCCTTGGGAAGCTCTCAGTGATGGGGGGGTGTTGGGTGCGGTCCCTCTGGGGCTCTCAGGACCTGTGCCTGTTACGCTGAGCGAGTCAGTCCACCTGGAACTCTCTAGATGACTTGGGTGCTGATGAGGGCCCAGAGAGCAAGCAGAGGCCTCCCCAGCCCCCTCCAGACTGAGGGCCCCCAGGTGCTTGTGGGTGGAGCGGGGGTCGTGATTGGACTGACAGGTCAGAGGGCTTGGGAAGGGGTCCTGGCTCGGTCACAGCCCTTGAGCTAGTTGGTAGTACAAGGGCTCCACATACAGTTCTCACCAAGTTAAATGTTTCTGTTTTATTTTATTAAAGATACAAGTATTTATATGTCTATCAAGCGGATTTAAGAGAAGCAACAGTGGCCCCTGCAGTCTCGCAGCAGCCGCAGTGGGGGGCCAGGCCCTGGTGCAGTTCCAGGCTCACCCATCTCCTTCAACCCTCCCCAACCCCATTTGCCACACCCGAAGACTGGGGCTCAGAGAGGTCAAGCGACTTGCCCAGGGTCCCACAGCGGCTCCACTGGGCAGCTTCTTTACAGCCTAGTTATGCGGGCGGCTACACCTCCTGCCCTGCTGGCCTTTTAACATTTCCAGGGCGTCCCGGCACTGAGGTCTCGCCTCCCGGGCTACGGCGCCCGCGGGGTCCAGGAGATCAAGGTCACGGCGGCGCCCCTCGGCGCCCCCGCCCAGCGGAGGGGCCGGCCTCGCGTGGCGGCCCCGCCCCCGCCCCGCCCCCTCCGCCGGCGCCTCCCGCAGCCCCGGGCTCTGCGCCGCGCTGGGCGGCCCCGTGGACGCAGCCCCGAGCGGTTTTCCGGCGGGATGCGCGGCCGGGGCGGGGGGCGCGCCCGCTGGCCGGCGCCGGTGCGCTCGCTGCTGAGCGCCTTCGGGGCTCGGGGCGCCGCCGCCGCCGCTGCCGCCGCCGCGCGAGGCCCGGCGCAAGGTAAGCGCGCGGCGCGGGGAGCGGGCGCGGGGCCGGTGGGCGGCCGGCCGGGAGCCCACGCTCTGCCCTTGGCCGCTGCAGGGCGGCTAGGATGTCCTCTGGGCCCCCAGCACAGAGGTGGGCTCCACCTGGTTCAGGCTGTCCCTGAAGCCAAGGCGGGGGACTCTGTCCGCAAACAAGGGCAGTGCGCGCAGTGGTCCCTCACGCTGGCCTTGGGGTCGGCCGTCCCGGCATCGGAACCCTCCTCTGCTAGCTGTGTGACCCTGTGCGCATGACACTTGACTTCGCTGTGCCTCAGTTTCCGCATCTGTAAGATGGGGTGCGATCCAGTACTTAAGTCTTGGGGCAGTTGTTGGTATCGTGGGGGCAGTGTTTGCCACCCAGTGAGAGCGCCGCACGTGTTCCGTTGTCTCCCAGGGAGGAGGCAGGCCTCCCTCCACCTGTGCAGGGCAGCAGCAGCCAGGGCCCCTGCAGACAGACACCTGGCCCTGGAGTCGGTCCAGCTGCTCTTAAAGGGACAGGATCTCAGGAGATCCTGAGGAAGCTGGAAAATGGTGAGGGCCCCACCTGGTCCAGGGGAGAGGACCTGGGAGTGGGCGGGGGCTTAGGCCTCCCCATGACGAAGCCAGAGAGCTTTGCCTGGATTCAGTGGCCTTTGGTACAGTTGGCGACCAAGAGGCTGAATGATGGTGGGGCCTGGGGAGAGTTAGGCCAGTGTTTACCCCACTGGTCCCCTGGTATGGATTTTCTGGGGGGCACTAGAAACAGCATCCAGCCCCTCCCCTTAGAATCTCCTGGAATCTGTGTTTCCAACCAGAGCCCCAGGTGACTCTGGGATCAGGCAGGTCTGGAAACTGGTTTTGATACATCAGTGGTTCTCAACAGGGGTGTCCCCCCCTCTTTTTTGGTTGTTACAACTCCCCTCACCCTCAGTTCTACTGGCATCCAGTGGGGAGAAGCCAGGGGTGCTGCTGACATTCTGTGATGCTCAGGAAGCCTCCCCCATCCCTAACCCCCACCTCTAACCTCCCCCCCCCCCCAAAAAGAAAAAACGCTCAGGACCACATTGGCAGTGCAGAGGTTGGGAAACAGATGCATGGTGTCACAGGGTCAAGAAGGATGGGACGGACGCTGGGGTTGTTGGGAGAGCCTGTTATGTGCCGCGCTCTGCGGTGCCCTGAGGATGAGGAGCCCACGGTGAAGCTTTGGGGCATTTCTGTCTGCTGAGTGGAGCCCCACCCTGGAGGATGGGTGGCCCTTCTGTGGCTGTTCACCCATCGTGAATATCAAGCACCTGCGAAGTCTGAGACCTTGTACAGAGCTCAGGGGTGGGGTGGGGTGCAGTGGTGAATGAGAGGGAAGCTTGCCTCCCAACCCTGGCACTCATCCTGTAATGGGAGCAGATGCTCCCTCATCCTGTGCCTGCACACAGTAGGTACGCAGGAGTGGCCTCACACAGAGTCCCCACCCGGTGCCCGCACACAGTAGGTACACACAAGTGCCAGCTTCCTCCCCTGAAAGCCCCCACCTCCCACCTTTGCAATACTCGGGTACTGAGTTTACAGCGAGGCATATTTGGGGTTGGATTTTGAGAAAGGACGTTTCAAATCCTGACCTTCAGCCGTTTGGCAGTGTGCTCAGAGCCGTCACAAGTCTATGATCTGCCTGTGGACATGATGCAACTCCTGCCCCACAGGCTCATTTCAATTGTTGGGCATTTTTAAAATAGTTCTGTGGCTTCTGTCTAGGCCTTGAAGGATGCAGGGTTTAGCCCTGCTTGCCCGCATCTCCGAGGAGAAGGCCAGCTCTGCAGGCAGCGGGGCAGCAGGAGTTTATTAATCTCTGCAAATGATTCCGGGGCTGACCTACGTGCGGGGAGCCGCAGGGCTTGGAGGTCAGCTTCCTGCCCTCAGGGAGCTTTTATTTTGGTGAGGGGGAGAAAGACAATGGACCTGGACTTGGAGGCAAAGAAAGAGAAACATAAAGATCATCTCTGTGCAGAGATAGGCTGGTGGAGAGGCGGTGACTGAAGATGGGAGCTGCTCTAGCTGGGGTGGCCAGGAAAGGCTCTCTGAAGAGGGATGTTCTACAGACTTCATGTGGGGAAGCAGGGAGCCATGTGAGGGTAGGGGGTGAGAGCATTCCCGGCAGGAGGGAAGCAGCGGCAGAGGCCCTGAATGGGAGTTAGCTTGTGGAATTCGAGGAGAGAAGAGGGTCATGAGGCTGAAGATCCTGGGCGAGGGGAGATGTGGGTGTTGTGCCCAGTGAGGTGGACAGATGGACAGGTGGACTCTGGACTCCACCAGGAGCTGTGGGGTTTCACGTGTGCAGCCCGAGGCCTTTGGCGGCTTTACCTGAGAGAAGGCTCCTAGTGGGGAAGGGGAGCTGCCTGCTGTGGGAGGACGGAGGTGGGGAGCCCAGAGGACCTGTCGAAGCCTTGGGGGCCTGAAATCCAGGATGCTCCATTTCTTGTCTAAGCCCAGGGGTTGGGGTTCTGTTCATGGAGCTGTGGAAGAATGGGTGGAGGATGGGGGAGGCTGGTGGGGAGGAGGTTGGGGAGAGGAGGCTGTGTTCATTTGGAGAGGCCTGTTGACTTCTTCCAAGACGTGCCAAAGAGGCCATTTCATTGCCTGTCTGAGTCCGGAGCCTGGGGCGGGCAGATGGCCTGGAGCCTCCACTCTGAGATGCGTCTGCCGGTGTGCGGCTGGCTCCCAAAGGAGGTCACCTGCCAGGGGCTGAGTCTCTGGGTTTCAGCGTTCCAATACAGCGTTGGGTCAGATGGGACCCCAGTCCAAATGCCAAATCTTCGTGTGGAGCAAGGGTGCAGGGACCCAGGGTAGAGCCAGGCTGTGTGCCCACAACTCTGGGCATCCTGCTGGCTAAGCCTCGGGACGGTCCCCTGACCTCTCCGCCTGGAAGCAGGACTGTTTGTCGGGTTGCCACCTGCAGCTCTTGCTCCCTTGATTTGTGCGGCTCCTTCCTCGGAGCTTGCTTTGGGTGGATCCTAACTCCCAGCCTTAAAAGGATAACATGCTATTTCAGTGGCTTTAATTTATGAAGAAATGAACTACTCACTCGTCCAGACTTCGAAGTCGGATTCAGAAGCGCTGACTAGTACTGGGATATTTCTGCCCCAAGGGAGTTTCTTCCTTCCTTCCTTCCTTCCTTTCTTTCTTTTTCTTTCTTCCTTCCTTCCTTCCTTCCTTTCTTCCTTCCTTTCTTTCTTCTTTCCTTCCTTTCTTTCCTTTCTTCCTTTCTTCCTTTCTTTCTTCTTTCCTTTCTCTTTCTTTCTTTTCTTTCTTTCTTTCTTTCCTTCTTTCTTTCTTTCTTTCTTTCTTTCTTTCTTTCTTTCTTTCTTTCTTTCCTCTCTTTCTCTCTTTCTCCCTCTCTCCCTCCCTTTCTCTCCCTCTCTCCCTCCCTTTCTCTCCCTCTCTCTTTCTTTCTTGCTTTCCTTCTTTCTTTCTAAAAAAAACCAAACCAAACCTTTATTTGAAGGGGGAGGGGTGATTGATGAGAGCCTGATGCGCCCCAGCTGGTGCTCATTAAAAGCTGCGGCTTCCAGGGCTGCACAAGGCAGTTGGGAATGCAATGCCCTGGCTCAGCCCTGGGCTCAGAGTTAGGACTGGGTCAGCCTTTCCGAAGGCAGCAGCCCCGAAGCCCCAGGTCAGGTCTGCACCGCCCAGCTCTTTTGAAATCATAATGATGACCAGCTGTACTCAGCAGGCTTTTCCACTAGCAAGTGACTAGCAGTTCAGGAAAATGCATGTCCAAAGCCAGGCGCGTTCAGGAGCTCCAGCTAACGTCCCCTTGGTGGTCCAGGGCTCTGGCAAGGTCACACTACCTGCCCTGGGGAATAGGGGAGCTGGACGGCTGAGGCTCAGCTCAGGGGCCAGCTCACAGGCCACCCGGGGCCATGGATGGAGCCGGGCTTGAGACCCCGGAAGACAATCAGTGAGATGGTAGCAGAAGAGGGAGCGAGGGTGCTGGGCATTGCAACTCCTCCACCCCTAGGAGTGTGGAAACCCCATACCTGTGCTCACCTGACCTGCAGAACCTACCTTGGATCTGGAATCATCCTCTGGCCTCAGCCTTCATCCTCATGAGTGTGTGCCTGGAGCAAAAGGCAGGGTTCGTGGCCTCCGGGCAGTAGAAGGCCCTGCCAGGGTTTGCTGTCCAGCCAAGGTCTTCCCTTCCCTCGAGTCACCTGCCCAGGTGCCCAGAGCATTTTCCCACCCCTTGGCCCTCATCCACCTGAATCTGCACCCCGTCACCTTAAAGACCGCTGGTGAACTTGGCGGGGTGACTTAGCTGCTCGCTCCATTCTTGTTTGAAGAGAAGGAGTGACCCCTGGCTTTAGAGCGGGTCTGGCCTGGAGCTGGCACGCCGTCGCTGTTTGTCCGATGAATGCATGATGTGTTCTCCTACACAGGCAACGGGGTTCTTTGGGGAAAAAAAATAATTACACCAGTATTTCATGAATAGCTTCTCGAAGTGAGAAGGGAAAACGTTACAGACCCTCCTTGGAGCACCACTCCTTCCTCTTCCTCTCCCTGGAGAGAACCCCTGTGACCGCTGAGTGTTTCCCCACCAGACAAGCTTGCCATGTGCCTGTGGGTCTCAGGAGGAAATGCGCAGGGTGGTTTCCTCTAAGAATTGCAGAGACGGCATCTGAAGACAGCAGACTTGTTCTGAAACTGTCTTCATTCGGCAGTGTGTCTTGGAGATTTAGCTGGCTCCTAGATTCTTCCTAATTGCTTGAGAGCATTCCATCATTTGAGACTTTCTGCTGCTGCCGGCCATGGCAGGTGTCCTCGGACCCTCTGCTACCCGCAGTGCCCTCTTGTACACTCATACAAGTGCTTCTCCACAGGGCACGTTCTGAGATGCAGAATTCCTGGGGCAGACGATGAGCCCGCTGTAAATTTCACTTGATTCTGTGAAATTGTTGCCCACGTGGCCGCCACCCCCCACAGCAGTGTCGGAGGTGCCCGTTTCTCTAGGTACCGTGAAAGGTTCCGTTTCTTAAAGGCTGTCAGTGCTACGGAAGGAGAAGGGAACTCCTGTGGTCTAATTTGCATTCCCTTGGTTGCTTGAGCGGGGGTTTTCTTATGTTAATTGGCCGTTTGGGTTTCTCTTTCTGTGAGTTGCTTCTTTTCTGGGCAGCTGTGGGTCTCTCTTTGTGACTGGTTTGTGAGAGCTACTTATGTGTTCTGGGTTCTAATCCTCTGTTTACTGCAGGGGTTTTTGTTCTCGCTGGGGCTTGGCTTTACATGTTTATCGTGTCTTTGGTTGAGTAGAAGTTTTCAGGTTTTTTTTTTTTAAGATATAATTGACATGACATACTATATGAGTTTTAGGTCTATGATGTAGTGATTCACTGTATACATTGCAAGATGATCACCGCAGTAAGTCTGCTTACATTCGTCACCACAGAGTTACAGTTATTTTTGTGTGTCTGATGAGAACTTCTAAGATCTACAGTCTTAGCGACGTTCAGACATACTGCGCCCTTCTGTGAATGGTTGTCACCGCACTGTGTAATTCCTCCCTAGGTTTTCAGTTTCGACGCAGTGAAGTTTTTCAAGCTCTTTCTTTATGTCTTTGCCTTTTGTGTTGTCTTTAAGGAGTCTCTTTCTGCCTCAAATTTGCAGCAAACACCTTGCCCCAGTCTGCCTGGGACAGTCCTGGTTTTAGCTCGAAACGTCTGGCGTCCTGAGACCCCTCGAGTCCCTGGTGAACCAGGACGGTTGGTCAGAAGCGTATCCACCCACGTTCCCTTGTAATAAGTGTACAGCTTTCCTTCTTTATATTTATATTCCTGGTCCACTGTAATTCACTTCTGTGAATAGCATGGGGCAGAATACAGATTTTTTAAAACTGAAGTATAGTTGATTTACAATGTTGTGTTAGTCTCAGGCGTACAGCAAAGTGACTCGTATTTTTTCCAGATTCTTTCCATTTATATTATTACAAGATCCTGAATATAGTTCCCTGTGCTGTACAGCAGGTCCTTGTTGTTTATCTATTTTATATACAGTAGTGTGTATCTGCAAATCCTAAATTCCTAATTTATCCCTCCTGAATACAGATTTTCAGTAGGGCTTCTAGGAGTTGAATGTTTAACTCAGGGAACAATTGTTTCCTGGTGGCAACATCCAGCCACGCCTTAGCCAAGGAGGGAAGGTGATCTGGGAGGCAGACATTTGACCACGAAGTGGCCCGTGTCTCCTGAACCTTAAATCGAAAGAGATTTGGGGCAAGGGTTTTCTTTCCAATTTGATAAGGTAGATGATTTTTTGATACGATCAACATTTCGTTTGCATCTGATGAACCCCTTTTACCGAGAAGCACTGGCTCGCAGGGGTCATCTGTTGGGAGAATTTCCGGTGCTCCTCCTCACTGCCCTGGCTGTTTGGAAGGCCCTGCCCCTGGAAGGACCCCTCCCCTGTGTGTCACCTAGACGTGCATCCTTGTGGCTCACTCTAAGAGGTCTCCAGACCTCTCCTCTCTTGGGGCCTCATTGCTAACAAAATTCAGATGCAGTTTATTTTAAGGAAAAACACCAGGAGCGTACATCCTTTGCATCGGCCTTCTCCTGGCCGGACTGGGGTGCCGGTGGAGCCCGTGGTGACCAGAGGGGCCTGGGTCTCCCAGTGGCTCAGGGTCTGAACCGTGTGCTCCATGGCTGGAGCGGAGGGAGAACAGGGTGGGATGCCTGCTGCCCTTTGCTGCCCGGTGACCTAGGTGACCTCGGAGGAGGTCGAGTTTGCGAAGTTGCTCTAGTTTCAGGAAAGGTGACTAGTTCTCCCCGTTACGGGTTGTGAGTGTGTGAATCTTCATGAGACCTTTTCCAGGATGGACTGCAGCAGTGCTGGGTGCTCAGGGCTGAGCTGTCCCTCGTCGTTCTCCTGCGCTTGGACCCGGCATCCTGGCTCTCAGGCCTGCAGGTGTGGGCCGGACCAGTACCAGGACTTGCCTGGCCTGCAGGTCGAACATGCTAGGTCCTGGGACTTCTCCGCCCTTGTAACGGAGCAGGTCGGCCCCGCGTGCTACATCTCGTCCTGTACGCATGTGTAGCTCTCTGGTTGGTTCTCTTTCCCTGGGGAGCCCTCACTGGCACGGCTGGCAGCTGGTGTGCAGAGGGCACCATAACGAGGTGCGGCAGAAGTGAAACTGCCCCAGCCCTGGAGGCTCGGAGTCCAGAGCCAGGCTGTCGGCAGGGCTGGTTCCCCCTGAGGCCTCCCTCCGGGGCTTGCAGACCACCTCCTCCCATGGCCTGCGTCCCCTGGGTGTGTGTGCCTCGCGGTCTCGCCCTGTGTCCAGATTTCTTCTAAGGACACTAGTCAAAGTGGATTAGCACCCACCCTGGCAGCCTCATTTGAATTTAGATGCATCTTTAAAGGAGCTGACTCCAAACACAGTGGCGTTTGGAGGCCCTGGGAGTCAGGGGCTGGGCTGTGTGAACTTCGAGGGGACACAGTTCCGTCCAGAACCACGGCCGGGTTGGCGCCGCTGTCCCCAGGGAGCTCGGCCGGGCTGTGGGCTGGGCCTCAGGCCCGCTCCACGCGGCCTTCGCCCGGAAACTTGGGTTCCAAGAGGGAGCTTCCGAGAGAAACAGCCTTCAGTTCTGTCATGTTTCTGTCATCTTTTATGATCTGGCCTTGGAAGTGTCGACAAAAATAATCAATAAGCAATCAGTAATAAGAACAGAAAGGAGTTTTATCTAAGCCGGCTGCCAAAACGGGCCCACCGGCTCAGCCTCAGCAACACGTGAGCTCCGCACGCCGCCTGCTCCCCGGCTCCCGCCGTCTGGGGTCCAGGTGTCGGAGGTCTGAGCTCCTCCCCGAAGCTCTGAGAGGGAAGCGGAGTCCTGCTCACGGGTCCCTGCCGGCTGTCGGGGCTCATCCCCACCTTCCAGAAGCCGCTGCCTTCCTGGCTTGCGGCCCCTCAAGGCCAGCGGGGGGGGGGGGGGGGCCGAGTCCTCCTGGCCTGTCGCCCCCCTCCCGGCTGCCCTCTCCTCCTCCCCCGCCTCCCCTCAGCTTTGAAGGGCTCTGGCGATTACACGCCCGTCCCGGTCATCAGGGTGATCGCCCCGTCTTCGGGTCAGCTGGTTACACCCCGATTCCGGCTGCAGAAGCCTTGACAGCAGTGCCTCGGGTCGTGTTCGGTTGAGTAACCTGGGGCCTGGGGCCGGGAATCCGGGGGCTTAGGATTCTGCTGTCCACATTGTGAGGAAGTGCATTAGCCTGGGGTCCGGCCCGCGGTGGGCCACTGCGTGCAGACGGGGTGGCACCACGTTGATGAGAACGAGTTACGTCAGCAGCAGGAGTTTGGGTGGGGGGGACAGCCGCGTCCTGCTTTGAGGAATCCTAGTATTAAAACATCCCCCCCCCAATTTGTAGAGGACAGAAACCAGTTGGTAACAATCTGAACTTCAGTAATCGAGGATAGGAATTGTTTTCTGTATTGCAGTTTAGCTGAGGGCACCTTTGCATCAGGAGCTGGCCAGACACGCAGTTACACACCGTATGTGGGCTCCGCCCGCCGCGTTTCCAGGCTCCTCTGTGCCTCTCACTATGAACTGCAGCAGCGCCTGCCCACCCTCCTCGTCTCCCGGCCCCTTCTTGCCTCCCGCTGCTTTGTTCCCCACCCAGTGGCCCTATACCTTCCGAGAGAAGGGGAATTGTTCTCTTTCTTTCCTGGGTGGAGACCCTCCTGGGTTTTTCATTCCTCCCAGAGGCCCCTTCTCAGCCCCTTGAACTGCCCAGCGCGCTTACCCCAGGGCCTTGGCGTGCGCTGTTGTCAGGAGTGCGCCTCTCCCCGTCCCCACCCCCTGCACAGAGCCTGCCACATATAAGTGAGTGGACAGATGAGTCCGTGAGGAGTGAATCGGTCAGTCAAACCCCAAACAGGGGACTTGTGTTCTCTAGGACACATCTCTTGGCTCAAGCCTGGTGAGTCTGTGTGCCTTTCTGAATAAAGGGTCAGCCCCTTGTCTTTGCTGTGCATTGCAGATTCTGGTGGGAGCTCTAGTCCCTCCTGCTAACAGACCCCCAGGGCCCATTCTCCTAAAACTCTGGGGCTCCTTTTTATACCGAAGTATCAGCGGGTCCCCCAGGTAGCCCTTGAATGAACTAGGAGGGTCAGAGACCCTCCAAACCCGGCAGCATAAAATGCCAGGGGTCACCTCTGTTGCAGCCCATGCCGCAGGACTGATGTCAGCCTCTGCTACACACAGAAACGAGCGCTGCTCCCCCGGCCGGCTGTGGGAATCGCTGGCACTGTTGTTAATGTTTCAGTATGAGGCCGGGAGAAGGCGCCAGGATCTAATTTCCTAAATAACTGCTCCCCCTGCCAACATAAATCCAGGGGACCCACCAGCTCTAAACTTCACGGCAGTTTAGTGAACAGTGGGCTCGGAAGGAAAGATATCACAGCTTCTATGAAAACGTGGATGCAGCCGTCACTATTGTTAGATTTGTGCAAGTGAGTCTTGGAGTGACCACCCCAGCCGTGGAACTCGGGATGTGTTTTTCAAGTACTACCTATAAACCTCACGCTATGGATTTTCTGTAATTTACGGGCCGGGCTCGATGCCGTGTTTGAGCTGTCCCGCGGTGGAACACTTCATCTCCTGTTCCCGCGACGAGGTATTGGAGACCGAAATCCGTGTGCGGTCAGGCAGTGAGCCCGGCTCTGCGGGCTGCCGTGGGGAAGGAAGCGGGCCCCCGTGGAAGGTGAATCCAGGAAACACTTCACACTGTACACGCTGAACTGGAGGAAAGAGAATGTCTGGGTGACCATGATATCGTTTTTATGTGAATTACCTTCTTTTATTTATTTATTTTTTAAACAAGTCTTTTAAAAAATTGATTTATTTTTTGTGAATGGAGGGACTGAGGATTGAACCCAGGACCTCTGCATGCTAAGCACACACTCTCCTACTGAGCTGTACCCTCCCCACCCTGAATTGTCCTCTTGTAAAAGTAAGAGTCAGATGGCTGGATGGTTGGGGCAGTGAGTGTAACTGCAGAAGAGTTACTGGTTTGCCCTTTTATTTATTGTTAACATTCTAATCTTGGAAGCCTCTCACCACCCTCTTCTGGCAAAAATGAAAGCATTGCTCGGTGGGAGCTTGGATGGCCACCCACTCTTGGAGGCGACCTTTTGTCCCTCTCAGGACTCCACCTGAACTTTCAGGGTCAGGTGAGCTGTGGGAGATGGGCAGTGGTCAGGGGTATGTGTGAGGGACGATGGACCATTGCTTTGTTCTGTGATGTACCTGCTGACCCAGGAAGCCAGAGAGCCCGCTGATGGGAGATTACATGGATTTATTTCACTGAGAAAGCCGCTGTGTAATACTGCCTGGTTTGGATAGACCACAGGCTTTGAGGGACATCAGGTTGTTGCCAGACTGTTTGCCTTATTCATGCCTTCCTGTGTTGGGGGGGTTTCTGTAGAGTGGGTGGCAAGTGAGGCTGCGCTGGGGCTGACGCTCGAGATTTTGGTGGGATGCAAGGCACCAGGGATGGGCTGGGACAGTGGAAAGAATGTAGAAGGCCTGCCCTGTTGCTGTCACCTGTCAGCTGTGGGACCTTCGGGAAGTCACGCCCTCTCTTGGAGCCTCAGCTCCACTCTCGGGACAAAGAGGACGATTATCCCAGCTGCGTGGGGTCATTAATGAGCACTTGTGGGGTCACAGTCTGCTGTCCTCTCCCCACCGCGCCACTTCCTGTATCCTCGTCAAGTCTGTGACTTCTGTGGGGATCAGAAGAGTGTGAGGTCTCTGCCGGTGCCACTTGGGATATGTTTGTAAGAACAACCTGAGCTCTGGAGCACAGGACCTGTGTTCGAATCCTGGCTCCATTCCCTGGACAACGATGCAAGCACTTTGCATCTCACTTGCAAAATGAAACATCAGAGTACCTACCTTATTTGGTCATTTTTAGCATTAGCCACATTCATAATTATGAAGTTCTTGGAATGGTGGCTGGCCCATAGTAAAAGCTATGTGTTAAGTAAATGAATACTCAACCAATGGGGCTTGAGCTGTGGGACATTTTCTCCTTTACAAGGGGTCTGGAGGGAGGCAGGCTGGAGGTCTCCATCCATGGGGTTGGCACTCCAGCCCCCCGTGTGTCACTCCTGGGTCACAGGGTGGCAGCTGCCGCCCTGGACGCCTCAGGACACTCAGACAGGAAGCAGGCACGCTGCAGTCAGCACCTGCCAGGGTGTCTTTTCTCGACGGGGCTCCCCGTTCACCAGCAGTGTTTCCCAGAGGCCCCGGAAGACAGCCTTCTCCCTTCATTAGCTGGAAACAGGGCACATGGCCTCCTGCAACAAGGGAGGCATGTAGGAGGTGCCCAGGACGGGAGGTCACCTGAGACACACCTGACATGGAGAAGCAGGAGCTCCTGGGGCTGTGATCTGTCCTTCTTGTAGAGTGCGCTCCGGTCCCTCCCCTGCCGGAGCTTCCTTGCGTTTTTCTGCCTCCCATTGCTGCCCACCCTGTACAGCCCTCCGGGTCACCTGGATGTGCATGGGGCATGGAGGACATCAGAAGACCAGTGCTTGCACCGGTGGACTTTTTGTGTTGATAACAGCTAGCACATGGGGAGGCGTCCCTGGGGCTGGGCTGCCCACTCCGTGGCAGGGAGCCCTCCCCCAACTCGCACATCCGAGAGGAGACACAGGAAGTGATCCAACCGCCTCTGGTGCCTGGGGCTGCGGAAGGGCTTCTCTAGACAGCCTGAGCGCTGGCAGAAGACGCTCGGAGGAGGGCCAAGCCCCACGGGACCCCTGGCCTGTTTCTCAACCAGCCTTGGTGACCCACGCCTTTCAGGGTGGGGACGGCGGGTGGTGAAATGTAGGATTTTGTTTTACAAGAATTGAGACTTGTTGAGAAAAGAGCCGCAGCTGGCATTGCATTGCACACTAACCTGGGTAGCCTCTTGGGCGTGGTCGGTGGTAGAGACCCCAGGGAGGAAGTGGTCGAAGGGCTAAAGAAGCCAAGTTCAAGGCTGGGTCAGCGCGCAGGTCAAGGGAAGTTCCCACAGGCCACGGCTGCGCGCAGTTCCTCCTGTGACCAGCAGAGGGCGCGGCTCCCCTCCGCACCGCGGGCGCCATGGGACCTGCTTTGTCTTCCGCTGTCCTCCCTTGGCTTCCCCATCCCGGGGGTTACCCTCTTGATCCTCTTCCGTTGGTTCCTTGAGCTCTTGGCAGAGACGAGGGCTGGAGCAGTTCTTTTTAAACGATTGCGTTTGCTGGTTTAATTCTGTTCCTGTGATGGGCAAGGAAGTGTTCCCGGAGCCTCAGGAGAAACCTCAGGACTTTGAGGCAGGAGGCAGCCACTTATGTCCCCGAAAGCCTGGAGCTGACTTGGGTCCTGGGGCGGCTGAGCGCCCCCCTCCACGTCCTGGGTTAGCGACGTCATCCACTAATCACCCGCGTGTGCGCATGCTCACTGATTCAGTCAACAAATGTCTGTTTCCTGGGTGCCTGCGACGTCCCCAGCCCGTGCCTGACAAAGGTCCCCGAACTCATGCAGTGACTGGGCGAGGGCCCAGGTCTTTGGGCCATCAGCTCTCTGGGGTCGTCAACCTGCGAGGGTTCTCTGGGAGCACCGCAGGCCTGGTTCAGCTCCCACCATGTGCCCTCCGGAATGATTGTCACCAAGTGACCAGGCAGGAGTGACCATGCTCACTCCAAGGTGAGGAACTGCAGTTCCAGAGAGGGGTCTCCAGCCTGCAGCCAGTCTCAGAGGGTCTGTGGGACCCCGGAACTTGAGCTCTCTCACCCCGCCTCCCCCCACCTCCGATAGAGCGGACTGTGTCTGGGAGTCTCGGGGGTGCTGAGCTAAGGCAGTGGGCTCTCCTACATCGTGTCTAACGTGCAAATGGGGCCCATCCTGCCCCTTCTCTGATCCTCCCCACCCAGGAGAGGGCATCTTGCCCACCCCGTGGTCAATGTCAGACTTGATGGTTACCTTGAACCCCACCCCCATATCCAGCTCATCATCAAAAGCAGAAATCTGGGGGCCTTCTCTGGCTCCTTTCTTTCTCCCGTCCCTCCACAGCTGACCCACCACCAATTCTCTGGGACCATCTTGGGGGACCCTGAATCAGGCCTGCTCAGCACCTCGTCTCCCTCGTGGGTGGTTGCCAGCCTCCTGCTGCATCTCTCTGCTTCCTCCCTTACCTGTGGTCCCTTCCCCATCAGCAGCTGGAGGGATCCTCTGGCGACTCAACTCCTGCCTCCAGAGGATCTCGTAGTCGTTGTATCAAGGACGACAAGACACTGCGTGGCCTGGGCCCTGCCCTCTGTCCAGCCTGGCTCTCGCCCTGGCCCCGCAGTCTCTGCCTCTCTTCAGCGCCCTGTGCTCCTCCCACCTCATGGCCTTTGCCTGGACTGCCCGCGCTGCCTGTGAGCCCTCGCTCCGTGACTTGTCTGGTTCATCCCCACTGAGCCTTCGGTTTCAGAAAGAGCGTCACTTCCTTGGAGCAAGGTCCGCCCACGCAGGTGGGGCGTCCCTCACTCTGTTCACTGAAATCAGTGGCTGACTGGTTGCTTGGCTGTGAGCTCCGTCTCATCTGCAAGGCCAGGAGTTCTGAGATTTCAGGGTCCCATAATGCGCTGCTCCTTGTGATATTCCCCAGACACTGTAAGTTTGTTACAAAAATGCTCGGGAAATATTTGATGGGTACTATTAACGTGCATCTCTTTTTAAAACTGAGGTGTAGTTGATGTGCAATATTATATCAGTTTCAGTGTACAGCATAGTGATTCACAATTTTTGTATACTTAATCTGCACTTTATGTAAGAATGAAAGCAACTCTGAAAACACATGTGAGTGGGGTTGGGTCTCCACATGGTCCTTTTTCCACACCACCTGCTGCTAAGGTGCACATCTCCACGTGTGGGTATCTGCCAGCCTCAGGGTGTCACCTCTGCCGTGGTGTCCTCCTGCTGACTGTTGTGGACAGAGGAAGACCCTCCCTTTCCTTCATCACTTTGTGTTTTTGGAAGGGACACATTTTATAGACTTCGCAGTCTTTTTAGTTCTTTGAGGCAACTGTGTGGGGTTTATCAAGGCTGCCCGGAGTCAGGAAATGGCTTTGGGTTTTCTGATCAAGGACCAGAAGGGTGACCCCTGGGAGAGCTTCTGTCTGATTCGAAGCCCAGGGCAGGGACAGGACAGTTTTAAGTGTCCTGTGCTCAGCAGAGAGGCTGACCGAACACAATTATTCTTCAGATCAAAAGCTCAGCCCAGGTGCCTCTGTGTCCCTGGTTTGGTTTTGTTTTTAAAACAGCTTTATCAAAATAAGTTACATACTGTAAAGCTCACCTGTTTAAAGTGGAAAATTCCATGGTTTCTGGTATATTTACAGAGTGGTGAAGCCATCACCATGTCATTTTAGAGCATTTAGAACATTTCTGTTACTCTAAAAAGAAGCCCCTCACTCACTAGCAGGAATCCCCCAGACCCCTCCCCGCCCGAGGTAGTCACCAGCCTGCCTTCTGACTCTGGGGACAGCTCACATAATGGAGTCATATCATACGTGGGGTTTCTTGTGACTGGCTTCTTCGGCTTGGCGTAGTGTTTTCAAGGTCCATCCATCTTGTGCAGGTATCAGTATTTTATTTCTTTCTATGGCTGAATAATGTTACATTGGGTGAATACACCACATTTTCTTCATTTATCGATTGGTGGACATCTGGATTATTTCTGTGTTGGGGCCACCGTGAAGTGTGTTGGTTCTGTAAGGGTTCCACAGTGTGCTTCCCGACCAACCCCGCCCTTGCAGGGGTCTTGTTGAGGGGGTGCAGTTGGGGACTTTCACAGAGACCCCCTGAGGATCCTTGAGGCGGAGACTTTGTGTGGACAGCGGCCTCCCGCAGTCTGTGGCGGCCAGCTCCCCAGCCTGGGGTGGGTGCCTGGGAAGGCCTGGCTCTGCCCTGCAGGCAGCTTCCTCGACTTTCATGGCTGCTGACCACTCATTTTTTAAAATTTAAAACTGTTTTTTATTTTGGAGCATTTCAAAGCCAGAAGAAACACAACGACCAGCTCCACCCCTCCCTGATTCAAACAAGTCAGCATCCTGCTGACGCGGACGTGTAAGAACCGAAGTTTGGTGGTCGCTTTTGTCTTCCGCCCCCAGCTCCACGTGCGCTCCCGGAGCAGGTGCTGAGCCTTGTCCTTCTCGGTGCCTGTAAGCACCGCCTTACAGTCAGCGAGAGCAGGGACTAGAGAAGCTCTGAGGTGGCGCACGGACGAGGCACTGAGGGGTACTGGCGTCTAGGGACAGTTCTCGTGGTCTTCGTCCTTCCCATGCACGACGGGGAGGCTGCCTTTCTGTCACTGTAGTGATGGCTTCCTTTAAAATGGATTTCAGTGCAGATTGTCGGTAGCAGGACAGGTTCTGAGTCTGGGAGACCCAGAAGCGTGAAGGTGAGGAATGGGGGGCAGACAGCCGGCAGCCACTGGCGTCCTCTTTCTTCCCCCTTCCTGCCCCACATATCCCTGAGCTGCCGTCCACACCCCCAAACCCCGCTGGCCCTTCTCTGTGTCTGCTGCTGGCTGGCTTCCTCCACCACCACAGGCTTTCGCATTCAGATGTGGGAGGCTGATGGCGTGGTTGAGGGGCTCCTGAGACCTGCCTGCTTCAGGGCCAGGACTCAGCATGGCTCTCAGGGGCTGCCTGAGGACACACTTGGAGAGACCCCGGGCTGGGAGCATCAGCCCTGCCTGCCCTGACTTGTGACCAGGTGTGCTCACCTCTCTGAGTTGCCCTCACCTGTAAGGTGGGGGCTGTAGTAGCTCACACGTTCTAGGTGTGTGAGGAAGAAATGCTGCTCCCTCTTCCCCCAGAGAAGGGCTCAGCCCAGAGGTAGGTGTGTCACCCGCCAGCACGTTTTTACTTGGATAAAAAGTATTTAGAAAAACATCCTATCAGTCTCCTCTTTGCTTCACGGTATGTGCTGACAACCATAAGGAGATGTTTTGGGGGTGACATCTATTGATCTATTGGTGGCCTTTCTCAGCTCCCTCCTCCCGGCCACCTGGAAGACCCTTTGTTCCCTGTCGGACCCCCGCTCCTGGCGTGGCACGCAGCACACACTAGGCGCTGCAGAGTCCTTGAGGGCAGGCGGGCAGGCAGGCGGGCTCTCAGAGGGGACTGCCGCTAAGCACGCAAAGCTCCGTGTGGAGTCAACACGCACGTTGTTTCTCCACATCTCAGTTCTGTCCTTGTCTCTTCACTGGGGCTCACCCAACCCTGCCAGGTGCTGCTGGGGTGCAGGGGCAGCCCTGCAGCTGCCGGACCCCTGACAGGCTCCGTCTCTGAGCCCCAGTTGGGTTCATGACCTGCAGTGGGGCTAAGAGCACCGCCCCCTGGGCTTGTTTGAGGGGCGGAGATGGGATCGCGCCCAGCTGGTCCCGCGCCCGGGGGGGGGGGGGGGCGGGCAGGCAGGGTGGTGTCTCTGCAGCCCTTTGTCACCCAGGCTGTGTGACACAGCTCCACGCCACGCCCTCTCTCTGTCCTTCCCTGGGCTTTCCTCCCCGTCGTTCCTGTCCCATGCCTGAGCTGGAGACGCGGGAGCTGCCTGTGTTTCCCCCACACTACCATCTAGAGCGGTGAGAATTGCTCATTAGCACCTTGGGGAACAGCTCTGTAAGTGGCAGCCCTAGGGGGTGTCACCTCCCTTGCCTGGCCTCAGCTCCATCAAGGAATCCAGGGGAAGCCTCCTTGGAAGGCACCAGGTGCCCCTCCTTCCTCTCTCTTCCCAGGATTAGGGCTGAGGGTCTGGAGGGAGGAGGAGTGGGCGGTGGGGAGGAGGATGTGGGCGGGGACAAAGCTCCGGAGGGCCCCGCCCCCCATCCCATGATGGAGCCAGGGCAGCAGGACCCACTGGCCTCCAAATCCCCTGAAGAGCAAGGGTCTGGGAAACCGGCGTCTGAAGCTGCTGGAGAGGTTAGGCCCTGCCTCCAAGGGAGGCACCTCAGGGTCTCCTCCCCTCCAGCTGGGGAGGGGGAAGAAGCGGGATGTGGAATCCTTGTTTCTAGAGCCCGCGCGGCTGGGGTGGGGGTGGGCGGTTCATAACTCAGGATCCAGCCCCCACCTCCCTCCGGGCAGGCGGCGTGCCGTTCAGGTATTTGAGACCCCTCCCCATCACCACGCTGGCTCTCACTCCCCGCTCTTGTGACGTCAGGCTCCCCGCGCGTGGCATGATGGGAGAATCCTAATGTTTTCCAACAGATGCTCCAAGAACAGCTTTCAGATTAAAGCAATTGCAAGAGCAAAGATTCTTTTTTCCTTTTTTTCCCGGGGGGGTGGGGGGTGGGGTGGGGGGAGGGAGCACCCCCAGAAATTCCTGGACATCACCCCCTGCCCCAAGCATGCAATAAACAGTGACAAGAAAAAGTTTTTATTTCCTGGTTCAACTTTTTTTTTTCCTGGAATATAGACTGAAGAATGGAAATAAACGCGAATAAATAACAGGCAGGCCGCGCACGCCGGGATGCGCCTGGCTGCAGCCGCGAGGCTATTGTCTCATCGCCCTGAAGCCAGCCCCGGCCTCGAGCTCTGGCTCCTTCCCTTTCCCTGTCCTTTTTGATTTTTCCTTTTTAAAAAGACGCCCCCTCCAGCCCCCTCGCCGGTGACCTTGGCCGCCTCGGATGCTCTGATTCCACGCGGCTCCCTCCAACTTGCCGGGCCCATGGCCGCGTCCGAGGACGGGAGCAGCTGCCTCGTGTCGCGGGGCCGCTCGCAGAGTGACCCCAGCGTCCTCACCGACTCCTCGGCCACCTCCTCCGCGGACGCCGGGGAGAACCCAGGTAACAGGGCGGGCGGGGGCGGCTGGACGAGCGGGTAAGGCCAGGGAAGGGGGCGCTGGGCGTGCGTCCCCGGCGCCACTCTGCGCCCTGGTCTGCATTTGGGATGCCGCGGCAGGACCCGGGCGCTCAGGCTCCCACTAAGGCGACAGAGCCCTTTGTCCGGAAAGGAACCGGTTCGCCGGTTAGAGCCCTGGGCTCCGCATCGGCCCTCCTTGCGGGTTGGTGGGCTCTGCTGTTCCCTCCCAGGGGCTTCCCTCCTTTGGGCGCTGACCAGCTAGGGGATGAGAGTCAGACCTGTAGCCGCTTCCGCCAGTGCTGGCTCCGAGCTCTGACCCCTCCCCGAGGCCCCAGCTCAGGTGGCCCGGGCGGCCCGGCATGGGCGTCCCCGCCCGGGCAGGGCGGCGTTCGTGCGGCCACCGCTCAGAGGGGCTTCCGCGGGGCGCCCGACTCGGCGGGGCCTGGCGCACCTGGGCGCGCCCACCGGCCTCCGGGACAGGTGCGCTTGTGCTCGCAAGAGCTGCCACAGGGAGATGGAGGGCGTGCGCCAGGACCAGGGCTGATTTCATTAAATTATATGGACTTCGTCCACTCCCCCACCCCCACGGTGGCGTCGATTGTTCAGGTGATAAATCTGGTCACAAAGGCGTCTATATGGCTGGATTGATTACTTTCCAGAGAGGAAGAAAGGCCCTAATAAAGCAAGAGGGGGGTGGGCTGTGCGCCCTGTCACCATGGAGACGCAGGAAGCAAAGTGATCATTAAAACCTTTCTCCACCAGAAGGCAATTTTCACTTCACAGGGAGAAGTCTGAGCTTCTGAAATGTAGGGTTCAAAAAAAGAATCAAAGCTGGTGTTTTGGTATCAAGCCACAGGACTCCGTATCTCAGAGAAGCAGGATCCATTCACGGGTTCTGTTTTGACAATAAGTTGCTCTTACCTTCCTTTGAAGACTCATTCTCTCTAAATGCGCTGACCCCAAATGGGGACTTGATCACATTAAATGGTGGGCATGGAACTCCAGATACTCCCTGGGGCTGGGGTGAACCGGCTTGTAGGGAGGGATTCCTTTACTTGGCTGGAACACAGAGGAGCTTCACTATTTAACTGCAAAAAAAAAAAAAAAAAAAAAAAAAAGACCCATTAAAGGCAGCTCTGTGGGCGCCAGGGTCCAATCTGAAATTTTAAACAATAAAGCCATGCAAGCTTTGTAAGGTTTCTTTGTTAGGACTATTGACACTGTGTCATTTGGTCAAACTAAGGTACCAGCCGGAGGAAATCCCTGGCTTGTTATATCTGGGAGGGCAAGTTAATTTCCTTGGAGTTTCAAGCAGAGGCTGCCATCGGCAGACCCTTAAGGCTTTAATTAATCCTTTTATTAGAAATCGGGGATTAAGGCGTCAACACTCCATGACGGGCTGGCTTTCTCTGGGTTGGAGATGCGCATTCACGATTATTCCAATTATGGAAGTTGAGTGGCTCCTCACAGGAGAATCCTTCTCAGCTCCTTTTGTCTCCCTGGCAGTAAAAGGAAGCAAACTTGAAGCAAGAATTATGGAGGATTTAGCTTTTCGGCTGTCTGTGAGTTGATGCCTCCGTGGGTGGGAACAGAGGGCTTGGCAGGTAGCTCGGCCGGCCTACCTGGGAGAGAGGTGGAAGGACTTGGATGCCCGTGATTAACTGATGCCTTGGGAGGATGAAAGCCTGAGTTAGTCTCTGGTTCAGATGTTCAAAATGGGACCCAGAGAGCAGATGCCTGAGGTGAAACATCTCTTAGTGTGTATAATTCTGGGAGTGGAGAGAACCTTACTAAAAAGCATCAATCAATGGAGCAATTAAGGGTTGTGTTAAGCAGAGGCGTTCTGGTGGAAAGAGAATCAGAATCGTCAAGTTGGAAGCACCTGGGAGCTTGAAGCAGGAAGGGTGGGTGAGGGGATCATTTTCTACAGATGCTTTGGTTGGCTTGGCGCCCACTTGTATACCTCTCTTGACGGGGGACTCATTTCTTTCTGATGCATTGCGTCCTTCTCTTTGGGCAGATTCATTTAAAAATTCTTTGCAGATGGCTTGAAAAGGTCTTCTATCAGTCAGTCCTGGTGGGGATCCTCTCATGATGCATGTTACCTGGGCTTCCAGAGAGTCTGGTGTTTTTAGTTAGTTATCGCACTGACCTGAGTCATTTCTTCACCAGGCCGAGGGGTCCCAGTCCTTCAGCCCGCTCCCCCTGTAGTAGACCTCTCTCATCAGTCCGCTTGCTGCTCTGAAGTGCGACTCCTGCAACGTGAGGCTGGTGCATGAGCCGCGGGATAACCCAGCAGAGTCAGGCAGAAGAGTCACCACCTGCCGTCTAGACTATGTTTTTATGAAACAGCCCAAGTTGCATTTACCCTTACCCTCTCTCCAAAATGCATTTTTAATGCATCAATATTCTCTCAATGAAAGCTCAGAACAGTATGGGAAAGGTAGGCAGTGCCATCCTTTCTCTCACTCTGCAGAGGTGGTCTCTGTGATGAGTTTGGTAGAGCATCCTCTTCCTGCATGTTTATATTTCCTTGTTCTTGGGAAAAGGTATTCAGGACAACACAAGTGGTCGTGCGCCGTATGGAAGCATCTTCGGTTTGGATTTCTGCTCAGCACTGGGTCTTGGAGGTCTCACCGCATGGTGGGTATCTGTCTCCCTTTCTAACCCCCCCCGCAGCATCCCAAGGAATATATTTTTCATGGCTGAGCTATTACATATTTGTGTTTCCAATTTTTACCCATTTACAAGCAACACAGAGATGGCCCTCCAGGCAAAGCCTCCTTGTGCTCACGTGTGAATTTCCTCGAGGGCATGTCCCAGCTAGTAGGACACGTGTCTGGGTTGTAGGAGACCCACGTGTAAATTTTTTTATAATATTGCACCCTCCTGGAAAATGTACCCTTGACACTCCTTCCAGAATCTGCACGCGCCCTTTCTCCAAAGCCTTGCCGACCACCTGAGGTCATCATTCTGGTTTTCTCTCACACGAAGGGGGACAAGGGGTGTCTCGTCGTGTTAATTTGTGGCTCTTTGATTGCTAGTGAGTGTGGGCATCTTTTTGTGGCTTTATTTGTGCATTAAATCTCTCAGCAGCTGCATCTGCAGCCACGGACTGCGTGGCAGGAATGAAGGATTTTCCCAGAGGGGTGACCCTAATGGTCTCACCACATCCTTGCTCCATTCATGATTCTGTCGGCAGCTTGGCGGGGTTCCTCTCTGCAAATCCTTACTCTATGCCCACAAGTATGGTTAGGATTTTCCCCTGAACTTAACATTTTAAAAAAGTAACTCGGCATCCCCATCACCTTGCCTCCTTCCGAGGAGCTCATACTCACCAGGAGGAGTTTTGCTTCCTTTTGTCCCCTTAGCTCTCAGGATGTGGGATGGGCTCTGCCCTGGCATTGGTCCCGTATGGACCTCCTTCTGGTCCAGTCCCACGCCCCCTTCTCACCTTGTCCCTTCACAGCTCTTCCCTGCCGATCCCCTCTTCCTGACACTCTCCCCTCCCTGGGTGTTTGCTGCACTGCCCTCCCCAGCTCCCTGCTCATTGTTTGCTCCATCTCCTCTTCCTCGTCCATCACATGGGGGTTCCCGAGGGGCCGTCCTTCGCTGCCTTCCTCCTCCGCTCTCAGCCTGGTTCCCAGATGCCAGGACCAGAGACTGGGCCCAGAGTGACCTGGGACAGCTGTGTAGAGCGTGTCCGTGGGGACTCGTAATTTGCCTTTTTAAAGATTCTGCTGTGCAACCAGGTGGGGGACCCTTTAGAGTGGTTTCTCAGCCTCGCACTGTGGGCATATGTGATGGAGTCCTTCTCTGCTGTGGGGCCAGTCTGTGCGCTGGAGGATCTTTAGCAGCATCCCTGGCATCTGTCCACTAGACGACAGCAGCCCCCCCAGCCCCTGACCGTGACCGTGGAAAACGACTTCAGATGTTGCCAAGTGTCTCCTGGGGGCAAAATCTCCCTGCAGAACTGCTCATGTAGATCATTGGTTCTCAAACCCAAGTGTGCATCATAATCACCCAAAGGCTCGTTGCCCCCACCCGCAGTGTTTCTGATTCAGCCTGCGGTGGGCGGGGTGACGTGTGGGCGTGGTAATGTGTGGGCGTGGAGATGTGCAGTTCTAACAAGTGACCAGGTGATGCTGATGGCGTGGGTCAGGGGACCACATCTGGGGAACCGTTCAGTCTAGGGCTCAGCCCCTCTGTGTCCTGCTGACCCCTGCTTGCCCAGGTCTTAGTTGGCTGTTACCTCCTCAGAGGGCCCTCCTTGTTCACCTGATTAGGTTAAGTAGCTGCCCTGCCCCGACCACCTGGATCTTGTTTCTCCATCCTGATTTACTCACGGGGCTCATCCCCACCTGGGATCCTAGTCTTGTTCTCTGTGGACCATCCCCCCTAGGCTGGGGACCCAGCACAGACCTCGCCTGCAGGAGGCCTCAGTAAGCCTCTGTGGAACCAGGCACCAGGTGGTGTCTTAGCAGACCAGGCTTGGGGGTGGCCAGGCGGTTGGACGGGACCTTCGTGATTACATAGCTCAGTGACGGCTGAGAGTGGCCAGGAGGTCAGTGTGGAGGAGGGTGTGGCCACACCTTTCTGCAGGGACAAAGCCATTTCTGCTCATCACCTGGAGAGGGAGAGTGCTTTCAGAGAATCTGCTCCCCCCCTGAGCTGCAGAAAGACACCCTCCAGGCTGGGGTGTCCCTTGGCCTGAACCCTTAAATGGCACCCCTGCCCATGAGGGGGTCGTGAGCCCATGTTTTCTGTGTTGTGCTTCTTCCCGGTTTTCCTTGAACGATCTCTTGCTCCAGAGTCCTGAGCTTTGGGAATCTCCCTCTGGCCCCTTCTAGAATGTCTCCATGGCTTAATTAGCCATAGAACTAGGTAGTAATTACTTTGTCAGCTTCTTTGGGGTTATTAAAAATAAAAGCTGGATGCTGAAAAGAATACAGAGTTTAAAAACTTAGAATTTTTGCTGGTGATGAAAGTACCGCACATTCCTGGTAGAAATGATTGGAGGCTTTTGAAACTTCTGTTTCTCCTGCCCTTCTCACCCCGCTGCGACACAGGCGGCAACAGCCAGGGGGCGAGGCACAGCTTCGTTCCCGGGACTGTTCTGGGTGCCAGGTGTGGCTGTTCGGCAGAAGGCCAGTCAGAGCCTGGGGTGGACCTCCCTCCTCCAGCCCGTCCCTCTTTGATCACCTGAGCCACTTTTTCCCTTCTCCTTACTGGTCACTCTTTGAAATGACCTCAATTATTGGACAAACTAGCTTATTCTCTTTCTCTCCCTCCAGACGGCACTGTCTACGGGAGTCACTCGCTACTTAGGACAATTTTAGCCTAAAATCAACTAACATTAAAGTTTCCTCTCAGTTGCGCTGGCCACATTTCAAGGGCACAGTTGCCACACGTGGCTGGCAGCTGCCATGTTGAAGAGTGTGGATCTAGAACATTCCATCCTTGCAGACAGCACTGCCCTGTAGTGGATGACCTTGAGGGCAGAGCCTCGTCCCTTGTCCTCTTGGCTGGGCTGCACTTGGCTGTTTCCCAGTGGATGTCTGTTGATTGAACGGCTCTGTCAGAGGGCAACCGACAAGGTCTGAGAGCTTCTCTGCTGGATGCCCTCAGCTGATCACCTCACGCCCTTAAAGGGCACACTCAAGCAGAGATTATTCCTTACCCACGCACGACAACTTCATTTCAATTCAGTGAGCTCCTGCAGAGAACCGAGAATGTGCCACAGTTGGTCCTGGCTGGATGGGTCTCTTTGACAAAGAGAACAATGACGTCCAGAGAGATTCTTTGCCTGGAGTTGGAGGGATGGGTCCAAGGCCTGGCTCTGCCACGTACATGCTGTGTGACCATGGGCAAGTCACTTCACCTCTCTGAACCTCCATTTCCTGGATGTAACATAGGGGCAGGGATTGTTGCTAACTCCATGTGGGTGAGGATTACTGAGCTATTGTCTAGAAAAGAGTCAGTTTGGAGACACCAGTCATTGGTTTCACAGCTGGGAGGCAAGTATGTCCTTGACATCCTCTAATCATCTTGAGATAATTCTGTCTTCTGTGAATAAAGTCGGGGAGGCAGGGGACCCTGTGATGAGAGGTGGGGAGGCACAGGAAGGACAGCTGTGGGTTAATTTACAGCCCCTCCTCTAGCTGGCTCTGTCAGAGCCAAGCTGGTCAGCTTCTTTGGATTTTGTTTCCTTCACTGATGAGATGTGAGTTAGTTTGATGCCTGGCCCACACTGTATGTCCCACCCTGTATGCCCCACCCACCCTATAAGCCCCACCCAGCCACTCTGAGCCTCCCATCCTACCAGCCCCTCCCACTCCACCCCCCTCACTCTCTGCCCCGCCCACCCTTGACTGGCCTCATCATCTTGCAGGAAGGCTGCCTGTACTTTAGATGAAACAGACACATGTGATCACCCCACTCCTCCATTCCTGGCTCGAGCAGTCTATCCCACAGATGTATACGTATCTGTGGTGGCGCAGACACACAGACACAGACATACCCTTCAGTTCCTTTAACTGGAATGGCCACTAGGACAAGATCTATATTCAAAGTCAGGCAAGGTGATGGTCGAGAATCAGGGGGCAGCGCTGTTGGAGGTCCCGTCTTTAATGGGCTGGGGTGGGTGTCCCTGGTTGTTGAAGCGCATCATCTGGATGGGTAACGTGGCTGCGCACTTTTACCTCGTGACCACGGCAGGAGGAGATAGCGATTAGTCAGCAGCTGGAAGATGAACCTGCCAGGACCCCAGTGGCGGTGGGAGCTGGGGCTGCAGGTTCAGGGAGCGCCCCACACGTGGTTCTGCAGTTGTGTTGAGTGTAGTTCTTTGCTGAAGTTGCTGTTGGTCTTACTATTATTAATGAGCTTGTTGCTATTCCTTGATTTTTTTGGTCCCGTTGCTTCTTGAAAGTTTGTATCCGTGTGCAGGCAAAATTTCTGCCTCGTTGTAATCGCGAACTCAGGGGATTGGAGTCAAGTCAGGAAGGTGAGCCAAAAATGATCTCTGCGCTTCCCTTTGGCAGGAGAACCTTGTCTCGGGCCACATTAACTGTGGGGTGACGTTGTTTCTGCAGTCACATGAGTCAAGTCATCGCTGACCTTGGCCCATTTGTCAGTGGGGTCTTTTGCGCAGAGCTCCCCAGAGCTTGCCAGCACCAGGGCTGTCTCAGCCTGACCGCCATCCTCAGGGGTCCACTTGGCCCCATCCCACCATCTCTCTTTTCCTGTTGTATCCAGGTGACCAGCATACAGGTTCTGCCCAGAGACTGGTGGTAGTTATTGGTCTTCCTTTAAATCAAATTGATTTGCAGACAAAAGAAGATGGGCTTAAAATAGTAACAAAGCAGGAGTGGTGCGACATCACTGGACGCATGTGTGGCAGACATCACCAAGGTGGTGCGGGTTTCAGGGAAACGGGGAAATGCTGTTGTCTTATCATCTTGGCCTTGTGACTCTTCCATTCTTATTTACCTGCTGATGCATTAAGCACTGCTGTGTGTAGGGAGCGAGGTGCGGAGGAAGATGGAGGGGCATTGCCTGTCCTGGGAGCTCACCCTCTGGCTAGAAGCATAGCATTTGGACCAGTAAAATGATAGGTGATTAAGCACCAGACCTCCCACATTGCACCCTCTGTGTGGCGTCCGCTTCATCCTCTGCAGCCTCCAGTCCTCTGCGGTAGCCCCGAGGGCTCTCTCCTGCACCTCCTGCAGGTTGGCAGGTCTGCGATCCAGGATGGGCTCAGCCGGGAGGCTCTTCTCCACGTCCTCCTCCTCCTCGGACCCAGCGGTGTCGTCTTGTGGCAGTGGTGGACCTGCGCGAGCCTCTTAGGGTCTGGGGCCCTCAGTTCTGCCTGATTCTGTTAGACTGGGCACTTGACCAGTTGAGGGTCGAGGGGAAGGAGTAGAGTTCACCCCTTGGTGGGAGGAGCAGGCAGGTGCCACACAGACACAGGAGGGGTGGAGAACTGGGGCCGTGATGCAGGCTTTTTTCCCCTCCTAGACCAAGCTCCTTGGGGCGAGGGGCTTGGCCACATTCACGTTGCCGGTGTTCATGGCAGGGCCTTGACTTTGGGAGGCCAACAGACAGGGTGTTGAGGGGAGCCAGCAGATCTGTGGACTCTTTGGTGTCACCGGTGTCCATGTGACTTTGCAGATCCACCTAACGTCTCTGAGCCTCGGTTTCCCCACCTGTAAAATGTACCTGCACAGGAGGTGGCGGTGCCAATTTGATGGGGTGGCTTCAATAAGCATTCAGCTCAGGGCCTGGAACGCGGGAAGACCCCAGTCACCAGGGGCTGGAGTCGGCCCCGCCATCATAATGGAGACGCTTCCACCACAGGCCTCTTGGAGGCCCCTGCACATTTCGGCTGATGACAGATGTCAGGGAAGCCCTGGTCCAGGGCAGCTTTTAGGCTCCCACGTGCTCTCCCACGGGGGCCTTGCGATGTTGAAAGAAGGGTCGCTCCTGGCCCGGGGCCGCAGAGGGGGGCAATCCGACAGCCCTGCGGGACTCTCCACTCTTCCTGCCGTGTGGCCCTCGAGCTGGTTCTTGGGGCTCCTCTCGGGGCACTGTGCCCGTCTTCCTAGTCCGGGAGCTGGACTGGGGGAGCGAGAATGCGGAGGTTTTGTAACTGGCCCAAGTCAAAGGTCAAGGTCAAAGGCTGAGTCACAGCCCAGCTGGAGCATGAGGCTGTGGCTGTGCTGAGCTGACCAGAGTCCCCGGGCTCCTTGAGGTTGGCCTTGGGCTCCAGAAGGAGGGTGTGAGGCTGGTGGAACTGACGGCTTCAACTTCTGTTTTTCCTTTTCCCCTAATCCTTGCAAGGAGCTGCTTTTGCCTTAATATGAAATAACGGAAAATGTAAGAATAATTTATTGTTTTATCTCATTTTTTTAGCGGGAAAGGTGAGTAGCGGGGGCACATTCATCACATCCAACATGGAACAAACCAAGCAGTGCTCCGTGCCTGCACTCTCCCGGGCAGGTGCGCGGGGTGGGGAGCACCGGGGCCAGATTCCGCGTGTCTCCCCTGGAATCTAATGGAACTCATCTTTTCCTTAAAATCCTTATTACAAACCACACTGACATTTTAATGGGAGATTAATTTCCTTGAATATTTTCCCAACTCTTTCTGCTTTCTAGGAAACATACTTGTACCTTTTTACTTTAAAGATACATGTCATCCACCATTCTGTCCTCAGCTCCAGAATAAACTTTTGCTCATAGTAGGTGCACAGTAAAATTGGTTTTCTCTTCAGTGCACGGCAGTGACACCCAGCAGCCACTTCGTAGTCCTTTCCCCGTGTTCCCGTAAGGAGCAGTGAAACTGAGGGGGAGAAATCCCCCGAGGAAGCCGTGACAGCAAAGCGTGATGATCAGGTCAAGTGGTCTCGCCCTGCTGGAGATTCCTGGAGCAAGTGACCAGGCAGAGAGGGCTGTTCAGAGGGCAACTTGTCAGTAACACGTGTGGCTAAAATAAGCCTACAAACTCGTTAATAATTGCTCTCTAGGTAGTTTTTTTAAGTTAACTAATAACAGTTTGTTCCAGGAGGATGTTAGCAGCGAGCAGCTGTGTGCTCACAGGCAAATATCCATTCCAATCCCTTGTCTCTTTTCTGTTTCCTTTTTCTGACCCGGGCGGGGTTCGTGGTGGTATCTTGCTTGGTGAGCTCTGGGGCCAGGAGGCTGTGGGGGCCTGAAGCACAGGGGCGACATCCCAGGAGCCAGTTCTGGTTGAAGAGGGGCCATGAGAGCCTGCGAGGACCAAAGGAGAGTTGCACAAAAGTTGGAGGACGGTGCCTGTAGCTCACGGCAGGTGAGGCTCCTCCCTTCCCCTACCCTGCCTGCTTGCCATCTAGCAAATCGCCTGCCTTCTCTTAGGCCAGGTGCGATGCCAGGTGTGGGGCCACCACAGAGAGCAGAGAGGGGCCCACCCCGTGGAGTTGTCTAGTGGGGGTGGACTCGGATGCCAGTCTCTGGGGAGGGGGTGAGGGCTGTTCTGCGGCTGTGAGGGGCTGACAGGCTGGAGATGTGGAGGGAAGGTATCCAGGGGCGGTGAGTTGAGACCCAAAAGGTGCTCGGAGTGAACCAGGCCATTCGGGAGGGAAAGGTGCTCTGGGCAGAGAGAACGGCTGTGCAAAGGCCAGGAGGCAGGAGGCAGCTTGGGGAGCTCACAGAGCTGAAGTTAGCCAGTCCTGGAGGAGGGGCATGGGGAGAAGGGTGGGGGCGGGTGAAGGAGTCATGCGTGCATGTGTGCACATATGTGTGTACATGTGCCCTGCTGTGACCTACCCGCCTTGCTTGTAAAAGACACATGCTGTGTGGCCAGGCGCCATGCCCCGCCCCCTCCTGCAGGCAGCTGGAGCCTTTGTGTCTGGGCACCTGGGAGCTGGCCCTGCAGTCAGGCTAGAACCCCGGCCTTGCCGACTGCACCTGGCTGACCTCAGCAAGTCCCCCTGTCAGGCGGTGCCTCAGTTTCCTCATCTGTCAAGTGGGAGCACTGAGTCCCTGCACCATGTGGTTACAGGCAGGATTAAATGACACAGGCTGTCAGGTGCCTGTCACCCGGTGCACGTCCAGGCAGCGCTGTCTTGATCGTTCATGCAAACCGGCTCTCGGCCTGTATCCCCAGACTCCTCCCTGAGGCAGCTGCTGACCAGCTTCTAGTGTGTGCTTTCAGACAGTGTCTGTGCGCTGCATTCTTCCTGTTGTTTTTGTCACAAAGGAAGCCTACTCCTTCACCCTGATTACCATCTTGCTTTTTTCTCTTAAAACTGTATCTTGGAGATACAGATATGAAATTTGAAAAAGTAGGGATGAACCAGATGTGGTGGGGGAGGGGTGAAGGTAATGACCTTCCAGGCAGAGGGAACAGCATGTGCGGTGGCCCTGAGGTGGGAGGGGATGTTGTGTTTGAGCACAGTCCAGACAGCTGGGGGTGGGGGTGGGGAGATGGCCAGGGGCCAGCCCGTGCAGAGTGCCTAAGATCTCTTTGAGGATTTTGGTCTTTATCTAACTGTGAGCAATGTGGAGCCATTGAAGGTTGTATGAGAGACGGTGACCAGTCGATTTGGGACTGGGAAAGATCATTTTGCTGCTGCTTTGGGGGCAAAAGGGTAGGATGTGTGTGTCTGTGTGTTGCAGCTGCCCAAGAGAGAGGAGATGGACCAGAGGCTGGAAGAAGTCATGGAGGAGTAGACAGAGGTGGGGTTTCCAGGGCACTCACTGGGGCTGGGGGCAGGCGCGGGAGAGGGAGGCACCAGGCGTGTGGCTTGTGTTACTCGATGGGGAAGGTTTGTGGAGAACCTGGTTTGGGGGAAGGAGAAGAGTTCGGTCTGAAGGCAGATGCTTTGTAGGAACTGAGTGGCAAAGGCGGGTACTTGGCCTGGAGAGAAGTTAATCACATTGACATGTGAGTAACCAGTGCACACATGAGATTCCCGGAGTGACTATAAGTGTCCCCAGACTCCCCTGTCTAGTATTACACTGGGAGACCCAGGCCAGCCAGCCAGCCCTCTGTCTACCTGCCTGCAGTGCAGGCCCAGTGAGTTCCTCGTCCCCATGGAGCGAGGCTGAGTGACCTGTGCCGGTCACACCAGTGGCTCATGTCAGAGTCAGAGCTTGAACTTTGGGGGCGGGGGGTGGTTCAGAGGGGGGCCTTGGGGTTAGACTGTGTGGCTTCCAGTCCTGAATCTGTGTGACCTCAGGTGAGTCACTTGCCCACTCTGTGCCTTATGCCACCTGTAAAAACAGGACAACACTATTCAGGTTGTTTCCACAGGTGGCCACATTCATTACCACGTGACTTGTCACTTCGCCCACCAGGAGGGGAGGCTGTCTCCTGCCCCCTCACATCTGTGCACTTGCTCTGACCAGTAGGACGAAGCAGAGGTGACACAGGGTGACTCCTGGGCCTGGCCCTTGGAAGCCCTGCAGCCCCTGTTCAGCCCTCTCCCCTGCCGTGCAGCTTGGGCCCTCGTGCGGGGGGAGCGGGGTGCCCCAGCCGACAGTTCCCGAGGGCAGAGCTGTCCGGGGTGTTTCCAGCCCGGGCCATGCTCCGGGCTGTCGTCATGTCCAGCAGGTGAGCCCTGCCCAAGCCCCTGGCCCACAGCAAGTGGACGATGAAATCCTTATTGTTTTAGGCCGCTGAATTGCGGGTGCTTTGTTGTATCTCATCGGTAACTGACATAGACCCCAACCAGCACGCTTGAGAAGCCCGGGCTCCTCCTTGCCCCGAGTTACACTGTGGTCCTTTGTTCTGAGCTGCTGGCCAGGTGCTGACTTTTAAATGAGGTTTCCCTGTTTCTGGCCAACTCTGGATCTGCGTTGAATTGGAGGGGGCACCCGTTACATCTGTGTCCACGTGCGCCTGGTTTGTGGCGGCACCAGGGCTGAACCAGATTTTGAAGGGCGTTCGGCCCAGGAGTTCTGAGCCAGGAGTGTTCTTCGCAGCCCCCTGAGGGGAGCTTAAAAATGTAACGTCTGAACTTTCTCCCTGGAGTTCGTGACTGCCAGGCGTTAACAAGCACTCCTCGGGCACCTGCTCTGCGTCCGCCGCTGTTTCGGGGGCAGGGACGTAGCACTGAATATTGTGACGTCCCTGCCTTTAAAGATCGAACAACTGTATTCAGTTTCCTGTGAAGAGCTGTCATGGAAAAGAATCTGAAAAAAAGTGTGTATGTATGTATATGTATAACTGACTCGCTTTGCCATATATCTGAAACTAACATTGCAAATCGACTACACTTCAATAAAAAATAATTTACATTTTTTATAATAAAATTTTTAAAAAATGAATAATAGGTTCATGGGATGAGGGGAAGCAGGTATGAAAGAAAGAGATATCTGATGTGATGCCAAGGAGCTTTAAATGCCCTGCACGCAGGCTGGAGGAGGGAACTGGTAGGGAGTAGTCAGAGGGCATCTGCAGAGAGAGAGAGAGAGGGGCAGAAAGGAGGGCATTGGTCACATAAATACCTTGAAAAGCCTTCCGGGCTGAGCGAACAGCAAGTGCAAAGGTCCTGAGGTAGCTGTGCTCCTGGACATTGGTGAACCAGGAGACTGGTGCGTGACAGATGAGGGGGTGGGGATGCTGAAGCCAGTGAGGCCAGAGGCACCGGGGGTTAGGATGTGGGCATGTGCAGAGGCTCAGATGGACACTTGGCTTTGTTTTCAGAGCTAACACTTGGAAAGGGGGTGGTGTGCTGCAGGGTAGAGACGAGACCAGGCTGGGCAAGGCAGGAGCAGGTCGTTTGGTTAGAGATGTGGTAGCTGGGAGCACGCTGCTCGTAGCAGATGTCTCTGGTGCCTGCGCCACACGCTCATGGACCACCTCTGCCTCTGTCCTCAGTTGTGCTTCCAACTCAGCCCATGTGACAGGCGACAAGCTCTGTGCTGGAGCCGTCTCGAGTTGGCACCCAAGAGCCAGTGGTTACATTTTCAGGAAGGTTGCGAGGTTGGGGAGATCATGTTGGTACTTGAAATCAGCCGCAGTGGGAGTATTGACACCATGGAAGTTGGCAGTCCTACCTGCCTGCTCCCCCCCGTCACCCAGGTGGTCGTCACACCGGCACACGCCTTGCCAGGGCCTCACCTCGGGCATGAGCTGCATGACCCACAACCTTCTCCCTTGCAGCAGAAGCGAGGCCGCAGCATCAGGGGGGTTAATACCCAGGGGATGATTCTCAACTGACAGGATGGGAGGGAGTAAATGTCCCAGCGTCTCATCCTTCACGTGGGCAGTTCTTGGGGCTCTTACAGAATCCAGCCCCAGTTGCCTGCAGCCGGGACCTTGATGAGGTACCTGAGCTGGTTTTTCCTCTCTCCCTCCTGCTCCCTCGAGCCTCTTTCTGGGACCATCTTCCAGATAAACTGCACCAAGTCCGCCTCCAGCTCTGCTTACGGAGGAAATCAGACCAAGACAGTGGTAGAGTGGGAAGTGGGGAGAGTGGCCACAGTCTGGCTGGGATTTGCTGAGTGATCAGACATGTGGGGTGAAAGAGAGACAGAGGTCAAGGATGACCCTGAAGGTTTTGGTCTGAGCACCCAAAAGGAAGATGTCCCGTGATGGGCAGATGCAGAACTGAGCCGGTAGGGAGTCTGAGCAGATGGCTGCTCCCTTGCTTTTGGACAAGCTCTGGTCCTGTTGGACACCGAGTGGAAGTGGTACCAGGAGTTGGGGAGAGGTGGATGTGGAGGCCCGGGGAAGACCGCGTGGAGTCGACGGGGACTCCACCTGGCACCTGTGACGCAGCTGTGCCTTTCTGTTTAGGAAGTACTGTTCTTCCTCCCTCCCCCTTCCCCTCCCCCATCTATCACCTGTCTGTCTAATCTATCAGCCATTTGTCTATATGCATCATCTGTCTGTCTGTTTGTCTGTCTGTCTATCTTCTGTTTGTCATCTGTCAATCTGTCAGGCACCCATGTGTCCATCCATCACGTGCCTCTCTCCATCCCTTCTTTGGCATTCCTGCCCAGTTAGAGTCTTGCCCCTGCTTGAATGCCCCAAGTGACAGGGATGTCCCTACATCTTAAGGATTCTGCTCAGACCACTTGTGGTCTGTGACCACAACTTGTGACCGCTTCAGAACACTGTCCTCTAGGGACGGTGCTGCCCTCCCCTCTCCTCCGCCCTGAGATTTATTTACACTCTCCACTTGCCAGGAGAGAGGCACTTAGGAGTTGGGAGGGGTGCGTGTTCCCTGGCGGGGGCAGCCCCCGACGTGGGGGGAGAATGGGGCCAGTCACGGCGGCGGAGGCGCCCCCGTCTCAGCTGCAGCTTCCCTGCTCTTGGCTCCCGGGCAAGGGCGTCTTTGTGCTCCCTGGGGACAAGGCTCGCCATTGAGACGGGCCGGGGACACTGCAAGAGCAGAGGACAAGGACGGCTGGAAAGTAGAATCAGGCATTTCACAGAAAGCCAGCCCCACGCCCGTGCCCGCAGCCGGCGGGCTTCTGAGCCGCGCGTGGGGGCCCTTGGTTGTGGGGCCGCGGCTGGAGCAGGCGTCTGTCCCTGCAGCGAGAAAGCCCTCTCTGTCCTCCCCCGGCTCTGGCTCTGTCGGACACAATGAGCCCAAACACAGAGAACGGAAAGTGCCAGCGGGTGGCCCCCCGCGGCCTGCAGACCTGCCTGGGGGCGAGTGCGTGTTCTGGAAGGTTCCCCAGGACTCCTGTTCGGAGGGGTCAATGGCGGCCGGCTTGGAGGGAGGCTGGCGGGCGTGTTTATAGGACGAAGGGGAGGGGGAGCCGCCGGCTGAGGTGGACTTTGCTGTTCACATTTTTGTCCGTTTTCTAAGCTTTTTTTAAATTTGAAATAATTTTAAACTCACATAGACGTTGCAGTAGTCCTGAGAAGCCCCCCAGGTGGCGGCCCCCCGGGACCCTGGCGGACCAGGGGCAACTGCCCCGGGTGTGGTCCTGTAACTGAGCCAGGGGCCGGGACGAGTGTCACCAGGCTGTACGCGTGCTTTATTTTTAGTGTAAGTTGTCTGATATTTTATTGCATTTATAGACCCACCACGATCGGGTGAGACTCTACTTTTAGATAAAAGCCTTTTTGGCCCCTGAGATGACGCCAGCGCCGTGTAGGGATGTTGGCGCCCGGGCAGCAAGAGCCCAGCTTTTGCCGCTTACCAGCTGGTTGACCTTATACAAGTTCATCAGCCTCTCTGTGCCTCAGTTTCCTCACCTGTGAAGTGAGAGTAGCAGTCACACCAAGCCATAGGAGTCACTCAGTCGCAAAGCACTTGGGACCACGCCCGGCTTAGCTGAGCCCACGAAGTACCAGGTGGCGGTGTCGTCGGCGGCACAGCTCACAGGTCACTTCCCACTGCTTAGGAGCAAGTTTGCAGCATCTTGTAAGAAAAGAGCAAAGTGCTTGGGATCTGGGCTGCGTTTCCAGGTCACGTTACCCTGCCTTAGTATTAATCCCTGAGCAATCCACTGTCACCCTCTCTCGTCATGCGCTTCCCCAGTTCATGTTACCGTGAGTCGTCACTCACCCCGACAGACGCAGTGGGTTCCCCGTGTTTACTTCCTGAGCGCTTGTCCCGCCTCTGTGGTCTTGCCAGGAGAGGCCCCGTGGGCACGTGAGCGGCGTGCCCGCCCCGAAGGGATCCTGAGGCTTTCAGCTGCCGCTGGACGCCGCATGGGGACGCGGTCCAAGGGCAGCTTCTGTTTCATGTCAGAAAATGGAGCAGAATAAATACAGTTGCCTCTCGGGAATTGGAGATTAGTTCCTATGATTCTGGGTGAGTTCTTCAAAACATAAAAAGAAAAAAAGAAAACCAAAAACCTCCCAATTCCATAATTATCTTCAAAACAATCCCAGTGGGTGACACTGAATGAGCCACGGTGGACTTGAGTTCTCACGCCCGTGACTGATGGCAAGGCGCTGGGCGGGGGAAGCACCCCAGTTCCTGATGACGGCAGGTGATAAATGGTACCCACGGGGGTGGCTTTAGACCAAGGCTTTCCTGCGGCTGAAGGAGGAAGAAACACGCAGGCAGAATTTAAGAACACTGGGCAGCGGTGTAAATCCCAGCCCACCAGCAGGACATTTCGACGGCCACCCACCCACTTCCCAGCCAACCCGTTAGAATGCTGACCTCCTGGCCGTCTCTGAGGTGATTTTAGGAGGTAAATGAACTATTATATAAGGACTGTTTAAGTTAGGTGTACGTTTGTTTAATTTTTTAATGAAGAAAATATTGTGTTTCCATTCAAGAGGATGCCAAATTTTTCCTTTTACATTTATTTGGGAAAACATTTAGAAAAATCAGTTAATTACAGGGAAGGTGGTTCTATGATAGCAAAATCCTCGGGAGTGGTGGCCAAGTGAGTGGAATTTGGAAGACACTGCGTTGTGCAGAGTTACATAGTGCCTGCTTGGCAGAAATGCCCTGGGAGGGGCAGGGGGTGCGGGGTCTAGGAGAGGGACGAACAGCTCACGAGACGCTGTCACAGGGACGGCGCGTTGTCAGACCCATCGAGGAAGCGCTTTAATGCTCTGGTAAATTCAGAGAGGAAGGTTACGTGTGCTCATGTGCAGATGGGGGTGGGGGAGGCATGGCAGAAGGTTCATGAAAGACAAGAGGCCCGGTGGGGATTCTGGAGGTGAGGTGACCGTGGGCACAGAAGCTGGCATGTGGTGCAGGCTTGGTGACTGTGGACTGTCATCATTTAATGGGTTTAGAAGAGTTGGAAGGGTACTGCAGACCTTCCGTGCTGGCAGAGGAAGCGGTTCCAGGGGATTTATGGAGCTAAAAGTCCGGGGTGGCAATGCTCAGGCTCGGGGACCCCCTAGTGGCATCATTCGTGAGAAGCAGTCCTTGGATGAGGTCTGGTCCAGTGTTTCTCAGACGTCTCGGTGCACAGGAATCTTTGGGGGATCTTGTGAAAGTATTCTGACTCATGAGGTCTGGGGTGGGGCCTGAGACCCTGCATTTCCAACAAGCTCCCGGGCGTTGCTGCTGCTCTGGTGCCCGCCTCTTGTCTTCTGACCCCGTGGATGCTTGGGGCCGTCCCGCCTACAGCGACAGGAGCAGGTTGCTTGGCAGAGGCCGGAGGCCTGGGAGAGCTGTGGAGGGCGGAAGCGGGTGGGACATTGTCTTGGTCTCGGTGAAGTTTGCTCAGCTGAGACGGCAAGGGGCGGGGAAGGTTGCCGACTTTTCAATTTTAGCCAAATAGGGAAGTTTTATAACAAAAGGATGACCACAACAAAAAACTCAAAACATCCAACTCTGATCACCATTATTTCTTAGAAGAGGTAGAATTTTAAGTCTAGAGGATCAAGAAGGCTACGTGCTCCGATAAGGGACCATCAGTATTTGGGGTGCCTACCTGGCTGGCTGTTCCTGAGGGCTTTCAGAGCGGGGTGTCCGTGGAGGACTGGGGGAGTTGCTGGGTGCATGAGGGGAGACATCTGTCTGTGGCCTCTGCTGCGGGGATGGAGTGGTTCAGGCTGGGGTTCAGGCTTTTTTCACGCAGGTGGAGCTTTGCCGGGCGGTTTTGTGTTGCCTGGGCTTGCGTGTCACGGAGGGCTCTGTACGTCGTGGAAAGTGTGTTCTCAGGAGCTGCTAGTATCATATTTAATTTTGATAACGAGATACCCATGCTCACTACTTCTTCCCTGCTGTGGCTTGGGCCCTGCTTCCTTGAGCGGCGTCAGAGTTCAAGGTTAGTGTGTCACACGAGCGATTATGTAGAACGTGGAGAGGAGGTTCTTACAAAACCAGGACTTTGTGACAGATTAAGTAATAGGTTCCTCACTTAATTATCATTTTGAATTTTCCAAAGAACACTTTCTCTCAAGCCACTCAGCGGTGGAAAGTGGTTGGGCAACGCCCGGCTTTTACGCTGCTGCTTTGCTGGGTTGAAGCACCGATGTGCTTATTTTTCAATGGCCATGCAGCTGAAGGCTTTTGGTCTTCATTTCATTGCCTGTGAAATATGTGAATTTCAGTGGATTCAGCCCCTAGGAAACCTGTGGAGGGGTTTGCAACACAAGGTGATATTTTAATGCTCTGGAGACCAAAGATTTGATGGTGAGGTTTCATTTTATCCTCCTGAGGGACTATGTGTGGTGGTTACAACTGCAGCCTTTAGGGTCCGGGCGACCTGGGGTGGATCCTAGCTCCTCCAGGGCTGGAAGCTTCGCCTCTCTGACTCAGTTTCCTCCTTCATACAGTGGGGATACTGAGCCTTAACCTGGTGGGTAGTAGTGAAGACTGAACTTAAAAAGGCAGGCACCACACTTAACGGTGGTGCCCAGCTCGGGGCAGCAGGTGAGTGTCGGCCGTTAGTGATGGTGATACTGGTGTTCGCTAGAGCGAGGCTCAGCAAACCGCGACCTGTGAGCCCACCTCCTGTTTTTGTAAATAAAGTTTTATTTAAAGACCAACACGCTCATTCATCCGTGCACATGCCGTCTGTGGCTAACTGGTTGAGTAGTTGCCCAGAGACGTCTGGCTCACAAAGTCTGAAACACTGACTCTCCGGCCCTTTGCAGAGAGCGTCGGCTGCCCCTGCACTAGAGGCATCCTTCCTTGCTTTCACCGTCTCTGGGGACCTTGAGAGGTTTCCCTGCAGGTCCTGTGGGGGTGGGCGTGCTCTGCATCTGTGCTGTGCTGCTGGGTGTGGCGGCCACCGGCCACAAGTGGCCACCAAATGCCCGAGGCCAGGCCAGTGCCCACGGCACTGAATTTTACATTTTCTTTAGCTTAAATTAATTTAGATTTAAATAGCTCTGTGGCTAGCGGCCAGCACGGGGGGCAGGGCAGTGACATGCTCCTTGTCCTGTCCGGGAGTGTTGGGCAGGTGGCACCCCGGGTGGTCCTCGTGCCAGAGCCCTTTTCGGAGAGCGCAGAGGTGGAGGTGCCGGCTTTGGCTGAAGTGACGAGGTTGTTGGGGGAGGGGGTGGCGGAAGGCTGCCTGCTTTGTTTTCTCTTACGCTTTTGCTTATTAAAACATTTTTAGTTACAAAAATACATCTCTTTTTGAGGGGGGTTGGTGAAATATTTGCTAAACATAGTAAAGCATAAAGGGAGAAATTAAGGTATTTCATCCTATGATTTAGAGACACAGCCCCGTCCACACGTTGGTCTGTGTGTTGGTGTCCCTTTGATACGTTTGTGTATCGCAGAAGCGGGGGCTTGAGAATGTCCACATGGGGCCCACCACTCATGGCCAGCACACACAGGGACCTCCACGGGGTCATGGTCAAGGCTGTGTAATCAGTGGTGCGGCCGCCTCTCCGGATGGCTCTTTGAGCTCCTTTCATTTAAGGACTTTACACGCAGTGCAGTGACCTGCACCCTTGCTGTAAAGTGTCTTTGTGTTTTCCCTGTTTATACAGAGTTGCCACACATTTTCTTAAGAGACTTTTTATCAATTTATGTTCCTGCCAAAGGCGTGGGAGGCTGTGCTCCCTCACGTGATAGTTGTGGGTGGTGGGTGGTGGTCACTGCTCACTGCTGTCCATCTGCTGGTGAAAAATTGCTGGTTTGTATTTGTATCACTTCGATTTTGTATAAGATGTGTACCCCAAAAATCACTGCTTGGACATACCACTTTTCTTGCCCTTTTTAATTTCTGGAATGGGCCAGCGGTGATACTCGGTTTCCTGGCTCTCTGGGCTGTTTGGAGAGGCGTGGGGTGGGCAGCAGAGAGCAGGTGTTATCAGCTGCGTACCTTTAATGAGGCTGACACCATGTCTGGCAGGTTTTAGCTCATCCATTCCACCTGAGGATTCAGGGGGTCTCATCCCCATTTTACGGATGAGGAAACTGAGAACAGTCTCAAGTCCAGGTGAGTGGTTGACACACACACAGTGGGAGAAGGATGTGGGAGTCGGGCAGGAGACCCGCCAGAATAAACCCCCCCAGGCTCCGTGGCTGTGGACAAAGTTGTGTGGCCTCTCAGAGCCCTGGTTTCCCCAGCTTCCAAGCAGATAGCAGGGTATTTACCCTGCGGGGTCGTTTTATGGATACACAGGGAAGTATGGAAGGGTGCTGGCACCCCGTCTGTGATAAGTGATGGCTGTTATCTGTATTATCAGCTGTGATTCTTAAGACAACGATGGAAAACCTAGAGAGAAGGTGATAAATACAAAGAGTCTAAAACATGGTAGCCACCAGGGTGTTAGCTGTTGTTTCTTTCATTAACATGTTAGAGTGTCTGTTTCCAGATTCTGTAACAGAACCTGGCCCTTCCCGGGACACTGATGAAAGCCCCTGGGGGCCCCAGACTATCTCCTCACAAATGCAGGCCTCTGATCCAAGGTGGCTGGTGACGTTTAGACTGATCTAGGCAAGAGCACAGCCGTGCTTCTAAAGCAGCCTGCTCCCTTAGGCTTTCCATGGGCCATCACATCCTTCCTGGCTTGTGACACCTCCACGGACTGGTGGTTATGTTTCGTCCATGGGGTCGAATTGTGGTTAATCTGTTCTGTGTCAGCGGGAGGACTTACCACTGGAACTGGAGCCTCTGGGTTCCCAATATTCTCCAGCACCTAAACAGCTGTGTCCAGCGACGGCTCTGGCCCTTCTGTTGCAGGCTAGAGACGTCACAGCCAGAAAGGATGTCCTGATGTCTGGGTGCGTTCCTGAGAGGCCTTCATTTCCAACCCAACTGTGCCTTCCACCTACTCCTGGGGTTATGGGTTTGGCCAGCCCGTGACATCTTAGCTCCCAATGGTCCAAGTTTACTGCTGGTCAAAATTCCATGGATCAGATTCTCCATGGAAATTGTCATGCATGATGGATGAATGGATGGAGAGATGATGGATGGAGAGATGATGGATGGAGAATGAATAGATGGATGGTGGATGGATGGATGACGGGTGGATAGATGGGTGGGTGGATAGATGATGGATAAGCGGGTGGATGAATGATTAGTGGATGGATAGATGGATGGCTGAGTGGGTGATGGATGGATAGATGGGTGGGTGTATGTGTGGGTGGAAGGATGGGGTGTGGACGGACAGGTGGATGGAAGGATGGGGTGGGAGGATGGGGAGCTGGAAGGACAGATGCTTAAAGAAGAAACACAGACATTCTCTGGAGTAGGGGGATTTCTCTCATGGTCCCCCAGTTTTGTTGCCATTAGCTCCTAGAGAAAGACGCACCTGGAGGAAGAGCTCAGCAGGTCTGTCTGTTCCTTCCTTTTGGCCAAGATGCCCTCACAGCAGTGCCCTAGTTCCCTTCAGGAGAAGGTTCTCCCAGACACGTGAAAACCCAAGAGGGGAACAGGCACATCCTTGGCCTCCAGCTAACGTGAATCTTACAACTTGGACCTCATTCTCCCCCGACCGTCCTGTGCTGGCCTCTTCTAGGATTGCTGATTGAACTGAGAGTATTCATAAACCTGACTTTGAAGGGTCTTTGGAGGCAGCCACAGAGAGGATTAGAAAGACTTAGGTTTGAGTTCCAGCTCTGCCACTTGCTGTGTAGTTTTGGACAAGTCACTTTACCTCTCTGATCTCGGTGTCCACCTCATAATGCCAACCTGTGGTTCTGCTGAGCATGGAGGGAGATACTTACGCATGGAGTGAAGCCAGTACCAGATTGGTGTCTAGCAGGCATTAAGTTGCCTTTCCATTTCACTCTATTTCCTTTTCCTTAGACTCTTGGAAGGGATGCACTGTGCTGGATTAAATTTCTATACATTATTTTCTCTTCCTTCTTCCATATTTTCCATGAAAATGCAAAAAAAAAATCAAAACAAATAAACAACAACAAAAAACAAGGGTTGACATCCAGCTGTGTTGCCCACTGGGCTGGCAGACACTTTTCCTGGTTCCAGTCCTGGCTCTGTGAGAGGAACTTCTGTGGAAGCAGGAGTCCTTGGTCCCATGTGAGCCCATGGGGGATGCGCTGGGGATGGAGAGGGTGGTGCAGGGGCAGATCAGAGCAGATGGTTGATAGTGTAGGTCTGGGTTCAGACCTACTTGGGTCAGCCTCTCACCTGCTGAGCAGTTGTGGGAAAGGTCTTAACCTCTTGTAACACCAGCCTTGGAGGGTAGGTGGGACCAAGTATGGAAATGGTTTAGCATATTATGTGGACTCTGCCCAGAAGACTTCCCCAGAGAGCCTGGTTGGATGTGGGCAGGGCTCAGAGCAAGGGGGGGAAACGCAGATGGCCCTGGGGCCAGACAGGCATCATCTATCGGCCAGGGTGAGACAGAGCAGCGGGCCCCAGCGTCAGGGTGGGAAGACACTGGGAGCCCCTGTCCTGCCCAGAGAGGACGCTGCTATGCTGCCCAGCTGGTTGTGATTGTGGAGGAATATGGGTGCAAGTTTGACAGCGCCTTGGTTTTTAAGAGAACTTGAGAGTCTAGATTTTCATGTGAAATCTCTTGACTCTAAAAATGTTTGCTTTTGATTCATATTTTTTAAAAAATGTGGTGTACACCCGACAGCACATTTCTTGCCCTAGCATTGCAAAGGGCAGGGATGAGAACAGAAATGACAAGTTAGGTGACAGAAGGAAACAGAAAGCACGAATGGCCAAACCGACGAGTGCATCAAACCAGTGGGCCAGAAGGCCGCAGGAGAGGGTGTAAGTTTGGTTCCTAGAGAGAGCGCACGGATGGCCGTTTCACAGTTGTAAACTTTTACCTTGCATCTTGGAGAAATGCAGTGCAGCTTTAGATTAGGGACGCTGCAAACGGAACAAACTGTAAGGAGAAGACTGACCAATACACCTGTTGTGCAAAAACTCAGAAATGTGTCTTTGGAGACCACTCAGCTTCTAAGTTATACAGATGGACCCGAAATGGACCAGAGGGTAGGGACACACGGCTGAGGGTCTGGCATTCTTGTTACATGTCTCTCTCTCCCCCGCCACCTCCAGCCCCTTTCTCTCCCCTCTGTCTGTCTCTCCCAGTAAGGGGATAGAGGGACAGGCGGACCTCTAGACGCGTACGCACACATGTAAACAGCATGTAACTACCTTGGCAGGGATGCCTCGCAGCCTGCAGGGAGCGATCGAGTCTGGCCTGGTGCTTTTCAGTGTCTCTTTATGCACAAGTGAATTATGCAGCCATGATACCCTGTCCCGTTTTATTAATTACTCGTCAGTTAGTCTGTTTAAAGTCAATTATTCTTCACGGAGTCCCAGTTCTTCTCTTGAAAACAGGCCCCTGTCACTGAGGAACCCTGAGCCAACGACCAATGGCTATTCTAACTCTCCGGGAGCATGTGGACAATCTCCCTGGGTCTCTGGCCGACCGTGTCCTGCGATTGGCACGGGCGGGCCTGCTCATCTCCGGGTGCAGAGCCGACTGCCTCTCTGCGGAGAGCTGGGTTCTGGGAGCAGGAGGCCTAGGTTAAATAGGAAGAGGGGCTTAGATGCGCGCCTGCATGTCACCCCAGACACGGGCTGCCTTGATGTTTGGGGGGGTTGTTGGGTTATTTCACCATTTAGTTATTTGCTTGTTTGTCTAATGCCCTCTTTATTTTGTTTTTCTTTTGAGACTTTTTTTCTAGTTGGAAAAAACACTCATTACTGAAAAATTCAGAAAACAGGAAAATATTGAGAAGGAATTAAAACCCTTTCACAAGCTCCCCACCCCCATCCAGAGGGAACTCTTGTGCCTTTTTTCTGTTTTCTTCCAGAAATTTTTCTGTGTAAATGTTTTGTTTGTTTGTTTACTGTTTTGGAATCTTTAAGTCTCTCCTTTATTAAACTAATGTTTCATAAGCATTACGCTCTGTGTCCTTGAAACCATGGTTATGGTGGTTTCATAAACTCCCAGACTATGAGTTTGTCAAAATTTATTTATTGGGCACGCGTTGCTCTTTTGCTGCAACTTAGCCTGGCTTGGGTTCTCTGTTTGCTTCTTGTTTCTTGTTGTAGTAAAGCCTGGGATGGACTTCAGGCTACGTGTCTTTTTCTGTGCCTCTTCATCTCTTTAGGCTAAATTCTTCGAAGCAGGATTCTTGAGTGAAGGGGAATGAAGAAAGCATTCAGGTACGTCGTGCCGGCCTGTTTTCTGGTGGAAGGTGGGGTATTCGTGGAGCGAAACAGCAGTCTAGTTGAACCAAATAGCCTTAAGTGATTTAATTCTGCCTCTGAGAGCTGGGGTGCAGAGCAATGTGGGAACCCCCCAGCCCAGCACCCCAGCACACAGTGGGCGTTCAGTGGGGGCTGGGCCCACCTTCATTTGTAGTAATTTTCCTATCTGTGACAATCAAGTTTCTACCTGCTTTCTTCATCTCTTTAAATTGGCCTTAACTGGGAAGCACTGGGGGAATTCAACACACACACAGAGTGATCTGTTTTTCTTTTTATTTTAAGCATCTCGATTTAATGTGATCCAACCAATTTTGTCAAGTTTTGCCTAGCTTTTGAGTGATTCTGCTGAAAACTCCATCCTCGCTCCATGAGCAGAACAGACATTTTGCCTTGATCTTCACGGGGTAATTAGGCTCTAAAATTAGAAGGCAAACAGTGCAGTTCAAATGCATCTAAGTAAAATCCCAGTGGGGGAATTCATCCTTCCTGCCAGCGCAGGCACACTTCGGCGCACGCCTGGTGGAGCAGTGAGAAGCTGAGAGGGGGCTGATCCGCGTGGAGCATTCAGGGCAAAGGCAGATGCTTCCATGCTGCTGACGCAATCCCGTTGCTTTGGCTAAAAATACTTGGTTCCAAACGAAAAGGAGGAGGGGTGCGGAGACCCTGTGGGATGTCTTGCGGATCTTGTGAGGGCAGCCCTGAGGACGTGTCAGCCCCACTTAGCGTTGCTCTGTGAGCTCCTCAGAGAGCATCCCTGGTTGTACTCGAGGAAGGAGGAAGGTCAGGCAGCTCGGGGCTTAAGCGGTGTCTCCTTCCTTGGCATAGTTGACCCCGAACGTTCCAGAGCAAGCCCTCCATCCACCCGTCCACCCTGCAAATACTTATTTCACCGCTACTAAAGGTCATGGATGCCAAGGGAGTTTATAGTCTAGTGCGGTGGAAAGGCTCCTTTAATAAGTTAAGGTCCATCAGATGCCTGCTGCACGGAGACACAGAGCTAGGGGCCATGGCTCCCCCACAAGCAAAAGGGACATGACCTCCTCCTCCACCGAGCCAGCCCTCAGACGGAGAAGGCAGCTCCTAATCCATGGGTCACCGGCAAGTTTCCAGTGAAAAAGGGGCTATGTATGCCATGTTCCTGGAGAAACGTGTGTGCTGCACTTCGCGGTGAAAAGGGCTTTGGGTGAATGACTGTCTCATCAGCTGTTCAGCTTCAAGCTATTTTCTCTCTTCCTTGGCTCTGCCCACCCCCATTGTAAACTCCAAAAAGATGGGACCCCAGGGTCAAGCCCAGGGCTGGTCCTTAGTGCAGAGTGTGTGTGGGATGGGTGGACGGACGGACGGACATGCTGACTCTCCAGGACGTGCCCCTCCCGTGATGCTGTGCACCTGAGTGCCAGAGGTGGCGCTGTCTGGCCAAGGTGCACTTGCCCCCGTGTCCGCAGAGCTGGTGTCTGCCCAGGCCACCCCCACCCCCTCTCAGGAGGCTCTCCGGAGCGTCCCCAGCCAGGTCGTCCCTTTTACTGCCACCACACCCACACCTTCTCTCCATCATCCCCTCCTGGTACTGTCACTTAGCCGCTACTGCATTGTCGGCAGGTCTTTTGATCAGGGCTGGGCTCACCTCCTTGCACCCAGATAACAGGTGCTCAGTCTTTTTAGAACAAAGTCCTGTTTAGACTCAGGAGGGAAGGGGAGGGGAGAAGAGAGGGAAGCCCTTTGCCTGAAACAACTGTCCCTAGGATCATAGCACCCCCGGCTCCTCATCCGTCCTGTCTCAGCTCCCTCTGACCCACCCCCCGGCCACCATAGCCCGAATGCCGCCCCTCCGCGTCCCCCTGGATTCTCTTCCGGGCGCACGTAGCACCATCTGGAAATATATCACTTATGCACACTTGAGTATTGCTTGTATTAATTATGCATGAAGTGCAAATGTATATGATGCGCGTCTGTGGGTGTGGGTGCCTGTTTGCACCGCCTGAATGTAACTGAGACGCAAGCAGCCTCTCCCAGCACCCAGAACACGGTGGATGCTTAGCCATGACTTGAATGAATGAACGAATGAGTTTCCCTTTTCCCTCCACTCTGCTGTATTTTTCATGAGACTGTTGAGCCCAGACCTCGTCTGGGGCACGGGGCCCACCCAGGAGGACACAGTCTGGAGCTCATTCAGGGTCACGTGGGCCATTCTAGGATCTTAACACCCCTGATTTCCTGCGAAGACCCCACGGCATGTCTCCAGCAGAAACCCTGGCGAAGACGGTGCCAGGCCCAGGGCCCTTTTGATTTTTCACCCCTTTCGTTCTCCTCTCCTGCTGATTTCCTGAGTCCCTTTGACAGACAAGCTCCCCGTTTCAGAAGGAACCTGTTACCACATACATCCCGGTGGCCACACACGCCCCGTGGAAAGCCACCTCCCACAGCATCCCAGTTCCTCACCTGGTTTCCCAGATGTAGTAAGAGTTAGGGTCCCCGCCTCCAGGTCCCAGTCCCACTCCTGATGGGCTTGTGACCCTCGCGGCCGTTCTCGGCTCTGACTCTCATCTCTGAAATCTCAGGCTTGGATTGGGTCCTGTCTGCATTTCCTTCCAGCTTTGAAATTTTCCATGTGATTCTGTGTCATGTAGCCTGTTGATAGTGGAGCACAGCTTTGTGATTAACTGTGGATGATGTAGGCTTGGTGCCTTCCCTTCAGAAGACTTGTCATCTCATTCATCAAGATTCTTTTGGTTGCATGTGGCTTTAGCTGCCAGTGAGAGACTCAACGACACTGGCTTCACATAAAGGGTCTTTATTGACTGATAAATCCTGTTGGTCCAGGGGGAGACCAACTTAGACCCACTGGATCCAGAGAGAGGATCTCTTTGTATCATCAGCGTTGGTTCCCTCTTGGTCTCCTGACCTGGGGCTGTGTGCCGGCTCGCTCCTAAGCCAGCTTTTCCTTCTTCTGCGGTCCCTTGTAGGCTCCAGGCTCCAGCCAACTCAGAGAAAGAGGACGCTTTCCCTTTCCTACTATCTCAAAAAGGAAAAACTCTGGGAAACTGTGTCTTACTGGCCTGGAGGGGGTCAGCCTCTTTGAAATCCTATGGGAAGAACGGGCAAGGGGAGTGTTCCCCAAAGGAGATCCAGGGATGCAGCCAGTAAGGGGGCAATGGCTGTTGCGTAGGAGGAAGTCCATCCCATGGTCTTCAGAAAAGCTCTCCTTTAAAACTTCCTCATGATTCTTTAACCAGCAAGAGAACGGCTTGAATCTGGGGGCAAGGAGTTAGAAGACTTGAGCTTCTGGGGTTGATGATACCGTTTGCTTTCCTTTCCTGTAACAGGTTTGCACTGACCTTGGTCCTTCACCGGGCGCCTGTCCTTTCCTTAGCTCACCAACATCCATCACTGTCAGTCCTTCTGGTACTAATTAAAGGGGACACGTTTGGATTGGTAGGATGATGGATTAGGTTGGTGAGATTCAGGGTGGGGGTGAGCGAGAGTATGAGTTGCTCACTCTTAGAGAAATGACCTAGTAGCGACCGAAAGCCTGCTTTGCCCACAGAAGGGCTGGGAACGGCTTGGAAACTACCTTCTCCAAAAGGCTTCCTCGTATCGGGGGGACCGCGTTTTCCTCTTTGGAAGCACCTGTGTTGAAATGATGAGCCAGGAAGTGTGCCCATTGACTCTTCAGTTTCATCGCTCCATCTGCTCAGCGTTGCTGACTTAGAAGTATGATCGGGAATCAAATGGTTTTTCCCCTCAGAGTTTATATGCTGGGTAATAGTTTACTTGGTTACTTTCTGAGTTTTCTTTCTCTGACTTGACCTCACATTAAAAAAAAAAAAGGCTGATAGTGAAATTTTATGGGAAGCGTATTGAAAAGCAAATAGCAAATAACCTGTCCGTGAAATTGTTATAAGAAAAGTTATTATGGTGATGGTTAGAGTAAAACAACTCTATCTAATGCTTGGTGATTATGGAGATTCCAGCTAAGATGTGGAATTGTGCTTTTCTTAATGGACTTTTTTAAAGCACGCATTTTTAATATTATGTCTCTCACACATAGTCACATGCGTCAAATGAAGTAAATTCATCAAAGGGTGAACTGCATGCAGCAGCTGTGTGCTTTCTTTCTATAAATACAGCGTATATTTCATCTTGTCAATTAGGGGTGAAATTATACAAGGTAGATTTTGAAGTAATGTAAGGGATATATTGGGTTTTATTGGGTTTATATTTATTTTTATTTGGGTTTGAAGAGCTTCTCTATGCTTTAGCCAGTTAAAAAGCATCATGCTTTTAGAATCAGAGTTAGACATGCTTATTCCTATTAAGAACTCAGGTGCCCGTAGAAATTGATATTTGAAGACTTTTTATCAGTTCATGACTCAGTAACATTCAGCAGCGTCTTTCCTGTGGTGTAAAAGTATCAGTGGTGAATTGGAGCGTGCCTTTCATGTGAGTTACACGTTGTCCCGTGTGCACCTGATCAGTGCTTACCTTCACCTGCTAAACATAAGAAACAAAGACCTCGTAATGTTTCCGCATTATCTTTGTTGGCAGTGAGAAAACGCTTTTGCAAATTAGTTTCTATTTGACGTAGTTGTGTTAGAGATATTGCTCACTTGCTAATATTCCAAATTCTTCAGTGTTGAAAGTCAAGTGGTATTTTCCTGTGTACTTTTTTTTGTCCCCTTAAGGTCAAAAGGTGAATGTGGCACATCTGTCAGAATTTAGGTGAATAATTTATAGATGTGCACATGTTTTATTTTTATGGGTGTAGAAATAGGGGTAAAGGGACTCGGGAAGCATTTCCTTTTGGCAAATGAGCATAGAAAGCAAAACTATAAAGAATGAGGTACTCAGCTCTGGGTACAGGATGGTGATATTCATAATACAAAATGAGGAGAGTGTCTTGGTTATGTTTTCAAAGACAGGGTTCTCAGAGGTCTGTATTTCTGCTGTGAAACACAGAAAACAAAGAAGTAATTAAACATCAGCAGAACCACCAATTCAAAAACAAATCAGGAAATTCCAAATAGATCCACATGGCTGTGCTTCCGTTTTCTCTAAAATTAATAAACTATATACTTTATGTACCTGCCCGTATCCAAGATTTATATAAAGAGTTGCAGATATAAACAGGCTAAGTTCTTAGGGATGAGAATAAATACATAAAACTGTTCTGTCTTTTGCATTACGTTGATTGTTCCTGGGAAGGGGGAAATTGATTTTAAAAAGCCAGTTTAAAGTACATTTTCCCATTAAAGAAAGATACTTTTGTTTTAAAAAGTTATCCTATTCAATGCAAATTAAAACAATGAGGTACTGTTTCCACCCATCAGACTGGCAAAAGTTAAGATACGTAACAATGGTAAGTGTTCGTGAACTTCGGAGAAACAGGAACTTACGTGCACTGCTGCTGTTAGCATGGGTGGGCGGGACCACTTTGGAAAGCAGTATGGCCTACCTCCTTGAGTTTGAAGCACTGTGAGCCCGCAGTGCCCATCCAGGCGTTTGCTCCGGAGAAAATCACATCCAAGGGTAGGAGAGCCATCCAGCTGTGTCTATCACAGCAGTGACTGAATAGCAAAAAGTGGGAGGGGCCGTAACAGGGGAACCAGAAGTCAGTTGCAGGAAGACCCACGCTTCAGTCACTAGCGTCAGTGCCTCTGCGGCGCTGGGAGGGCTGCGGGCTGTGGTTGGGCTCCTGAGGTTACCACAGGGGCTTAACCTTCGTCTGTAATGTTTGTTTCTTCTAAGAAAAAGAAAACCCATCTTAAGCAATATGTCAAAGGTTCATCTTTGCTAGTTCTGACTTTTGGATACACGCACGTTTATTTTCTGTGTGTGTGTACTATTCAGAAGAAATCAGTCCATTCAGACTGCATTCTCTAAAGCAGTGGAGTTTTTCACATTAGAAACTGGAATAAATCCAACCAGTGAAGTATGTACTAAATCGTGAACTATTGCCTCTATAATTAGTTGCCAAAATGTCCTGCCGGTGTGTATTAAGTAAGAAAAAATGTACAAATAGTTTTTTTTTTTTATTAAAACATGGTTATATTGTCATTAAAAACTGAATGTATAAACCTAATGGAAAGAAATGGGCTATATTTTGCAAAATCACATATACAGTTACTCTTTGAACCAGTAATCCCATTTCTAAGAATCTATCCCAAAATATCTTGGCAAAATATAAAATAGCACAAATGCAAGGCTCTTCATTTCATCATTACTCATTATAGCAGAATGTCAGAACAGCCCCATGTTCGTGGCTAGTGGCTTGGTTGGATAAGCGATAGTGTATCCACACAGTGGAATATCAGATGGCTGTACCACCACGGAGCCATCCCCAGGGTGTCCTGTTGAGGGGGAAAATAATCTAGACAGACAGTGTTAATACTATACTACAATTTGTGTAATAAGTGGGGAAAAGATGCATGTGTGCATGTGTGCTACAACTTGTGTAATAAGCAGGGAAGAGATGCCTGTGTGCGTCCACATGTGCATGTGTGTGCGCAGATTGTCCAAAAGAAATCCTGCAGACATCAAGCAAAAACTAAGAACAATGGTTGCCTATCAGGGAGAGAGCCACAGAGTGGAGAGGACAGATATGGAAGTGAGACCACCATGAGTGCACTTTGTTACATAATTTTGAGCTTTGAAATGTATATGTTCTGCATATTCAAAAAATCCAGTTAAAAAGGGGAAAAGTGAAACAGATGTAATAATTGAACCTAGCCATATACCCAGTTGGTGGCTTAACCTCAGAGAAAGTAATTTCTTCAGGTGACTTTATAACCCAGTATTTCAACTGTCCGTCCCTGGTAGGTGTAGTTTAAGGACACACATGCTTATAAAAATACAAAAAAAAATCATAAACCACATTCATCTGTTAGCTGTAATATTGCTATTGTTACTTTGACATTACAGGAATAACTTTGGGAAACATTATGAAAAAAACATTTCTTATGAGATAGGTATGCTGGCAATGAATCCTGTGTTTTGTTTACCTGGGAATGTCTTTAATTCACCTTCGTTTTTGAAAGATAGTTTTCCTGGATGTAAGAGTCTTGGTTGACAGCCTTTTCCTCTTCCCACAGTTTGGATATGTCAGTTCTGCCGCGTCCTGGCTTCCATGTGGTTTCTGATGAGAAGGTAGCTGTATGTCACTGGCCAGTTTTAACTTGCTGCTTTCAAGATTTTCTCTTCGTTTTTATCTTTCAACATCTGTATTGGGATGTAGGTCTCTCTGAATTTGTCCTCTTTAGAGTTTATTTGGCTTCTTGGATGCATAGATTACTTATACAAAATCACATTTGGAAAGTCAGCCATTATTTACTCCGGCATTTTCCCCTGCTCCTTCCTCATGCTTTTCTCATGCCGGTTCTCCTGCTGTGCACGTGTTGATGGGCTTAATGGTGACCCCACATTTTCTGAGCCTCTGTTTATTTTCCTTTGCTGTTTTCTTCATTTTTCATCTTTGTTTTCAGATTGAATAATCTTTGTTTTCAAGTTTGGTATTTCTTTCTTCTGCAAGTTCAAAGCTACTGTTACCTCCTGTAGTAAATCTTTTATTTTAGTTACTGTAGTTTTCTTTTCCAGAATTTCCATTTGATTCTTTTCAATAACGTCCATCTCTTTATTGACAATCTCTTTCTGATAAGACATTGCCACGAGACCTCCCATTTCCTCCCTGAGAATGGTTTTCTTTAGTGTTTGAACGTATTTGTAACAGTTGCTTTGATGTCTTTGTCTACTAAGTCTGACGTTTGGGTCCTTTCATAGGCTGTTTCAGTTGTTTGCTTTTTTCTTTCTGTGCTGGTCGGACTTTGCTGTTTATTTACACATTTTGTAATTTTCTTTTTCCCAAACTGGGCGTCCTAGAGGATATATTTTAGCAACACCGGATGCTGAGTTTTCCTTCCATCAGGCTTGTTGTTTGTTTTTATGTTTTGCGACTTAGGCTGTTTTAGTGTTTATTCCCCCCACAGTGTGGAGCCCTGGCGTTGGTTCTCAGAGGACGCAGCCTCAGAAGTGTGCACGGTCACTCGGAGATGATGGCGCTTTCAGCAAGTCTCTCTTCGATGGTCTCTTTCACTGATTTTCCTGTTGATTGTTGGCCTCTGTTGGTATCACACCAAGCTGTTAGGCTCCACTGCTTGCCAGCGGGTTGTTCTGTTATTTCCAACAACACCCAAGAGCTTAAATTCCTCCCTAGTCTGATCCAATTATATTTGGACCCCTTTGCAAAAGAGCGGGCCTTTGGCCAAGAAGGCTATTCTCAGCTGTCTGTTTCTCTGATAAAACAGCTGGTCTATAATTTAGCTTTTTGCTGTCGTGGAGCTATCAGCCTCCCACACCTGTCGCAGGTTCACTGTCATTTCCGTTGCTCTGCCTAGCCTGTCTAAAGACCATGTTCTTCATTTCTTCCGTTGTGGTTTTCCTCTCAGCATTTCCATTCCTGTGGTTTCTGTGTGCTTCGTTTCTCCATCCCTTCAGACCTGCTGTCCATCTTTTACACACTATTCTTTAGAATTTTTATCGTAGTTACTTTCAAGTCCCTATCTAACAATTTCAATAAATGAAGAGGAATTTATATTTGGAGCCTAGGTGGGTCTTGTCTTATTGTCTGTTTCCTTTCTTGATCACGGGCCAAATTTTCTTACCTTTTCACGCGTTGCATTCTTTACCACACGCCGGACGTGCTGTATCAAATGACAGCGTGTTCCTCTTTCAGGCTGCAGGAGTTGGAGCCCTGAGTCAGTCCTGCCCAAGGCTGAGCTGCGTCTGGGCTTTTTCGTAGGTTCGGTTTGCTTCAGTTTTCTGCAGGCTTCACGTGCTTTGAAAGGAGGGTCGGGACGTTCCCCTGCGTAGCTTGGGCTCTGCGCTCTGCGCTCTGAGGGGTCTCCTTGTGCTTTGCACCTGAGGCCCCGGCCCTCTGAACCTGGAGAGTCCTTTTCCCACGCTGCAGCCTGGCTAGCAGAGGTGGGTGCCACAGAGTGACTTTTGCCCTCCGGTCCCGCTGGAGAGCTCTGCTGCCTGCTCAGACTTCGGAGGAGCGCTGTCTTACACTCCGTGAAGGCCTGCCAGTCCTTGAAGGGGCTCCTCCTGCTCTGCGCTGTGCCCTAGACCTCAGTGGCTGAAGGCCTAGAGCTTCCAGGATGGATTTCTCTCAAGTTTCCTCCTCGGCCCCCACTTTCCAGGGGCTGCTGCAGTTCACTTGGGGGAGGCACGCCGTATCTCAGGGTCTTGTGTTTCCTCGCTTTACCTGTGGGAAGGTAGCCAGGGGGCGCAGACTCACTCTGTGCCTGGAGCTTCTTCATTAGACCTGTCACCTGGCCATCAGAGCTTCCTTAAACCCCCCCCCCACCCCCTCCACTCTCCCAGGGCGGGGAGCAGTCAGCTGGCAGACTCCTTAAATAATACTTGCTGTCACCCCACTTCCATGCTCCGGATCGCGTACGAACGTTAGTCATGTGTAAACGCTGCACACTCACTGTAAGGACAGCATCTTCTTGCAGAGCCAGGAGGTGAGTTGTTTTATGAAACATCTCTAATTGAGTCAGTTTGGGTTTGAACAGGGAAATTCTCCAGTAGTCGTTGCCTTTGCCAGTGAAAATTACAGAAAAGGGAAATCAGGAGACCATTACGTCACTTCTGGAAAACACTTTGTCTGCCCTTCCTTGTGTCCTTGGCTTTTTCACAACTCTGATGGACAAGGAGAGAATGGGGCTGCCTGGTGTCGGACTGGATCTCTTCACCCTGTGGTTTCTCATTTTCCTAATGTCAAGATTCAGAATTTTAAAGTGGACAATGGACTGTCCACGTTTACAAAGCTTCTTATTATCTGATAGTGAGAGGAAAATGGGGCTTGGGTCTAAAGGCATCAGCAGCAGAAGAGCTCACCTGGGGACCGTGGCTTTGCCCTGATTTAAGGAAATTTGAGCCGAAGAAAGTGGCCATTTCCAACTGGGCTATTCTTTGATTGCTGTGTTGTGAGATATGCGATTCCTAAGTTACTCTGTGTCGTAGGGACAAGTCCAAATGGTCACTTCCATCATAATGCTTTGTGGACAAATGCCAGGATCCCTATCTTAGGATTTGGTTCTTGGGCCCCCGAGGCTGCGACACGTGTCCATGACTGTGTTTGGCCAAATCTTCTTAACCGTGTTGCAGACCCGTCCAGCGTGGCCCCCCGCAGGGCATGCTTCCTGTGGCCAAGATGCCAATGCGTGTGATTTTCTACGTGCTTGTTCCCTCGCCACTTGGATGTCAGGCTGGCTGTCGAGTGACAGGCCTGCCTCTCAGCGGGAGTTTTCAGGATGTGTAATCAGATGGAAATCTGACCTGTATGCACGACTGGCCTTGACAGTTAGATGGTGCAAAATTACCAAATCTGCCCTGGCTTCTCTGTCCACAAGGTGACTGTTGGCAGCAGCCCTGCTTGCCCTGGGCCCATTGCCTTCTGGTGGGATGGCTTTGGGTTGGATCAGTCTCTGGTGACCCCCACAAAAGGGAATGAGTGCTGCGTAGGAGAGCACGTGGAGTCGTGAACCCGGTGCTCCAGGGGCTTTCTGGGTGCATCTGTGGGCCATTCATGCATTCCTGTACTTACCCCATCTCTCGTGCACTTGCTGCTTGCCAGACTTCGTGCAAGGCCCTGGAGTTACTGGGGGAAATGGGAGATGGCTCTGCCCACAGGGACTTGCAGTCTAGAGGGAGAGATGGACACTGAACAGGAAGTGACAGATGGGGGTGTGTGAAGAAGCCAGGATCTGGTGGGACACCCAGCAGGGAGCCTTGGCCTAGCCTGAGGCGGGGGAGGGGGGGGCGGGGGCAGAGGTGGTCTCCCGGAGGAAGCAGCCTTTACCCTGAGACCCCCAGGAGGAGTCGCATTCCCAGATGAGGAGGGAGAGACAGAGCCCGAGGAGATGGTTCAGGCTGAGAGGACCGTGTGTGCCAGGGGTCCCGGAGGGAGCTGGTGGGGTGTTTCTGTGAACCCGGCCAGTGCTTCTGGTGGGCAGGGAGGTGGGATGACATGGAGAAGGAGGTAGGGCCACATCACAGGGCCACAACCATGGGGTTTTGTAGCCAGTGAAGGAATCTGGATTTTACCCTGAAAACCAGAGGGAAGAAGTTGAAGGGTGTTAAGTAGAGGAGTGACGTGATTAGATTTGCTTTTTTTTTTTTTTTTGGTGGGGGGAGGTAATTAGGTTTATTTATTAATTAATTTATTATTTTTAGAGGAAGTACTGGGGACTGAACCCGGGACCTCAGGCATGCCAAGCATGCGCTCTACCACTTGGGCTATACCTCCCCCCTAGGTTTGCATTTTTAAGAGACCCTCTGCGTGCAGAAGGGGCTGGAGCGGGGAGTGGGGCGGAGGGGTCTGGGGTAACTCAGAGCTGTGTAACAGGTACGCTTCACGTGACGTGATGATGAACTTAATAGGGAGGTGAGGGAAGCCTACCAGTTTTCCGGGACTGCCTTGACAAATGAGCACAAAGTGAGGAATTTAAAACAACAGAAATGTATTGTCCGCCCGCCCAGGAGCCCACAGGTCTGAGCTCGGGGTGTCGGCAGGGCTGTGCTCCCTCTGGAGGCTCCGGGGGAGGGGCTTCCTCGCCTCCTCCAGCTTCTGGGGGTTCCTGGCTTGCAGCTCCAGCACTCTGATCTCCGCCTCCGTCTCCACACAGCTTCTCCCTGTGTGTCCCTGTGTCCTCTCCTCTGTTGATAAAGACACCAGTCACTGGATTTAGGACCCACCAGGGTGATACCGTTTAAACTTAACTAATTACATCTGCAAAGACCCTGTGTCTACATCAGGTCTCATTCTGAGGCTCTGGGTAGACATGAATTTGGGGGGACGCCACTGCCCCCAGCACAGGGAGGGAGGAGGAGTTAGGGACCCCGGAGTTCCTGCCTGAGCACCGGGGTGGACACGTAGCCCAGACAGGCAGCAGCGTGAAGACGCCAGGGCCGCTGACGCGGGAACACGTGCTCACGGGCGCGTGGGCGACAGGACCAGGCCTGGGGATGGTCTCCGATCCCCTCACGTGACCCTCTTTCTTTTTCACGTGAGTGAGACTGAAAGCCTGTCAGTCCGCCCTCACTTAGTGCGAGCTGTTCTGCAAAGCTGCCGGGTAGACTGCTGCTCAGCCTCGCACAGCTTGCGTGCTCTTACGCTGCTTTCGTGCAACAAGAGTTGAAACACTTTTGAACAGGGCCACGGAAGGAATCGTAGAGTGCTCGGAAGGGCTCAGCCCAGATCCAGTCTGGGTTTTGGTTTGTTTTTACTTTTAATGGAGGGATTCCATATAAGGATTCTGTTGCAATTTCCGGCAACTGCAGTGGGAGAGTGCCCACAGTGACAGGACGTTTGCTGAAACGCCCAGGTTTCTCTCAGCGTGAATCGCTGATGAGTGCTTGTTTGCTTGGGATTCCCCCTTCCCTAAACACGCGGGAGAGAAACACCCCACTTCACTGCAGATGCTTTTCTATTAAGGATTTACTTTATTTAGGAGTCCGGAAAAATGGTGGTTGATGGAGAAATAAGAAGTGGATGAGTAAGAAAAACAGTAAATTTCCTCTGTAGAGAGAGGGCAAGGAAGTGAAAAATACACGAAGGTGTGGTGATAAAGAACTTCGGACTTTTTTATTGGCATAGAGTCGATTTACAATGTTATATTGGTTTCTGGTGTACAGCACAGTGATTTGGTTATATGTGTAGATATATATTTTCATGTTTTCATCATAAGTTCTTATAAGCTATTGAATCTAATTCCCTGTGCTGTACCAGCAGACCTCGTTTTTTTATCTATTTTGTGAGAACTCTGGGTTTTGGAAGAGGCCTTCACGTGTGCTTCCTGGTGTGGGACTGGGCAGGCGCTGGTCCCCACAGCACAGCCCGATACATGAGGAGCAGTGATAGGTGCTCTGGAAGGTGACAGGAAGTGTGGCGGGACAGAGCTGGCCCTCTCCAGGGGGCCACAGAGGGCTGGCAGGAGAGATCTCTCTGGCCTTCCCCTCTACCCAGAGGAATCCCAGTTTGATATCAGCTCAGCGGGTTAGCCTGTCTCTGGGGTTTAGTCTCAGAGACCAGAGAGGGTGGAAGTACGGAGTTGGCCACCTCGCCAAGCGGCTGTGCAAAGCTGCCCCTCTCAGCTGCGGTTTCCCTGTAAGCCTAACCAGGAGCGTATCCTGGGAAAGTGAGCTTTGTGTGAATCATTCGGACCTGGCTCTTGCTTCAGAGTCGGGATCGTCTGCTTAATTACTGGCTGGAATTAACCAGTGGCTTCTGCTGAGCTGGCCACAAGCGTGTGCTGGGCAAGCGGGCTCTTTCATAGTCACAGTGGGGCTTGTGTGTTCTGTGGAGGTGGCACCCGGACAGAGATGGGGGTGGGCTTCTGTGCCCAGCAGCAGCGTGGCGCCTTGTCAGGGTCTTGGGTCTTTCTCTCGGGATGTGGGGGCTGCCTGGGACGACCCCTTGCTCAGTGGCCATTTTGATTTCCCTGGGGACACGAAGCTGTCCCCATCAGAGACAGATCCTCCCTCCCCATGGAGGATCCTCCTTCCCTATGAGACCAGGTTCTCCCAAAGTAAGAGCCTTCTTGAGGGGTAACTCAGGAAACAACGTCATATGTGCCAAGAGAGATGGAGCTGAGCAATAAAAGCTTAAGCTTTGGTATAAGACTTACATGTCTTCAAATTCTGTCTCTACCATCGGCTCGCTGTGTGACCTCAGCCTGGTGGCTCCAACTCTCTGAGTCTCACTCCCCACGTCTAGAAAATGGGAAAGAGACTGCCTCTCCCCACTCGGGCTGCAGGGGCAGCACTCAGTGTGCACAGAGCAGGGGTTCAGGAAAGGCTGATGACAGCAGCGCGGGTGGCCACGAGATGTCCATCATTCCAGGTCACAGCACATTTTGTGTTTTAACAACTGCAGCTGTTACTGGTCACCCGGGGCTGTGAAGCCGTCGGCACTGCTTTCCTTACTAATTCACACTCAAGGCGTAGCTTCCAAACTGGGAGAATCTGACCCAGGGATGAGTGGTCTTGAAATTTTTTCTTTCTTTTCTTTTTTGCCAACAGCTTTATTGGAATATAATTCACATACGATAAAACTCACCCACTGAAGATGTGCAGTTCAGTGGGTTTTAGAATTCAGAGTTGTATAACCATCACCATAATCAATTTTGGAACATTTTTATTCCCTACCCCTGAAGGAACCCTGGGTCCATTAGGAGTCAGTTACCCCCCTCCCCCTCCCTCAGCCCCTGACAACCGCTAATCTGCTTTCTGTTGCTGTAGATTTGCCTGTCTTGGACATTTTATATACATGGAATCCTACCATGTATGGTGCAATGATTTCTTTCACTGGGTGTAATGATTTTGAAGTTCCTTCATGTTGTGGCGTGTATCAGTGCTCCATTCCTTTTCATGGCTGAATAATATCCCCTTGTATATTTGGTTTATTCATTCATCAACTGATGGACATTTGGACTGTTCTTACTAACTTTTTCAGCTTGAATTGCCTTTCATTACATTCTTGCTGTGATCTCTCTGTCTGCCTCAGTCGTAAGGTTCATGAGTTCACCTCTTTGTCTGGCCCACCCATATTTCTCGAGCACCTAATGCCTCCTGAGTGCTTTGAGAGGCACTTCTGCTGTGAACGAGACAGAGGAGCCCCTCGCTGTTGTGGGAGGGCACGTTCCAGTGACCAGGATACGAGGAGGTGTGTCTCACCACCGCGGCAGGTGGCGATGAACACGAGGAGGGAAATCAAACCAGCTTGAAGGCACGAGCGGTGAGGTCTGTGTCCGGTGAAGTTGTCAGGGAGGCGTCTCTCTGAGGCAGGGTCGTGAGCAGAGCTGTGGGTTTCACTGGTCTGGGTCAAGGTCAGAGACGGGTGGATGATGATAAGCCTTCGGAGGGCTGGAGATGGGGCAGAATTTGGAAGCAAAAGTTGCTTTTTACTCCCCATTAAACAGCCTCCCAAGTGGCCTGGCCCCACGTGTCCTCAGCACTGTCCAGGATAAAGGGTAACAGTTTAGAGGCGACACCCACACCTGGCCTTCTTGGGGATGCAGATACCCCCACGTTTCCTCTGCGTTTGGCCGTCTCAGGACAGGGAGTGAGGACAGGTGCCTGCTGGTGCAGGCATGTTGCACGGCTGTGTCCTGGAGGCTGGCGTGGAGCACATCCTGGCACTCAGGAACACCCGTCTCTAAACCGCGTTGAGGCCGATGTTGGAACTCCAACGGCAGCAGTGCGTGTGTCCCAGTCTGCCCCGCCATCTCCTGTTGCCTGAGTTGTCTACTGGTCTGGGTGGTCCTGTCTGTCTCCACAATCCTCCTCAAGTCTGTCCAGTTCCTCCCACCTTGCCCCCGCTCCCGGCCTCACTCAGCAGCAACTTGTGCTGGAGAAGAACCACGGCCCCGGCAATCCTCCCCGTGTCTCCTCTGTGGTCTCACGGTTTTTCTCCCAAGCCGAAGGCGGGGGTGAACTCTGAGCATCCAGTGCTCTTGCTTTTGCTTTTTTTTTAATGGAGGGACTGGGTTGGAACCCAGGACCTCGTGCCTGCTAAGCGCGCGCTCTGCCCCTGAGCTGTCCCCACCCCCACCGGGTGCTCGCACTTTCTGAGTGGCCTGGAGGGGCTGACCCACCACCTGTTGGCCCCCGCACCCCCTTCAGTCCAGTGGGAAAGAAATTTGGTTCTAGGAAAGCCATGTGGTTCTCCTTCTGCTCATTCTGAGCTTTTTCCTTCACGGAGCTTCAGTTCCCAGCGTGAAAAATCAGGAACCAACTGGGCAGGGGTCGGGGAGCGGCATTTCCAGAATAGTGGGCCTCCCTCGGGCCTTCCTGAAGTGGCTTCCTTGGCCCCAGCCAAGCGGGAGACTCGACCATCCGCTGTTTCAGGATGAGGCCCGGGTGCAGCCCCAGGCTGGGCGCGCATCCCCCTCCTCTCTGGGAAATTCAGAAGCAAGTCACAGTTTCCCCGAAGCTGCTATGCCTTCTCCTTTCTTAAGCCCGGGTTGGAAGCCACGGAGTCTGGAGGCCGCCCAGGGAGGTGGAAGGATAGGAAAACTCGAGGTCCGAACAGGCAGCCCGGGGGCCAGATTCAGCCTCTAGGTGTGGCTGGTTTGGGCTTGAACAGGGTATGTGTGTGTGTGTAACTGAATGAACATTTGACCCCTGGGGTTTCTGCCGTGGCTTGGAAACCTCGGAGCTGCAGGCGGTGCTGAGCTGCCATGCTGGCCTCTCGTGAGGACGAGGTTGTCAGTCCGTTTAGTTCACTGCTCTGTTTCCGTGACCTAAAACCACGCTTGGAGGGGGCCGGTCAATTTGCATGAATGGAAGGACAGACGGCCAGGTGGTGGCTGCCCACCTGCTTTGGGCAGGACCCGCCCTGTCCGGTTTGTCAGTGCCCCCACCCCCTGCGTGGTCAGCTCCCACCTGGTCCCCGTTTCCTCACCTGTGTCCCCGCCTGGCCTCTTGGGGACAGCCATGGACATAAGGTGTGTGTCCCTCATTCTAAAACGCAGTCCACCAGCTAGAAATGCTTCCAAAATTCTGCGGCGAGGACGCCTAGATGCCTGCGGCTGTGACCACGACTTTCACGAGTGACCGCATTCTGGAGCAGGGTCAGGCGGACGGCATTGGCTGCCTGTTGCCAGGGTAGTGCCCACAGTGTAGAGTGTCTGTGCTGCGTGCACGAAGAGACTGGATATGGTTCGATGGGCCAGCAATGCTGCTTTTATTATGCATTTTCCAGTGGAAGGAAGTCTCAGACCCCTGTTGGAGGCAAAGGCGACACAAGCCATGTCCAGCCATCCCTGGTGTTCTTCCGTCTAGAGCAGCAGTTCTCGACGGGGGGCGGATTTGGCAGTGTCTGCAGGCATTTTTGGTTGGCAAGACCGGTAAGGGAAGTCCTATTGGCCTCTGGTGGGTAAAGACCAGGGATGCCACTGAATGTCCTGCAGTGCACGGGTCAGCCCCCTGCAGAGGCTCACTGGCCTCAGTGTCCGCAGTGCCAAGGCGGGGTGCCCTCCCAGCTCCGTGCTCCCTCCCTGCATGTCTCCACCTCGTGCCTCTCTGAGCCTCAGTTTCCCCTCCCTGGAACGAGGATGATTGTAATGCCTACCTCCCACGGGCACGTGGGTCTGTGGAGGAGGGGACCTGCAGGCAGACGCACCCTCGGTTGTCAGGGCCTGCAGCTCTGACTTTCTGGGAGGTGGTAGCCATCTCATGCTGCCGTGTGTTAACCATGATCTCGGGCTCATCACGTGTCCCCCCGAGCCAGCTCCCCGACCTGGACATCAGGGAGGGTGATCGCACACCCCTCTGGGACGTGAGATTAAACGGGACTCGGCCCATGCTCGGCGCATGGGACGTGATGATCCGGATAAGCGCTGCCGTCCGGCTCTCCCCGGGCTCAGCCGTGCACTTTGTGCAGCTCCCGGCCCCTCCCCCTCCCCCTCCCATCCCTGTTTCTCATGCCGGAGGCGGTAAATCCACCCCCTAGCCACACTCTCCAGGAGGACTGAGGAAGTCCGCTGGGTCTGACCTTTGGTGGATGGGCCCCAGGGCGGCTCACGTGGAAGTGGGGAGACAGTGGAGGGGCTTCCAGGGGAGAGGTGAACGTGGCGTAGCCTAGGCTGATGTCAGCGGGGGTGGCGAGGAGGGGGTGGAACTGAGAGAGATCCTGGGGGCAGAGGCCAGAGGAGGCATGACGGAGTGAATGGTCTGTTCCTGAGGAGTCTGAGGGCAGGAAGGCATCTCCTTTCAGTGAGTCTCCCCAGAGTCTGAATCAATATGGTTTGTGGCTTTAAATAAGATAGGAGCTTTCAGGGCATCCTTTTGGGGCAATCCTAATTCATCTGTCATCTTCTCATGATTTATGTGTCAGCGTGGGTAGGAACATCCCGAGACTGGGTTCAGGTTTCCCTCCCACGTGAGCCTCCTTGGGTCTCAGTCTCTTGATCTGTCCAGTGGGGATGGAATCCCTGCCTCCACGGCTCTTGTGGGGATTCAGGAAGACCTGGTGTTGGAGGTCCCGGCAAAGCGATGGGCTCCCGGGGTACAGACGGGAGGAACACAATAATGGATCGTACTCATGAGAGCTGGTCCCGGGGCACCGAATGCCCCCTGGGAGCCTGGCACTGTGCTCAGCGGAGTTTCTGTGATTAACCCCATCCGGCTCAGTGACCTGGCCCGGGGAAGGCCTTGCGTTCTCTTATCCTGCTCACAGCTGGGTCCTGGGGCCCAGCATGTGGCGAGTGTCCAGCTGGTTTGGGGGCCCCGGGGAAGACGGGCAGCTGGGATGCTGTCCCTGGGACCCTGCTTCTGGGTGGAGGCCCCGGGAGCAGGACTGGCGCTTGACCTGGCTTGGTGCAACCTTGGGGCTGACCCAGACCCAGGGTCAGACAGAGGCGGTTTCTGTGCCCCTCCCAGCCACGTCCTAATGTGTGGCCTCATACAGCTCATTCCACCTCTCAGAGCCTGAGTTTTCCCTCCAGACAGAGGAATCACAGAAGTGCCTGCCCTTGGGGCCATCACGAGTGAAAGTGCGACCAGGCCTGGCAGAGGGAGCCCTGTGGTTCCCCAGCCTGGTGGCCCGGTGCCGCCTCCAGGACGGCCTTGAACGTGAATCAAGGGAAAGTAAACCGTCTGAGCTTCATCCTCTGCCTTCCACCAAGATCCCAGTCCTCTGTCCTCCTGGTGCTGAAAGGGGCGGAAACCGGCTGCCAGCCTCAGCCGTAAGCGCAGCGGGCTGGCTCCCGGGCGCGGGCTCTCCCCCGCCCCTCCTGGCTGGGTACAGGCAGGGGTCGTTAGCAGGGCAAGGCTTCTCTTCTGAAGGGCAGGAGCAGCCGATCGGTGGCTGCTGGAATTGGGGGTTTCCAGAGAGACTCCAAATGTGGACTGACTCCCCCAACAAGCCAGCATCCGTGTGCTTACCCCAGGCTGTGTGGGGGGACCTGGGTCTCCTCTGAACCCTACCTTTGGGATTTCGCTCCCCGACCCGTGCCCCCCTCCCCTGCGCCGCCTGGTTGCTGACCCTTCACTGTGTGAAAAGCACTTTGCTTGCCTTGCTGAGACAAGCTCATCCCACGCCAGCCCTGGGGAGGGGTGTCCGCTCTGTACATCTGGGTAAACGGAGGGGCACAGAGAGGAGTGAAGCCCCAGCTGCAGTGTGGTGCATGCCGACCCCCGACCTGGGTAGCCTTGCTCCAGAGTCCAGCTCCATCACCTGGGTTTATCTCCAGCAGCAGGAAGGATCTGGGCCCTTCTGAGTGCACAGTGAAAACAACTCTTGAGAGCAAGAGCTTCACTCCTCCATCCTTGGCCCTGAGCTGAGCACTTTTAGCCTTATGACCCGCCATTGCAGATGAGAACACTGAGGCTCAGAGTAGTCAGGTCGCTTTGCCAGGTGTCCATTGTCATGAAGGTGGTGGGAGCATGATTCAGGGCCACAGCTGCCTTTCTCTAGAGCAGAAGTCTCAAGCAGGGGCAGTTCTGCCCCCCAGGGAACATTGAAATGTGTAGAGACACTTGGGTTGTCAGAACTGGGGATGGGGCTCCCGGCGTCTAGTGGTGAGATCAGGAATGCTGCCAAACATCCTACGATGCACAGAGTGGCCCCACGACAGAGAGGTGTGTGGCCCCGGATGTCACCCGTGCTGATGTGGAGAAACTCTGCTCTGGTCCCCTCCGCGTTGGGAGTTCACTGGAACATCACATGTTCCCACCCCTACACAGAGGTGTGGACGGAATAGGTGTGGGGGCTTCGGGTGAGTCTGTGGGACAGGCCTCCCCATCTGTCTGCTGCCCATCCTGGGCCTGGAATAAACGTGCAATGAGGGTCCCTGCCTTCATCCTTTGGCTGAGGCTAGGGATCAGAATCCCATTCTCCCGCTGTGGTCCCTCCCGGCCCGGCCCCGGGCAGCCTCCCCGACCTGAGACTGCAGCAGCAGCCTCACGACTGAGCACGGCCAAGGTGCCCTCTCCCCAAGGTCAGCGTGGCAGCAGTGGGGGCAGGGGAGAGCAACCCCTCTGACCGATGGGCCTTGCCTAAGGCCAGGAGAGGTTTGATGCAGTGGGTTTTGAATGTGGCATTTGGTTCTGGTGACTTCCGTCAAGCTCCGGCCAGCTGCCGTTGCGGCCAGTGTCCCGACAGTGCTCGGGGGCAAGTCGTGGACACTGAGCAGCCCTGGGTGGGGCTTGGTCCATGAGCTGATTGCTCATGCCCTGGCGGCCCTCCTCACCCCACCCCACCCCCACTCCTGCAACATCTATATTTAAAAATGTTTACAGATAATAATGGTGTTCAGCCCCAAAAGGCAGACAGGAGCGTCCTGACAATTGCAGTGCTGCTTGGGGCTGGAGGTTTTTCGGGGAGCTGAGCTAGTCCTGAGCGGTCAGATTTTCTGCCGGTCACTACCTCTGAGGGAGGTTTAGGGAGACAGGATCCAGGAACCTGCAGGGACACAGAGTTTCCTGGGAGGATGAGGACCTGAATTCAGAACCATTCTTTGACCATAAGGTGAGTGGAATTCCTCCAGGCACCTCTGCGGGAGGGAGGGGAGTGGGCATCTTTTGTGGGGGTAGGGGGAGGCCTCTGGAAGGCAGAGACCTTGCAAGTGTGCACAGCAGCATGGCCGCCAAAGGGGGCCGGCGTTTTACCCCCAGGAATCAGATGGCCAGGCTGGGAGTCTGGGGTGAGGGGGAGGTGTGCCCCTTTCCCCGCTGACAGGCCAGGCCAGGGTTAGCCAGCCGCTCTGCTTCAGCCAGAGCCCAGAAAGAGTCTTTTGTTTCCACAGGAATGCTATTTTAACCTATTACTTCTGGGCTAAAAATAAAAATTCCACCTGGATGGCTTTTCCTCTCCAGCTTGTGAGATAATTTCCAGGAAATAATAGATTGTCATTGATGTGCATTTTGACTGCACGGGGTCCTGTTCTAAAGCTAGGTTTTGTAAAAATTCCAAGTAGGGGAGGTTTCCAACAGTGGCGGCTGAAACCTTCATTTAGTGTCTGGAATGAATGTTGCGTGCGCAGTCACGATCCCTTGGGAATCTCAACCACAGACTCCCTGCTCGGGGGCTGGGGGAGGGGAGGAGCGTACCTTCTGCTTTTCTGTGTGATTTTGCATGTAGTACCACTGGTGGATTTGGGCTTCTGAAAATTGGTTTGCAGGTGGGATTGGATATCTGGAGTTGGGGCCAAAGAGGGAGATGGGGAAGCTAATTCTGAGTGTTAATATGGGTCACATGAGGTTCTTGGACGTAAAATTGGTTCCTGATGGTGCTCTGCTGTGTTTCTAAGCTGCAAGTTTTTGGACTCAGAGAAAAGTGGTTTAACTCTTGAGTCCTGAGTTCTTCAGGAGATAGCCATTGTCTGAATGCCAAATCCCCTCTCCTGAAGTGCTTGCTTTTTTCCTTAGAGGGGAAGGAAAGATGGTAATTTAGCCATCCTTTGGTGGGATGTCCTTGGCGTGTTACACTGCCAGGGTGAATTCTGGAATTGTGTAAATTCATAATGATGGTAACCACTGACAAAAATCGTAGCATTAAAAAAAACCCATGCTTGACGTTCATTCAGAAGTAATCAGGGGTATATACTGTTTGATTAAGGAGAGGAAGGGAACAGCTGTCCCGGGGCCATCATTTCAAGCTGTCACCGAGGTGCGACTCTCAGCGAAGTGAACATTCCCAGTAAAGACACACTGCACATTTGCTGCTGTTTAATTTCACAACCTTTAGCAGGCAAGCTAAAATAAGAAGCCCTTATGAAATGCACTGTTTCTTTACCATAAATTATTTTGCCTCCCAGAGCCATACTCATGGATGGCTTGGCTGTTTTGTTGATCTCTATCTGCATGGACTAGATTTTTTTTCCCCTGTATTTTTTTTTTTATATTAACTCTTTGGTTGCCAAGCAGTTGAGCCCTGAGTCAGTATGATCTGTTCACAGCCTGTGACTTAAGGGATTTTTTAATTACATTGTTGTTACATAATGCAGTAGCTTTGCTTGTGGGGTGACTGTTCATCTTGTGTATGCTCAGAACATTCTATTTTTAAACTATGGAGTATCATCCTCGGAGCAACCTGCTCGCTCTTGCCTCCCCTGGAGTCCTCCACTCTGCACCCGCAGAGCTGTGGGCAGGAGGGCACGTGACATATGGACAGAGCAGCGAGCTCCTCCTGGCCGGGGCCTTGTGGGGACCTGAGGAGTGGCCGGAGGCTGTTTTTGGTCCCGGAGTTGATAAACCAGAGCCCTGGTGCCAGCCGCATGGTGCTATTTTTAGCTCCCTTTCTTCGCTGCCTCTTGACATAATTTGACATGTCACAGCTGAATCCCATCCATTGGCAGAGCTTGCTGTGTTTTGCAATCTGTTTTATGGGGCAGAAATCATCTTTGCCTGAGCAATATTGCATTGTTATTACTTAGGTGGGAGGTTAAGATATTACCAATTAACTTCAAAAGAGACATGCAAAATGAAGTCTAACCTTGTATTTTGTATCTGTGTTAATTTCCCCCGTGTGAGCTCCTGGAGGGGAGAGACTGCTCTTCTAGCTGTTGGCTTAGAGGGCAGAGAACAGTGGTTCCCAGGGTTTAAGAACCTGCACCAGAACCCCCCGGGGGCTTGTCACACCAGCCATCGCTGGCCCCGCCCGCAGAGTTCCTGGTTCTGCAGGGTTACGTGGGTGTGAGAATTTGCATTTTCTAGTGTGTTCCCATGTGATACTGCTAGTCATGGTCACTCTTAGGATCACTGTCCTAGAATCCTGGGGGAGGTCAGTAAATAATTAGAAGGTGGGGGAAGGGGAAGGGAATAAGGAGGAGATGCTCAGCTCTGGAGAGCCAATTTAGGAAATATTCAGACTGCAGAGCAGGAGATTTCTATTGGTTTGTATCCTGTCCTTGTGGTTGAAGATGAACTTGATTGGAAAAGAAATTAAAGTTTAGAGAAAAACTTTATTTAATAAAGGGGCTAAATATTAGATGATCCAGGGAATTATTCTTAATGGGTTAGATGTGATCATGTTACTTTAGGAGGGGATGAAGGCTGAAATGTTTAGATGTGAGGTGCACAACTTCAGGCATCTTTCTTTGAGATGACTCAACAGGGCTCACATTCTGTAAGAGGAGGGAGCGTGTGTGAATGTAGGAGGTACACGGAGCAAAAGAGTAACAGTTGCTGAACCCGGAGAGCTGTTTGTTACACAATTTCTACTTTTCTGCAAGTTCAGAAGTCACATTAGCGTGTTCGGCTGAGGGCACCGCTTGGCTTTTTTGTGGGTGCATCACCATGCGTGTTTAGAGCTAAGCTGCTCTGGGTGTGCTGGGTGCACGCGTGTGTGTGTGCACACGCATCTCTGAAACGCTGTCCATCCTTGTTACAGTTAGTCCCCGTGATGGGACACGATCATGTACCCGATTCACATCTCTTTTGGAGGTCTTACTAACGCTGGAGTAAAGTTCCCTCCCGGAGCCAGCTTCAAAGATGTGTTGACTCTCATCTGACACATAAGCTTGCTACTTCAGTCGTGCCCCTGTGATTTAACCCCCCAGTTGTTAACAGGAGAATTCCATTAGTGTGGGGTCTATGACATTAGAGAGAGAAGTTGCCAGAAGCTGATGGGACAAAGAGGTGGGCAGAATTAGTAACAGCTGGAGAACTCTGCTCCTGGCATGAGCGCAGCTGGAGTCGAGGCTGCAGGGCTCACGGCGAGGGAAAGAGCAGCGCACGTGTGCGTGGAACGGAGCGCCCCTGTGGGCGCTGGGAGTCACCGCCACCGGACCCGTAGGAATTCTCGTCTCCTTTCCTTCCTTCTCGCTCCCTTCACTCCTTTTTCTTTCCTTCTTCTACCCACATGGCTTCTGATCCAGGCAGCACGGCAGGAATTTGGGATTGTTAAATTTCACTCTGGGAAATGAAACGCCTCACCTGTGACTTCTGGGCAGCAGCTCCCACGGGCACATGCTGGTACTTTGCGCATCTCCCTCATTCTCATGGGGGCCTGGGAGGCGGGTCCTATCCCAGCTGCCATTTTACAGATGGACAAACGGAGGTTTAGAAGTTTAAGTAGCTTGCCCTCTTCCCCATCTTGAACGCTTTGACCCCCAATCCCACACTCCTCCCCACTAGTGTGATGGGAGAGCAGTGGAGGGTGGGGAGTCCTCTGGTCCATTGTGGGCTTTGCCTCCCGCCCTGGGACCGGGCCACTCACCCTCTCCAGGCAGTGCGGCCGAGGCCAGGTGCTCAGCCTCCGAGCTTGGAGACAGGCTGGCCGGGTCTGCATCTCCCGGCGAGTAACTCGTGTGAGCTTCCCAGCAGGAGCAGTTGAGGCAGAGACCCTCGGCCCACACAGCTTAAAGTATCTGCTATCCAGCCTGTTGCAGAAAAGGTTTGCCGACTCCTGACTTTTCCTGTGAGGTAGCTCTCTGGGTGGCGATCACACGCACACACAAGAAGGGAACTCAGCAAGGTGCAGACAGTCGTGGCCTCGGGCTGACATCTGTATGGCAGTTCACCATGCTGTTTTTTTTCCTACTTTTCTCTGTGATCAAAAAAAAATGGTAAAACATTTCGCTAACTGTGAGTAGCGATGACCCCCAGGTTGCAGGAATAGTGCCTCGGGGCTCCGTCCTAGGTCTTGAACCATCAGTGCTGGGTTAGCAGCTTGGCAGGTTAGCAGTTGGGTAGGTTATAGAGCTGATAACGGCATTAACAGCATGCCCGACGTGCTCAAGAGAAAGAGTCAAATGTGTATCTCCACAGACTGTTTGGGAGGCAGAGCCAACAAGGAGAAGTTTAATGTTGATGAACTCAAGTCCTCAGCTCCGATTTCCAAAGCGCACTGTCCTGCGAGGAGCAGGCTTGGGTAGGGATCCGGCCTCTTCACTGAGCTGACCCGGTGTCTGTTGGCCCGAGCGTGTGGGCGGTGTTCTGGCTGTTGGGACATCGCGAGCAGAGCAGGCACGTGTACTGGTCCCCGGGACCTGCATGCCGATGGGGAAGGACAGACAATAACCAGTGCCCGTCCCCAGTGGAGAATCCCTTCCTGGCCCGGGAGGGGACGGCCCTGGGTGCAGCAGGTTCTGGGGCAGAGAAGTTCGTTTGGGCCTCTTGAAGCTTGAGGCATTGGTGGGACATCCACGTGGACACGGCAGATGGCACCTGGTGGCCTGAGCCTGGAGTCCGGCAAGGGCCGGGCGGAGGCGCAGACGCGGCCGTCGGACGAACATCGCTTGCCCTAACGCACCCGCTCCCCGACTCACTTGTCTGCCACCTTTAGGAGACTTTGCTGACTATTTTCTTTTAATCCAAGTCTATTTCTTCTTAGCTAATTTCATTGTAAAAGAGATTCTTTTGCTGTGACTTCAAGTAGAACACCGGTATCACTTGCCTTTGATAAAAGGTAACCATAAAAGTAAAACACTGAATGTGAAATAACATTAATTCAGACTAGACACGGTCTCCTGCCAAGGTCTCTGACCCAGAAGACCCTCTGTGTTAAAACACCGCGATCTAAAAAGGTTGTGGGTCAGAATCATCTCGGCACCGACCTGATGCTCCCTTGATGTTCTCTGGAAGGCTTGAGGGGGATGAGAAGGGGCTAACTTCTGTTACTTTGCACTGGGTCCATGAGCCCCCTAAAATCACCTTATCACCCTCGTATCTGTGCCTGGATCTTGGGGAGATGCTGAGTAGAGCAGCTGATAGATGGAGAGTGTATAGTATAATGGAGCTTAGGGTCTAGCCTGACCCTCTGCTAAAGATTGCATTCACTTTGGGGTGCTGTGTTTTCTGAAGGACTCTGGCAAACGGGAATTTGCAAGAGCACTGAGAGGGACTGCAGCTGTTTATTTTAGAGCAGACTTAGGGGCTAAGAAAGGGTGGGATTTGTCCTGCGTGGTTCCAGAGGGGGGCACTGGGACCTGCAGGGAGGGACAGCAGACAGCTTTCAGTTCTCCCCAGCCCACGCTTCGTCTCTGAGCATTCTCACTGGAGTCTGTATTTTTAAATTAAATCATCTGCTTCCTGACTCATCTCTTTCTTCTGGGGTGTTTCTTTTTCCTATCTGTTTATTGTGGTCTCTTTTTCACGTTTCAAGCTTTCCTCAAATGCCATGGTTGACCTTTTCTGCTTCAGAATGAAGCAGCAAAGAGCCATGCATGCCCAGGGCTGCATGCTTACATCAGCAGATCGTGCTTCAGGGCGTCCTGATCTCGAGCTGGCCTTTGTGCTGCGGGCACTGGCAGAAGCCTCTTGTCGTCGGGTGGTCTCGGGACAGGCACAGGTGGCCCAGTGTCCTGTGCCTGGAGATGGGGGCTACCTGTGCTTCCCGCCGTCCACCCTGCTGCTGATGGTGAGAGAGGGGATCGCTGTCAGTGGAAGCATGTAAACACAATCAGGCTTCGGAAGAGCTTTTGGATCTCTGAGGTCCTCCCTATTGTACGGTTGTGTCGTTTTACCTCTGTGACCGCTCCTGCCGGACTCCCTCCCTGGACGGGGAGCGCCCGGAGGGTGGGACCTGCCGCCCTGCTGTCACATCACAGCCAGCCCTGGTTGGGCTTTGCAGTGTTGAATGGATAGATGGGCGTGCGGGTGGAAGTACCTACCACCGAAGCAAGCTGCCCGACTCGAGGCCACCCTCCAAGCCCACTTTGGCCCCAAGGTCTAGCCCCGACGTCTGGGCTGGAACGTCCTCTCCGCTCCCCACAGCTCTCTGAGTCCTGCTCGTGCATCCGGGCCCCCCTGTTGTATGACATCTGGACCCACCGCCTCCATCTCTGTCCCTTTTGTTGCAGGTTATTGTCTTTAATGTGGAGAGAAACATTGTGAGGCTCTACCCTGAAGGGAAGTGGATGGTACTGAGGACAGACTCTTAACCTGGTTGCCTCCAGCTACACACCCTTGCCAGGTGGGCGGTGGTCCCGGACGCCCTGTGAGCACTGCTGTTTTTGATGTAACTCACATGGGGCTTTGAGTGTCACGGGATCCAATGATCAGATGGCCGTTCCCTTTGAATTCTCTTTCAGTCTTCTGGTTGTAGATCAAGGAGAAAATTTTAGTTTGTGGCTGATGTGTCTTTGACGCTGAATGCTGGCTGCTTTCCCTTTTGTAACAAGCGGAGAACAGCCTCAGGCATGGAGCCCTGGAAGGGTGCAGTGTCTGCCAGAAATATAATTACATTGATTTGTTTCCATTGTATTTATTTTGTGGCCATTTTGCAACATTTAACATTTCTGGAAAGTGATTCTGACTTTCTTATTAAAGCAGAGATGTAAAGTTTCCTTAATAGATTAAATTTACGTAGGTAAAAAGAAAAGTGTGTTGACTTAAAATATAAAGTATCATGCAGCTGATTGTGCGTATACGCAACGATAATGCCAACAGCTCGAGAAGGATTCTTGGCAGATTTGCAGACGACTCTTGGAAGGTGGGGTCAGGGAAGTGGGAATAGATGGATGGAGGTTTGGAATTTCTATTTTTTGGTGGTGTTCATACTCAGTGGGAACAGACGGGGTCAGTTGGGGCTGGGTGAGCCCTTCCCCTGCTCCCTGGTGGGACAGCATGAAGAACGTGCCCTCTCCCTCCAAACGTCCAGTGTGTGGAAGCCACGGGATGACGTTGTTCTCAGTACCAGAGACGCCTGGTTTCTTCATCTCTCGGATTCTGAGAATGTCATACCTGACTGTGTTTCTGTCTTCACTGGGGCTGCTAGGAAGCCCGGCATCCAGCTTCATTTCAAATCTCCAGTCTCTGCACCGAATCCCATAGCATACGTTTTGTGTATTTAAGCCACATCATGTATGTTCTTTCCTCGTCTTGTTTTATCTTTACTTAAATTACCACAGGCATTTTTGTAAGACACCTTACACCTCCCTTTTGGAACATGGTGGGGGGAGGGGTAATGAATTAATGCCGGATGAATAAATAGTGATGAACTTCTCTCC